>NC_063332.1:121624338-121673054 GCF_021869965.1 Rhincodon typus | reverse complement strand
CCAGCATCTGCAGTTCCTACTATCTCTGATTCAAAATACTGCCAAATGTGGTTTCCATACTTTGTTGTCAGAGCCTATAAATGATCTATTAGCAACATATATAAATAAAGAAATTGGTCAACAGCAGAAAGCAAGATTGGTTTTCTGAACTCAGCTCTGCATATTAGGACGATATAGACCCAGAATGAATTTTTGTTTTAAGTAGTCAGTCAGGAAATTTCAAATTTGTTACAAGGTGAATCAGTTAATTCTAATTTACAGTTACATTAGATGACCACAAATTCATTAAAACATTCCAGTTTCATCCCACAGAACATAACAGTCAAACGTTAACCATACTAAGTAAAGCCTTTCTGGCAGAGTTTTAGCTAAAAAATACTTTAGCAATAAAATTGAGGGATTATATTTTCCAATGTTGTCCTCTGAAGCAAAATGCTGCTTAGTTCCGTTCAAGATGGCAAATAATCCTAGAACAGTTTTAATATCATGTTGAAATTTTACTTGCCCATCCAAGTAATCACCTTTCACATACAAACCTATACAATTGACTATTAATTACCTGACAATAAATTATTCAAGATAAATTTGATTCTGCCATCAACTGAAATTGGTATGGACAATTCCAACAACATTTATTGAGTGCTATCAGCAGTGACAAGAAGCTGCCCATATCTTCCAACTCTTATTTGGCTGAGACCTATTAACTCAAAGCCCAGGGGAAGACTTGCCTGATCTTTCGGCTCAATATATGTAACACAATATACTATCAGGGAAGGAATAGCCAAATTGAAAGTTATGAATGTTCAGATATTGAGTATTTTCTGGGAGCAGGTATTTTTACATGGCATTCAAATACTTCCTGCATCATTTCTTCTCACATTACTCGTATTGGTAATTCAAGATGGTCTTGCACCGGGTGCAATGCAAAAGCACCTGTTAATTTAATATTTCTGTTCCTAGATTAATGCAATTTTACTTTTCAAATTGTTACAATTAAAATTTCATCTTACCTCATCAAAAATTACATATTTCAGCTTCTTAACCCAAGCTTGTCGTTGAGAATTAAGGATGAGATTTTCTAAACACTGAGGAATTGTGATGAGAATCTGAAACAAAGAATTAGAATTGGACACATTTGGATTTGACGCAAGTCCAATACATCTGTGGTTAGTCTCAGATATCACAAGTGTAAGTTTGAACAGAGGAACACTAAAATGAATGGCAAAGTCAGATGACCTCTACAAAACGCAAGCAATCCACTGTACCAAATTATGCCGTTTCAAAGTTGCAAAGTGTTCAGCGGTTTCCTTCTTGAATTTGGATCAGGAGGGTATAACCATTTTAATTGGTTCCTACTATATTCTTTAATCAAAGGGTTAGTATACAAAATTACGATCACCTAATTCTTCTGAGAATTTATTCAGTAAGCAGCTGAGCAACACAAATGATAGTTCAAAGTGTGATCATTGTTTTGTGCCAAATCAATTTCATCCAGCGCAGCAGCAGTAGGACAATTAACCTCAAGACTTGTTACAGGGCCAAAAGCTATTCACACTTCCAGCACCTGCACAACCATCACCCTGTGATTTATTTAAACTGGATCCTCCATTATTTGTGCCTGTACGTATCTATCCAATTGATGTAACTGATGTCAGCTTCCTCCCCTTGTCCCAGGCTTGATCTCCCTCTGCCTGAATACAGAGGATCGGGTTACATTTTCTTTCTCCTTAAAAGATAAATTGATATACTTAACCAAAGAAAGACTTGACCAGCACCTATTAGGAACACCGAAACATTTCTTCTTCAGTTTGGAAATACACAAGTCAACACCTACGCTTCAAAAAGGATCCCACCCAGACCCAGCCCATCCACGTAACCCCACATTTACCATGATCAATCCACCTAACCTGCAAATCTTTGGACTGTGGAGGAAACTGGAGCACCCAGAGGAAACCCATTCAGACATAGGGAGAATGTATAAACTTCACAGTCACCCAAGTCTGGAATCGAACCTGGGTCCCTGGTGCTGTGAGGCAGCAATGCTAACCACCGTGTCACATGCAAGTCAAACCAATAAAGGTGTATGAGAACATGTAGGGGAATCAAGAGTAAGGCGGAAAAGGGCAGAAAAGTGGGCATGAGGAGTGTCAGATTTGTCATCTGATTGAACAGTGGAACAGGCTCAAGGGACCAAAGGGCCTACTCTTGCTCCTATTTCTTATGGCCTTAAGAGATGCATCCACCTGCACTGATGTTCTACCATAGCAGAGTCTTTTTTAATCTTTCTTTTAAAATGTAAATGGGTCCCTTTGGGTGGGCTGAGAACATGTCTTGCACAACCGCCTGATATCTTTCCATGAAATCAACTCCTTTTCCCAACATATCAGATACAGGCACATCTGACAGGATGACTAGTGTCAGGAGTGGTGGCAGTAGAAGCAAGTTACACCAATAAAGGCATATGAGGACATGTGCTAAGGGGAGGCAAAAACACATTATACTCAAAATAAAAATTGAAGACGTGTACAAAATACAGATACCCTTTCCGTGACGTAAAAGCATTTATTTCTTTGGAAGACCATTTAAAAAGGATGCTCATTATATCAGGCAATCAGGAAGCCTGCAGTTAATTGTGCACAAACATGACATGCCAAATAAATCTGAAAATGAACCACCCATCCCAAAAGTACAGTAGCTTTTAAAATATAGGACTTGCTTCTTACAATTGTACAAATCTGAGAAATATTTAAATATTTTCATCTCCAACCAGTGAAAAATTAGATGGCGCAACTGAAGAAAGAAATGCATTCCTAATGGCTGTCAAAGAACCAAGACATGAGGGCAAATGATCTGCCAGCTAAACATCTGAAACAAAACAATGACATTATATAAATTATGAAGAAAAAAATCTAATTTCTAGCTTATCTATGAACATAACAAAATACCTGACAGTTTAAAGCATCTTGGCGATAGTCTCGCGTGTATACTCCACACACCACCATTCCATCAGGTAAAGTCTTGCTGAATCGGTTATAAACAGTTGCGACCACTTGGTTCACAAGAGCCTAGCCATTAAAACATGAAATATATTGTACTTAAAAAACACAATCCCCAAAGTAACCATGAAAACAATTTTAAGCAACAAGATATGGTTGGATGTTCTTTACAGTAAACACATTTACCAGCCACACAACGGTGATTAACTGTAACATACCCTATGAAACTGGGCATCAGATCAGATTAGCTCTTAGGACTGCACAGTTAAACACTTCCTGAGAAAGGGGTAGAGCATCTGGGGGTAAATTTTCTTTATTTTTCCTGCCAGTCCCAAAAACAACTGGAGAATCAGCCACCTACATATATCCTACACTATCATCCTTTAACTTGAATTTATTCATATTTCAAATGCATCCGATGTTAGTAGCGTTTTCCAGACACAGTTAATCACTGCGGGTTTAGCATAGTTGGTTATCCCATCCAAAACAAATTTAATCAAAACAAGTAATATGCAGTTTTCATAACCAAAATGTAATCCCTTTAAGACACTGCATTCTATTGAGCAATGTTAAGTATTTGATTCCAGTGTGTTAATGCGCTTTGGGTGCATACCATGCTTTAAAACATTGCCCTTAACTGAAAAGCTTTCACATTAAGAAACATATCAAAGTTAATATTTTATAAAGGGTAGACTTAGGGACATTGATCACATGGCTCAAGTGCCAAGCAGAGAAGCTTTAATTGCTAGCCAGTGATGAGAACTGTCCTTAAAATGTATTCCATTTATATCATAGAGAAAACTCAAGAGCTGTCAGTTTTTGTGAAAGTTATCCTATGAAGGTGAGTTTATGCAACTGAAGGGACACCAGGAAGCAGATACCAATTAAATACCTTTCAATTTTCAAAATATATTCACAAAATGTGTAAGACTAAATGACTTGAAATCAATTTTTATTTACAGGTAGATGCAAAACAAGCAACTCTAGACTCCCTCAATTGGCTCAGAGACTTTTATCTAGAGTGGATGAATCACACAGCAGAATGCCATTTGTTCAAATCAATACTACGTACTCAGTTAGCAAGATCAGCTAACTGAAAGGAGACAAATGCAGCACTCTAGCTAGTTTCAACACAAGCTGAAGGAACAGCACCCGATTTTCCACTTGGTAGTCTTCAGCACATGATGTTGAAGTCGAGACTTCAGAGCATGAACTGTCAATTTTATGACTTGACAATTCAGCTTATCAGAATGCATTGAAAAAATGTGAACAATGTTTACATTATTGACAGCATAGGCATGTTTGAGGGGTTGCGTTGTGTTAGTTTAGAGATGTGGAATACCTGCATTTGTTTTTAAAAAAATCTAATACATTTAGAACATCACAGATGGGTAGAAATAATGTGCAAAGTAGTTTACAGTAATAGATTTCTTTCATGGGTTGATTTATGGCTTAATTTCTGGTGTTACAACATTGGCAAGTAAAACAAAGGCTTTATAGTGACAAGTTTACAGCCAGCTTATATTCGGGATCCTTCTAAACCTCAAATTTCAAATCAAATGTTGACCTTGCTTTGCGCACTTCCTGTGCAGTCGTAACTTTGCATGCCTCACTCTAAGTGCCCTACGATCTATATGTCCTTGTCTGTTATATTTTGCCTGTACTGCTTGCAAAACAAAACTTGTCACATGCCTAAGTACAGTGAAAACAATAAATCAAATCAAACAGACCAACACAAACAGCCACACTAATCAAAGTGCCACTGAGCACTAATGAAAGTTATGGCTTTGATCTTTTTATAATTCAAAAACTACTGAGTAAGTAGCACTGACATTTAATTAAGTTATCAGTGTGAAGACCCCAAGCAAGATTACTTAGGAGTTGTTTAGATTCAGATGTACAGCAAAGAAACAGACTTTTTGGTCCAACCTGTCCATGCTGACCAGATTTTCTAAATTAATCTAGTCCCATTTGCCAGCATTTGGCCCATATCCCTCTAAACCCTTCCTATTCATGTACGCGTCCAGATGCCTTTTAAATATTTTAATTGTACCAGCCTCCATACTCGCAGCACGCTCTGTTACAAAGTTGTCCCTTAGGTCCCTTTTAAGTCTTTCCCCCCTCGCCCAAAAACTATGCCCTCTAGTTTTGGGCTCCCCACCCCAGGGAAAAGACCTTGGCTGTCCCTCATGATTTTATAAACCTCTATTAGGTCATCCCTCAACCTCCAAATACTCCAGGGAAAACAACCCCAGTCTATTCAGTTTCTCCTTTTAGCTCAATGCCTCCAACCCTGGCAACATCCTTGTAAATCTTGTATGAACCCTTTCAAGTTTCACATCATCTTTCCTAAATCTGGGAGATCACAACTGCATGCAGTATTCCAATAGTATCCTGTGCAGCCACAACATGACATCCCAACTCTTATATGCAATGCATGACCAATAAAAGCAAGCGTACCAAAAACTCCTTCACTATCCCGTACATCTGCAACTCCACTTTCAACGAACTATGAACCTGCACTCAAAAGTCACTTTGTTCGGCAACAGTCCCCAGGACCTTACCATTAAGTGTATACGTCCTGCCCGGATTTGTGCTATTACATTAGGGAGAGTACTTCCTGCACATGCACAGATGCAGTATTAAAAACTACTCAAAATGAATGGTGCTTTTAAGTGCAACTTTCTTTTCTGCTGCTGAATTTTGTATAATTTCCAAGCTTGTATCTTATAATTGTATCCTAAACAATAAAATAACCTGATGGAAAAACACAGCAAGTAATGAAAGTGACAAAGTTAGGTGCATGCAATGGCAAATACACCCCAGCAGTCAATTAGTTTGGGTGACAATCAACCTCTGACACCATAACTTTGTGCTCTGATTTGTGGAGTTGCACTGTTAATAAAAATCATTAAGAAAGATATATGGGAAAAGTATTTAAGCAAAATCATCACCCAATGTAGGTCTCAAAACTAAAGACCCAGGGATTAAGAGGTTCATTATTCACCAAATCAGCTGATCAGGCAGGGCAGGAATTCCCTTGGCAAAATCTTTTCAAATTTGTTCCAATTAATCAAACGAAAGATGTTGCTTAATTGATAAAGATGCAGTCTTAAAATGGTCAGACACCAAATTAGTATGCACCTGTATTCATGGCAGAACTAAAACCTCTTGGCAATGAGGACACAACTGCTGAAGCCTTTGCAATCGCCAGCAGGAACCTAAATATGCAAAGACCCCCTGCTTTGGGCAAGACTCATCTATAAAAATTCTCAATACTACTCTGAAGCACGGACCTAGATCCTGGAACACTTTTTCAAAGATTCATTCACATTGGGAGATGTGGCTGACTTCTTAGACTTCTTGTTATTTTTACTCACCAAAGACAGCAAGAGATTAGAACGATATCACAGCAAGCACTATAGATAACCACCACATAACTGATACTGGATCTGGCTTGAAAACGGACAGATAGACTTGTCAATTATTGCAGACAAGCCTGACAAGGGCTAATCAGTGCTAGGATTCAGGAGAATCAAATGGAATTGGGCTGGGAACAGTTTCTTTATCAATTGATTTGGTAGACCACTTAAGACTTGCATATTTTAAAGGTATATTACAAGGGGAGGCGATGGCCTACTGGTATTATCACCAGACTGGGGACATGGGTTCGAATTCCGCCATGGTAAATGGTGGAATTTGAATTCAATTAAAAAAACTGGAATTAAGAGTCTAATGATGATCATAAATCCATTGTCGATTGTTTGAAAAACCCATTTGATTCACTAATGTTCTTTAGCGAAGGAAACTGCCATCCGTATCTGATCTGGCCTATATGACTCCAAACCTACAGCAATGTGGTTGACTCTTAACTGCTATCCGGGCAATTGGGGACAGGCAATAAATGCTGTCCCATGAATGAACTTCAAAGAAGGCTCCACTTTCTACAAGTATTCATACATTGAACATTAGTTTTCATGTGGAAGTTTACCCTTTCTCTTACAATCCCAAGGCCTTTAAATGAAACAAGTGCAATTTTTCAAATCCACAAAGCTCATCGAATAAACATTTTCTATTTATCAAGTAATTCCATAATTCTGCCATTCTAGTGAGGAATCAGCTGTGCAAGCAGCATAGGTCAGGGAAGGGACTAAACCTTTTACCCACACTCATGGAACATAGCTTCCTTCCTGGCAATGTAGTATTAATAGTGCAGGTACTTTATTCAGTATGGTCTTGCATTATTGATCTTTATCCTTCATCTAGATATTTTATATTTAAAAGTACCTTCTTTATTATGTACAGTAAATGAATTATACCTTAGTGGGTGCAATATACACCAACACACCATCATCGCTATCTCGTAGAACTTTCTCCATGCAGTAATACGAGGCATATGTTTTTCCTGATGATGTTGGAGCAACTATCACAGCAGATTCATTGTTGTCCACAGCATCTAGAAGTTCTCGCTGCAATTAATCAGATACAAAAATAATACTAAGAACTTCCAAAAAATTAGCTCATGAACTATATGCAAAAGCAGCCCATGCTCCTAAAAAGGGGGACAGCAACACCAGAAAACTCAGGTACTCACTTTCCCTGTTGAAAACAGTGCGCTAACTTAGTATTTTCTGATGTAACATTTTTATCTCCAATGATGCCTTACCCCTCATTGCCAAAGGTGGTGAATTGGTAGGAATCAAGTCTTGAAAGCTCCATGTAGATTTTCTCTACCCAGTGTCCCTCAACTCTCACACATGCAAATCTCCAGCAAAAGTTATTGATTTGAAAATTGACAGTAGGATTTAAAGTAATTGAACAAACTGAAACATGCACGCACATTTGAATTTGACTTGAATTGAGAAAATAAAATTTACTGCTAAAGCTAAGTTGATCTTTACCTCCTTAACACTCTTATTTTGAAACTTTTATTGATTTAATGAATATATTTGAAAATTTATACGATAATATTTTGTAATTACCTGCCATGTGTCTGGTATAAAATGAGTAACTCTAGGATCTGGATCATTTCTTTCATCTCGCAACAAGTAAGGACCCATGAACTTCAGCTGGAAACGAGCAGGTTCAACACCAACTGCAAGCATGTTCTCTTTCTTGGAACTTTTAGGACGTGCCATTTTCTAGTTACAAATAAATACAAAATTATGCACTCATTATTAAGCCAGGCAACCAAGAAGCAAAATGCTTAAATCATTAGCTGCCACATTCTTCAGCTAAGTCTCGCCAAAAGAAATGCAAGAAAGATTTAATTGACTGTTTCCTGAGATGAAGGGGTGATTCTAGAACGAGAGATTTAATAGATTCAGGACATATGGCCTGGGGTTTACAGCAATGTTAGATGATCGAATGACAAAGTCAAATTTGTAAGAGGCTTAGAACACACTGAGGATGGATGGGGTACTGCTGGAAGGAGAGACAGTAGGTTCAGAAACAGCCCCGTCCTTTCTGCCCCTCCCCTGCTCACAACCACACCCATCTGTGCTTTAGATGCACTAAATGCAATATTACTTGTAGTACTTAGCTCACGATCGAAGGACGCTTCAGATTTTAACTAAAGCCTTTACAATTATCAGCTGGTGCAGTCAACATTTTTATTATTTTAAATAAAGTGCAGAACAAATTGGCATTTACATAATTTACTCCAATATTTTCAGAAAATATTTGCCACTGTCTGTCTGCTTCAAGACCATCATCCTACCAAAACTTTTTAAAAGTTTGTTACATTTCTATGCAGCAATCAAAAGACATAACTGAGAAACAGACAGGAGGTTTTGCTGAAGTTATACAAGGCACCTGTCAGATCACACTTGGAACAGTGAACAGTTTTGAGCCGCTTATGTAAAGAGAGATACTGGTATTGTAGGTTGTCCAGAGATTCATTAAGTTGATCCCAGGTATAGAGAGATTTTGAGAAAAGGTCAAGTAGGTTGGGCTTGTACTTGGAGTTCAAAAGAATAAGAGGCGACCTTAGTGCGATACATAAGATTCCGCAAGGGCTTGATAGAGCAGATGCTGACAGATAGTGGTAGAATGTAGAACCAGAACATATAATCTCAGATTATGGGGTCACCTAGTTAAGAGAGATGAGGAGAAATTCCTTCTCTCAGAAGGTGGTGAATCTATGGAATTTATTACCAAAGATGGCAGTCAAGTCTGGTCGTTAAGGATATTCAAGGTTGAAACAGACAAGATTTTTAATTTGTAAGGGAATCAATGGTCGTGGGGAGAAGGCAGTAAAGGATTATCAGATTAGCCATGACCTCATTGATTGGTAGGACAGACTCAATGGGTCAGATGTTCAGCTTCCATCCCTTGTCTTATGGAAAGTTTAAGATGAATGAAACTAAACGTTCAGAATTTAACTTCCTGTCGCTTATCATTCATGCTCATTCACATCTAGGTCAAAACATGAAAATTAATGGAAACAGAATCATGAAAATGATTCAATGAAAACAAGAAAGAGAATGATTCCAAGTTGCTTGCTTAGAGAATTTAAAGCTATTTCACTTCACCTGATCAATGTCTGGGAGACATTGCGCTAATTTGTTAAATCCAAGCTCTTTGAGGTAAGTAGCAATCAGTTTCAGTTGGTTTTTCTCCATCATCTTTTCATACTTGTCCAAAATGTTGTGAATTCTTTTCATCACTCGACCTGCTATAAGGTTGTTTCTCTTTGTGCTTTCTAAAAAAACAAAAATAATCTGACTGATGTTATCTTTTACTTGGTGAGCACTTTATTCACTCCAGGATTTAAAATTTCTTAACACATGGAGATAAATGTTACAATTTTGCATTCCTGGCAAAGATTCATTAAATAAAAATACAATGAATGAATTGACATGGAGCTTTAAACTGTATGGTTTATCTTGCGATAAACAATAAAACTTATTCCAACATTCAGAGCTACTGATATGCTTTTGGATAGAGAAGTTTATAATGATGTATTTTATTTTATTTAAGAAAATTGCACTCCCATCAAGTGAAGTCCAAGAGATTAGATAACTAATGGATAGCTAAGTAAGGAGGATGGTCCCTGAAAGTGCATAAAATTAAGTAATTCTATTCATAAAACATTAAACAAGCAAACTTTCTAAGCACACTCATTGTCTGTCACTTTATTCTCCCTCAAAGTTCTCACCTCTCCTTTAAATTCTTTATTCCCTTTGGAAAATCTCGAGATAGCTTCACCCTTTTCCTCTCAGCTTCTGCTGAGCAACTCATCAATTTCAATCACTATCAGCCACAGCTCACCTTGTTTCTTCTCCAATTTCTTAACTTTCCCTCAAGATAAACTGACATCCGCATTCATAGCCACTCCTTTGACCATTTCACCAAACACAGGTCCCCAACTGCAATCTCAATCACTGGCAAGGTCATTGCCAACCACTTCGCGTCTGTCATTTGCTTACCTGACTGGTTCTAAGTCTACATACGCCTGTGTCCAACTCTTCAAGTTGTTTACAACTGTATTTTCCATTGCCCAGCTCCTCGAGTATTGAATGCTCTATTCATAATACTACTTGTCATTTAAAAGCTGACCACTCCCTCATTTCAACTTCACTGCTCATGACCTAGCAAAATTCTTATTCTCTCCAATCTTGCTTGATTCCCTGCGTAGTTCCAAACTTCATTTCTTCAAATCCAAAGAGCATAAATTTGAAACTGAGTATGATGATGCAGACATCAATCATCTGACTCTGACTGGACTGTATTATGTTCAGGCCTTGCTCTTCTTCACAAAACCATTCACTTTTTCAGGATAGACTAAACAATCAGTTTTATGACAAATCTTTTCCTTATACCCATTCCCTCTGTCCCTTTATACTGCATCACCAAGTATCTGGAATTAATCGATTAAGTTTGAGCTTGTTTAAGTCATCCTCATCTGCCACGTCCCTTTATCTATCAAGCCAAATATCCCCAATGGTATCACACGAGCGTAACTCTGAACCCAATCATTAGCCCCTTGTCCATCACCCCTCATAATCTATCCTCGTTCATCTGTGTAGGAGCTCCAGATAGGTCCTGCTGTCCTGACCACATTCCCATTAACCTCCGATTTCCCTTCCTGGCACTCACTCTAGCTGACATTGTAAATAGTTAGCAATTCTTCTACAGGGTTTTACAGAAGGGCAATATGTGCATGCCTAGCCAGTGATACCCATATCCCATGAATGATTTCTTAAGTCCTCAAGCATTGCTCACCTCTCTTTCAAAGTCAAACCTCTAAAGAAACTGTCAATGCTGCTCAAATCTTAGAAACTCATGCCTCATTTCTAACTTCCCTTCAAGGTTCAAACTTGCTAAATAGGTTAGCACTTCCCTCAACAACAAATTCGAAGAATCGCAGCCCCTCTGCAGCCTTTCACGTGGTCAGCCACATCATTTTCTCCAAAAGCTCTTGTTTGCTGACTGAACAGAGTTTATCTGGTTTCAATTCTTACCTACTGCCTTCCCTTGCCACCATCTTGTACAGTTAACTCGAGTCCAAAGATTTTTCCTTAGCCGTCATCCAGCTATCCCTAATGACTCCAGTCATTACATGGACGCCAAAAAAAATTACAAATTATCAAAGTAGTTGAGCCCCCTTCTTCTCAGATTAGAACTACAGTAGGCATCAAATGCTTTCTTGGCTCACCTAAATCATCCATAACTGCAATAAGTGATCAGCAATCCCATAATGCTAAATGGAAAGTGAACTAATAGCTGAGGTTTAGTACTTTTATTTTAACTACATATTAATAATCAAATCATATTCCTGAAATCTGTGAGCTGGTGAGAAGAAAAACATACATTTATGAAAATCAAACTAACTTTGCTGAACTTCATACATCTATTAACTATGAAAATAATAAATTTGTTCTGACCTGTCATTTGGCAGTGTTCTACCCAGATTTTAAAGCAGTTTTCAAGCACGTCCATCTCTGCAATCAACTTCACAGAGTCACCTGAGCATTTCTTCAGAAACTCCTCAAGTTTTTTAATGCCATGGTCAAAGTTGTCCTGAATCATTTTCATAATGCTCTTTGATATCAAAGTCCATTGTTCCCTTTGTTTCAGATCTTCCTTTTCTTTCTTTTTCCTAATATTTTCTTCAGCAATTAAATCGGCTTTCTTCTTGGGCTATGAAATAAATATGTCGTCTACTTTTAATTTACCCAGTTTCAACAAACAGAACATTAACAACCATCTCAGGACAATATCACCTTGAAGCTGAAAAGGAAGCAGTGAATTGCCACTGGGAAAGTTAGGTTTACTGTTGGTGAAATCTGGGGAGTATTTTGCTTTGCACATCAATGGCTTATTGGAATAAATTTAATTCAATGCTCTCAACAGAACTTCTCAATTAAAATTTGCTATCTGATCAAAGTGCCTAATTCTTATCTCTCAACTTTTCAGACACACTGGTCAGAAACATCAAACAAATTGTGAACGCAATAATTATCCCAAATTTCCAAAGTTGCAAAAGTGCTGAATTGTTTGGAAACATAGAAAATAAAGGAGTAGGGCATTCAGCCTTCCAAGTCTGCGCGACCAATCAGTATGATCACGGCTGACTATCTAGCTCAGTATCCTGGTTCCTATTTTCTCCTTTGGTACCTTTTGATGTCTTTTAGACCCAAGAACTTCCTCCAACTTCTTCTTGAAAACAAAGTTTTGGCCTCAACTACGCTCTATACAAGAGAATTCCACAGGCTAACCACACTCTAGGTGAAGGAATTTCTTTTCATCTCGGTCCTACACAGTCTAAAATTGCCACAGTCCGAGAGGACCATAAGGCTGCCCTCTGGCTAGAGACGATTGGTAGTGGTTTAACCTGAGGGTCAGCATAGAGGAGGGACTTTCATGGTAACTTAAGCCATGCTTTTGGCATCACTCCACACCACAAGTTGGCTGTCCAGCCAAATGAGTCTATCAACTCCCACCCCAGACAAAAAATGGCCTACTTCCATATGCTTAAATTGTGACTCCTAGTTATGGATGCCCGAGTCAGCAAGAATAACTGTCCTGCATTTACCCGGTCTAGTCCTGTTAGAATTTTGGAGAATTCTATGCAATCCCCTCTCATTCTACTAAACTCCAGCAAATATAGTCCTAACTGATCCAGTTTCTCTGACTGGAAAAGTCTTCTGAAAATCCAAGTAGACCACATGCACTGGCTCACCTTTATCAACTTTACTAGTTACATCCTTGAAAAATTCCAGTACATTTCTCAAGCATAATTTCTCTTGTTAATCCACGTTGTCTGTGTCCAACCCTGCCACTGTTTTCTACGTGTTCTGCTATTAAATCATTTATAATGGACTCTGGCATTTTCTCCATTTCCATTGTCAGGCCAACCAGTCTATGATTCCCTATTTCTCTCTACCTCCTCTTAAAAAAAGCAAGGTTACATTACTATCCTCTAATCCATAAGAACTGTTCCAGAATCAACAGAATCTTGAAAGATGACCATCAATGCAACTAATACTTCTAGGGCCACTTCCTTAAGTGGTCTGGCTAGGCCTCTTGTGGCACAGTGGTAGCATGCCTCCATCTGAGCGAGGAGGTCTAGGTTCAAGACCCACCTGCCCCAGATATGCATTGCCAAACATGGTGATTAGAAAATATCTAAGTACTCTGGGATGTAGATTATTGGTCCCTGAGGATTTATCAACCTTTAATCCCATCAATTTCCCCAACATTTCCCAACTAAAATATTGATTTTCTTCAGTTCTTCTCTTCAGTAAACCCTGTATTCCCCAAGATTTCTGAGACAGTGGTTCTTCCTTCACAAGGAAGGGCATAAAAGTATATATAAACTCTCCGTTCCCCATTATAACTTGCCCTGCTTTGACCATAAAGGACCTACATTTGTCTTAACTAATCTTCTTCTCTTTACAATCAGCTTGTATATTTGCCACATATTTACTCTTGTACTCTATTTTTCCCCCTTCTTAGTCAAACTCTTTGTCCTCTTTTGCTGAAATCTAAACTGCTGCCAGTTTAGTCTGCTGGTTCTTTTTTGGCCAATATGTACATCTCTTCCTTGGATTGAATACTACCCCTAATTGCCCTTGATAGCTATGGGTGGGCCACCTTTCTCATTTTAGTTGTCTGACATACAGGAATGAATGATTGTTGCAGTTCCTCCATTCACACAGAACTGTTCTGTGGAAGGGTCACCGGACCCGAAACGTTAACTCTGTTTTCTCCTCCACAGATGCTGCCAGACTTGCTGAGCTTTTCCAGCAACTTTGTTTTTGTTAGGAACCTAGTCTCAGAATTAACTACACTATTCTCCATCTTGATGAAGAAGGTTATAAGACTGTGGTCACTCTGCTCCAAGGAGCTGCACATAGATTGTCAATTATTCCTTCCTCATTACATAATATCAGTCTGGAATTGGTTCTCGGAGGCATCGTTTAACCCCTACATCTGAAGTGAATTGCTTGGTGCTCACCAACAAGACTTTCTAAAAGAAAAAAAAATCCATTTGAGTTAATCCAAAATAATTACTTATTAAATTTACAACAATTTATATCAGCAATTCCCTAATCTGATTTTAAAAACATAAAAAGTAAAATAAAATCGATAAGGAATTTTAACACTCGCAGGTATTACTCACAGGTAACTTTTTGCCTTTCCCACTTACGACACTGGACTGTTTTGGTGCGACTGTTGTTGCCCCTTGCACATTGGTAATAATGTTCTTTGTGATATTGCCCTCTAGTGTTGATCCATAAAATCTGTGAAATCGGACCAACTTCTGATAGCTTCGAAGCATGCGTTTCCTCACCACGGGGTCATTTGTTTTCTCTCCTGTGCAGATATTAAATTGATAAAAATAAAGTACAAACAGAATATTTTCAGTTAACTTTGTTTAGTGAGTTTCAATAGCCCAGAAATTACAAACAACACAATTGTGTACACAACACAATTATAATAAATACATTTGACACCTAATGAAATAAACGCATGTTGCTACAGCATGCAGACTTCATCTGAATATGAATCTGGCATTTAAAATTGAATGTTTATTGCTGATTAATATTTTGTGAATAGATTTTACAGGACGAAACAAACAAGTAGTGTTGCACAATTTAACAATCTTACCAAATGTTGATGCCTTGGTCCTTTCATACTCATCACTGAGTGGTTTATCCAAAGACCAATCCAAAAGATTATCAAACATTTTGTTTTCAGAAAGTGATGTGACCACAGAACTGTCCCTTCATTTAAAAAAAAAATTCAATACAACATAATGAGACAGTTTGTAACTTGTGAAATATCACTCATGGGCAAACACTTAAGCTTTTGACATAAGGATTGATGTGGATTTCTAGTCAGTGATTCCCCACCCTATCTTAATCGGCACTTTATAGATCCTTCTTTTGTATCTGCAAAGGAGAACATAAAATCGGCAGAATGCAAAAATATACATGTTTGAATTACAGAAACCAAAAGATGCCTACATGGCTATGCAAAATGTTTCATGGCGTAACTAACAGCGACCCTCAATATATTCATGGCCAAATTATACTTATCCAATTTCTCATCTGATCCACCGATATCCCCGTTACATTCCTTTATACACTTCCCATGCCACTTCATCTCAAGTGATTTTATCTTCCCTATGTTATTCCAGTCTCTCAGTCCACCACTCCTGCACTCTGCCTCCTCTAGCTTCTCCTCTCCCATGTCACTTTTATGCACGCCTTCTCCCTCCCACTTCTATCCTGCTCCCCAAGTCCCCCAGAAATGCCCTTTTCCTGCAGCCAAAGTAGCAGTTGTTGGCCTCCCTTTACATTACACTGCTTTCCCCCCGCCGCAAACCTACCAATCTCTTAACCTTACCATCATCATAGAACATAGAACATTACAGCGCAGTACAGGCCCTTCGGCCCTCGATGTTGCGCCGACCTGTGAAACCAATCTGAAGCCCATCTAACCTAAACTATTCCATTATCATCCATATGTTTATCCAATGACCATTTAAATGCCCTTAAAGTGGGCGAGGCTACTATTTTTGCAGGCAGGGCATTCCACGCCCTTACTACTCTCTGAGTAAAGAACCTACCTCTGACATCTGTCCTATATCTATCACCCCTCAATTTAAAGCTATGTCCCCTCGTGCTAGCCATCACCATCCGAGGAAAAAGGCTCCCACTGTCCACCCTATCTAATCCTCTGATCATCTTGTATGTCTCTATTAAGTCACCTCTTAACCTTCTTCTCTCTAACGAAAACAGCCTCAAGACCCTCAGCCTTTCCTCATAAGACCTTCCCTCCATACCAGGCAACATCCTGGTAAATCTCCTCTGCACCCTTTCCAATGCTTCCACATCCTTCCTATAATGCGGTGACCAGAACTGTACGCAATACTCCCAAGTGCGGCCGCACCAGAGTTTTGTACAGCTGCAACATGACCTCATGGCTCCGAAACTCAATCCCTCTACCAATAAAACCTAACATACTGTACGCCTTCTTAACAACGCTATCAACCTGGGTGGCAACTTTCAGCGATCTATGCACATGGACACCGAGATCTTTCTGCTCATCCACACTACCAAGAATCTTACCATTAGCCCAGTACTCTGTACTCCTGTTACTCCTTCCAAAGTGAATCACCTCACACTTTTCCGCATTTGCCACCTCTCAGCCCAGCTCTGCAGCTTATCTATGTCCCTCTGTAACCTGCAACATCCTTCCGCACTATCCACAACTCCTCCAACTTTGGTGTCATTCGCAAATTTACTAACCCATCCTTCTACGCCCTCATCCAGGTCATTTATAAAAATGACAAACAGCAGTGGCCCCAAAACAGATCCTTGAGGTACACCACTAGTAACTGAACTCCAGGATGAACATTTCCCATCAACGACCACCCTCTGTCTTCTTACAGCTAGCCAATTTCTGATCCAAACCGCTAAATCACCCTCAATCCCATGCCTCCGTATTTTCTGCAATGGCCTACCATGGGGAACCTTATCAAATGCTTTACTGAAATCCAAATACACCACATCAACCGCTTTACCCTCATCCACCTGTTTGGTCACCTTCTCGAAGAACTCAATAAGGTTTGTGAGGCACGACCTACCCTTCACAAAACTGTGTTGACTATCCCTAATCAAATTATTCCTTTCTAGATGATTATAAATCCTATCTCTTATAATCCTTTCCAACACTTTACCCACAACCGAAGTAAGGCTCACTGGTCTGTAATTACCAGGGTTGTCTCTACTCCCCTTCTTGAACAAGGGGACAACATTTGCTAGTCTCCGGTCTTCTGGCACTATTCCTGAAGACAATGACGACAAAGATCAGAGCCAAAGGCTCTGCAATCTCCTCTCTAGCTTCCCAGAGAATCCTAGGATAAATCCCATCCGGCCCAGGGGACTTATCTATTTTCACACCTTCCAAAATTGTTAACACCTCCTCCTTATGAACCTCAATCCCGTCTAGTCTAATAGACTGTATCTCAGTATTCTCCTCAACTACATTGTCTTTTTCCTGTGTGAATACTGACGAAAAATATTCATTTAGCACCTCTCCTATCTCTTCGGACTCCACGCACAACTTCCCACTACTGTCCTTGACCGGCCCCAATCTTACTCTAGTCATTCTTTTATTCCTGACATACCTATAGAAAGCTTTAGGGTTTTCCTTGATCCTATCTGCTAAAGACTTCTCATGTCCCCTCCTGGCTCTTCTTAGCTCTCTCTTTAGGTCCTTCCTGGCTAACTTGTAACTCTCAAGTGTCCTAACTGAGCCTTCACGCCTCATCTCTACATAAGCCTCCTTCTTCCTCTTGACAAGAAATTCAACTTCTTTAGTAAACCACGGTTCCCTCGCTCGACCACTTCCTCCCTGCCTGAGAGGTACGTACTTCTCAAGGGCACGCAGTAGCTGTTCCTTGAACAAGCTCCACATTTCAATTGTGCCCAGCCCCTGCAGTTTCCTTCTCTATCCTATGCATCCTAAATCTTGCCTCATCGCCTCATAATTGCCTTTCCCCCAGCTATAACTCTTGCCCTGCGGTATATACCGATCCCTTTCCATCGCTAAAGTAAACGTAACCAAATTGTGGTCACTATCACCAAAGTGCTCACCTACCTCCAAATCTAACACCTGGCCTGGTTCATTACCCAGTACCAAATCCAATGTGGCCTCGCCTCTTGTTGGCCTATCTACATACTGTGTCAGGAAACCCTCCTGCACACATTGGACAAAAACTGACCCATCTGAAGTACTCGAACTATAGCGTTTCCAGTCAATATTTGGAAAGTTAAAGTCCCCCATAACAACTACCCTGTTACTTTCGCACCTATCCAGAATCATCTTTGCAATCTTTTCCTCTACATCTCTGGAACTTTTCGGAGGCCTATAAAAAACTCCCAACAGGGCGACCTCTCCTTTCCTGGTTCTAACCTCAGCCCATACTACCTCAGTAGACAAGTTGTCATCATATGTCCTTTCTGCCACCGTAATACTGTCCTTCACTAACAATGCCACACCTCCCCCTCTTTTACCACCTTCCCTGATCTTACTGAAACATCTAAACCCCGGAACCTGCAACAACCATTCCTGTCCCTGCTCTATCCATGTCTCCGAAATGGCCACAACATCGAAGTCCCAGGTACCAACCCATGCTGCAAGTTCACCCACCTTATTCCGGATGCTCCTGGCATTGAAGTAGACACACTTCAAACCACCTTCCTGCCTGCCGGTACACTCCTGCGACCTTGAAACCTTATTTATGACCTCACTACTCTCAACCTCCTATACACTGGAACTACAATTCAGGTTCCCACCCCCCCGTTGAATTAGTTTAAACCCTCCCAAAGAGCATTAGCAAATTTCCCCCCCAGGATATTGGTACCCCTCTGGTTCAGATGTAGACCATCCCGTTTGTAGAGGTCACTACAAACTCCCTCCCTGTAGCTTTTTCCCCTAACTTGGGAAGTGTTTTTTGTTGGGTTCTCCTTACGCTCCATTGCTCCTTTTCACCTCAAACACCCTTCCACCACCTACCACTGATATATCTCGTGCTCCAGACTTCTGCACACTCCACATGCCTCTGCAAGCAAAGGACCCGCCAATCAAAGCAGCCAACAGATCAATTAAAAAAGGACAAAAATGCATACTATTATAAATTTAATTCATTCTTACTTGCTTAACGTAGGCACATCCTTTAAAACATCTCCAGCATATTCTTCAACCAGGGGAATGTTCACTGGGATGAAACCTACTTCAGGAATTACCTCCAAAGGACTTTCTGGTAAAACAAGGAGAACACAATAGTGACACTACCCAATTGCTAGAACATGTTTTAAAACAATTGACTTTTAATGCATTAAAAGATAACACGCACATTTTGATAAGCAACATTCAATTATTTCCATTAAGCCCACCACTTTACGATATCAGTTAAATCTATTTATTAACAGATCCACAGAATTGTTTCTCCAGGATAGCTGGTACTATTACTCAACTCCTGTTCATTGTACAAGCCACCTGAAAGACACTAGAATTCAGCCCTTTATTTCCTTCCTTCTAACAGCTGCCTCTCTTACTTGAGCCCAACACAAAGCTCTGTTGCAATAACTCCTGGTCCATTAAAACCTGACATGAGTTCAAAGCCACTCCTCCTAGCAAGTTCTAAAGCACTTCTAAAAATATTCTAGAACAATGAGGGCTTGCAAAAGTCTGCAGCCAACTCTCAGCATAGCTAGGAAAATATTTTATTTTCATTTTCAAATGACACTATGACAGTGCAATTGTATATCATGTTGGTTAATTAGATGGGGAAGAATTTGGTCACTTATGCAAAGGATCTTCCCAAAACTGTGTGTTAACTACAATCTATCCAATACATAAATTCTGTGGTCCTGTTAGGGAAAATAAAACTTTACTTTTGGGGAGATGACAGTATAGCAGTAATATCACTGGACTAGTAAGCCGAGATCCAGACCAATAGATTCAAATCCCACTGTGAAGAGGGTGAATTTTAAGTTGAATTATTCTTAAAAATCTGGAATTGAAAGTCAGTAATAGTAAACATGAAAAAGTCATTTAGATGTCCTTTACAGAAGGAAATCTGCACCTTTAATTGGACAGGATTACATAACGTCAGAACCACAATTCTTAACTAGCCTCTGGAATATCTGAGCAAGCTACTCAGACCAAGGTTAACTACTGATGGACAAAGGTTTCAATGGACACATAAATCGTAAAAAGATGGCACATGGAGTAGAGCCGATTAGGGCCCAAAAAACAGTATTTAGAAATTGAAGCAAGGGTCATGTCTGAGGTATCACATGAATATCTTGCATCTGTCTCTACCAAGGAAGCAGATGCTAACAAAGTCATGGTGAGAGAGGAGTGTATTCAGTCGCTGGAAGAGTTCAAATCTGATAATGTGATGTTATTGGATAAACTGCTTGTTCCTAAAGTTGACAAGGCACCAGGACTGGATGAGATGCATCTAAGGATATTGATGAAAGTAAGTCAAAACTGCAGAAGTACTGACAAAGTTTCAGTCTTCCTTAGATTCAGGATGGTGCCAGAGAACTGGAGAATTGCAGGCATATGTCCATGTCTGGGTGCAAGGATAAGCCCAGCAATTACAGGCCATTCAGTTTAACTTTGGTGGCGAGGAAACTTCTAGAAACAGTAATTTAGGACAGAATTACTAGTCCATGGAGAAATAAAGGTTAATTAAGAGGAACCAGTATGGATTTTCTGAGGGACTGTGTCCAACTAACACAGAATGTTCCTAAAGAAGTAACAGAGGGTTGTTGAGAGTAATGCAGTTGCCATAATGTACATGGGCTTCCAGAAAGTAATTTGATACACTGCCACACATTAGATCTATGAGCCAAGTTAAAATAAAAAAAGGTAGTAACACCATAGCTAAAGAAATGGCCGAGTGATAGGAAAGAGAGTAACGATTATTGGATATTTTGTCAGGCCGTGGAAGGGTTACGGAGGAGTCGGTGTTGGGGCTCTGGTTTTGTAGATCTTGGGGACAATGGATAATCTCAAATTCTGAAGACGATACAAAACTTGGAAGCATCGTAAACTGTGAGGAAGACAGTGTAGAACTCAGTGACATTGACAAATTGGTGGAGTGAGCAGAGAGGTGTCGATAAAGTTCAAGAAAAGTTTGATGTGATACATTTTGGTAGAAAGAAGATGGAGACAATACAAAATAAAGGATTCTATTCTAAAGGATGCCCAGGAGTAAACGTGTAAGTCATTAAACTGTTGCAGGACAGTGGGAGAGAGCAGTTACATTAGCATATAGATTCCTAGATTTCATTAATAAGGGTACAGAACTGAAGAGCAAAGAATTTCTGCTGAACTTGCATATGACACTAGTTAGATCTCAGCATTGCTTACAGTTTGGATGCCACACTTCATGGAGGATGTGAATACACTGGAGAAACTGCACAAGATATTTTCAGGAATCTGGATGGAGTAGATATGGAGAAATTGTTCCTACTTGTGAAATGGGTGACAATTAGAAGGCAGATATTGAAGGTCGAGACAACAAGGTGCAGGGCTGGATGAACACAGCAGGTCAAGCAGCATCATAGGAGCGAAGGTCGTTTGCTAAAGCAAACATAGAAGATAGGAGCAAAAGAAAGCCATTCACTACTACCATGGCTGATCATTAAACTTACTATCCAAATCCCATCCTCTCTATGTCCCTTTAGCCACAACAACAATATCCACCTCCTTGAAAGCAATATTTTGGCCTCAACCCCATTGTGTGGTAGTGAATTCTACAGGCTCACCATGCTCTGCGTGAAGACATTTCTCCTCATCTCAATCGCAAAAAGTTAACCCCTTATCCTTAAACTATGACACCTGATTTTGCACACACCCGTACCATCAGGAATATCCTTCCTGCATCTAACCTGTCTAGTTCTGTTAGAATTGTAAAGATTTCTATGAGATTCCATCCCCACTCTATTCTTCTAACCTCCAGTGAATACGACCAATTCAATCTCTCCTCATACATCAGACCTACCATCCCAGGAACCAACTTCATAAACCTTCGCTGCACTCTCTCTATAGCAAGAGCACTGCTCCTCGGATAAGGAGACCAAAACTGCACACAATATTCTAGGTATAAGGTCACCAATGCCCTGTATAATTGCAGCAAGACATCCTTGTTCTTGTACTTGCATCCTCTTGCTCTGAAGACCAGCATACAGTTGGCCTTCTTTAATGACTGCTGCACCTGCACACCCAGGTCTCAATGAACATTCATCGTCAATTTACAGCCAAATAATAATCTGCCTTCCTATTTTGGCTGCCAAAATGGGTAACTTCACGTTTATCCATATTATACAGTAAATGCGATGAGAAAAAAACTTTTTCATACAGCAAGTAGTTACAGTCTAGAATGCACAGCCTACAAGTGTGAACGCAGATTCAATCAAGGTGTTCAAGATATTAGAAGATTATTTTAACAGAAATAATGCACAGGGTTAGGAGGCAAAGGCAGATGAATGGCATGGAGCCATAATGGTCATTTGTAGAGTCAGTGCAGACATGACAGGCCAAATGGCTGCCTCCTACAGTAACCATTTTATCATATTATGTAAAGTCACAACTGAAACACGAAGCAGCATAGCAGCCATCTAATAGCAAAAATCATTCTATAAAGTTAATATTTATTTGTTCGTCTGCTAAAATTACATGTGAAAAAGTAGCAAAAACCCAAGGCAATATACTTGCATAGAGTGCAGTCAGTTTTAAAAATAAACAGAAGATAGTATTGAGTCTTATACACAAGAAAGCGTTGAATATAAAATAAAACAATGCTTAAGCTCGACAAGATAATAGCTGAGAATATAGTTTGCAGTCCTGCGTACTCTTATACAAAAATAAATTTATGGAAAGGAAACAGCCAAGATTAATGAGAAAAGTACCAAAATAAACGCTTATGAAAAAAGGCTTGAAGTATTCACTGCTTTTGTGAAAACAACAAATAAATGAGATATAATAAAACGTTTTAATTATTAAATTTTTGGGAGAGCAAATAACAAAAGATTATTTCTGAAGAAAGAAAACTAGTCATGAAAGAGTTATATTCTGGTGATAATAATGTGAAAAAGGGGAATGGAGGGCAAAACCTATCTTAACCACCCTCCTGGCCCACTCCCATTAGTACATGGCCTGCTTTCCCACAAAGCAGCTTTCAAAACAATCTTTTACTTATCAAGAAAATTGCACAAGCATTTGAAAAGAGTTTTTTTTTAAACAAAGGTCTCTCTTCATGGATACTCAGCCTCCATTTTCCAACTTATCCAAAATCATGCCACACTTGTTTTTTTTACTGCATCTTGTTCACAACCTCTTTAACAGAACTGTGTGGTTCCAGACCCATTTAACTGCTCCAATTCAACTCTTTTGTTTTCACTCATGAAAGTCATGGTTTTTTTAAATATTCCAATCTTTTCCAGAACTACTTTGTGTCCTCTAACTCCAATTTTCTACCTAAATCCCCCATTTCTACCTCTCAATTGTCAGCTGGGACATAAGAACATAAGAACTAGGAGCAGGAGTAGGCCATCTGGCTCCTCGAGCCTGCACCGCCATACAATAAGATCATGGCTGATCTTTTTGAGATTCAGCTCCACTTACCCGCCTGCTCACCATAACCTTTAATTCCTTTACTGTTCAAAAATTTATCTAGCCTTGCCTTAAACACATTCAGTGAGGTAGCTTCAACCGCTTCACTGGGCAGGGAATTCCACAGATTCATAACCCTTTGGGTGAAGAAGTTCCTCCTGACCTCAGTCCGACATCTACTTCCCTTTATTTTGAGGCTGTGCCCCCTAGTCCTAGTTTCACCTGCTAGTGGAAACAACCTCCCTGCCTCCACCTTATCTATTCCTTCCACAATCTATATGTTTCTATAAGATCTCCACTCATTCTTCTGAATTCCAATGAGTATAAACCCAGCCTACTCAGTCTCTCCTCATAATCCAACCCTCTCAACTCTGGAATCAACCGAGTGAATCTCCTCTGCACCCCCTCCAGTGCTAGTTTATCCCTTCTCAAGTAAGGAGACCAAAACTGCACACAGTACTCCAGGTGTGGCCTCATCAGGACCCTATACAGCTGCAGCATAGCCTCCCTGTTTTTAAACTCCATCCCTCAAGCAATGACAGACAAATTTCCATTTGCCTTTTTAATTACCTGCTGCACCTGCAATCCCACCTTCAGCGATTCATGCACAAGGACATCCAAGTCCCTCTGCACAGCAACATGCTGCAATTTTTTACCATTTAAAACATAGTCCATTTTGTTGTTATTCCTACCAAAATGGATGACCTCACACTTAACATCTGCCAGACCTTTGCCCACTCACTTAGACTATCTATATCCCTCTGCAGACTTTCAGTGTCTTCTGCACACTTTGCTCTACCACTCATCTTAGTGTCATCTGCAAATTTTGACACACCACACTTAGCCCCCAACTCCAAATCATCTACGTAAATTGTAAACAATTGCAGTCCCAACACTGATCCCTGAGGCACACCACTAGCCACTGACCGCCAACCAGAAAAACACCCATTTACCCCTACTCTTTGTTTTCTACTAGTCAACCAATCCTCTATCCACGTTAATAGATTACCTGTAATACCATGCAGCTTTATCTTATTTAGCAGCCTTTGGTGTGGCACCTTGTCAAATGCCTTCTGGAAATCCAGATACACCACATCCACAGGTTCCCCATTGTCCACCATGCAAGTAATGTCCTCAAAGAATTCCACCAAATTAGTTAAACATGACCTACCCTTCATCAACCCATGCTGGGTGTTCCCAATGGGACAATTTATATCCAGATGTCTTGTTATTTCTTCCTTAATGATAGATTCAAGCATTTTCCCCACTACCGAAGTTAAGCTAACTGGCCTATAGTTACCTGCTTTTTGTCTACTTCCTTTTTTAAACAGTGGCGTCACATTGGCTGTTTTCCAATCTGCGGGAACCACCCCAGAGTCCAGTGAATTTTGGTAAATAGTTACTAGTGCATTTGCTATTTCCCCCATCACCTCTTAGTACCCTGGGATGCATTTCATCAGGGCCAGGAGACTTGTCTATCTTTAGCCCCATTAGCTTGCCCAGCACTGCCTCCTTAGTGATAATATAGTTTCTAGGTCCTCACCTGCTATAACCTTCTTGCCATCAGTTTTTGGCATGTTATTTGTGTCTTCCACTGTGAAGACTGACACAAAATAACCGTTTAATGCCTCAGCTATTTCCTCATTCCCAGTTATTAAACTGGCCTTCTCATCCTCTAAAGGACCAATGTTTACCTTCCCCACTCTTTTATGATTTACATATTTATAGAAACTTTTGCTACCTATTTTTATATTCTGAGCTAGTTTACTCCCATAATCTATCTTACTTTTCTTTATAACTTTTTTTGTGGTTTTCTGTTGGCCTTTAAACATTTCCCAGTCTACTAGTTTCCCACTACTCTTTGCTTTTTTGTACGTGTTTTTTTTCAATCTGATACTTCATTTCCTTAGACATCCATGGCTGGCTCTCTCTTTTCCTACAGTTCTTCCTTATCACTGGAATATACTTCTGCTGAGCAGTGAAAAATCGTTTTGAAAGTCCTCCACTGTTCCTCAATTGACCCACCATAAAGTTTTTGCTCCCATTCTACCTTAGCTAACTCCTTCCTCATTCCTTCATAGTCTCCTTTGTTTAAGCACAGGACATTGGTACTGGATTTAAACTTCTCACACTCCATCTGTATTTTAAATACGACCATACTGTGATCGCTCCTTCCGAGAGGATCCCTAACTGTGAGATCATTAATTATTCCAGGCTCATTACACAGGACTAGATCTAGGATAGCTTGCTCCCTTGTAGGTTCCATTACATATTGTTCAAGGAAATTATTGCAGATGCATTGTATGAACCCCTCCTCAAGGCTGCCATGACCGACCTGGTTTGACCAATCGATATGTAGATTAAAATCCCCCATGATAATTGTTGTACCATTTTTACATGCATTAGCTATTTCTATGTTTATTGCCCGCCCCACCACAATGTCATTATTTGGTGGCCTACAGACCACACCCATCAGTGACTTCTTCTCCCTGCAATTTCTAATTCCCACCCAAATGGATTCAATCTTCTGTTCAGCAGAACCTATTATCATCTCTCACTAGTGCCCTGATATCATCCTTAAAAATCAGAGCGACACCACCTCCCTTACCTTCCTGTCTGTCCTTCCAAACAATTTGATAACCTTGGATATTTAACTCCCAGTCATGACCATCCTGCAACCATGTCTCTGTAATACCCATTTGCCATGATTTGCACCGTCAACTCATCCACCTTGTTTCGAATGCTCCGAGCATTCAGATAAAGTGCCTTTATGCCCGTTTTTGCACCTTCTTTTTGGGTCTTATTACCTCCATTACTAACAGCTCTTGAATTCTCCTTCCCTTTAACTTTTTTCCTAATTTTTAATGGAGTTGAAGCTTCCTCATCACCTGCTGCTTTGCCTTCCATTAATTGTTATACTACCTGTACGCTCACTCCTCCCTTCCCCCCTACTTACTAGTATAAAGTCCTATTAACCACCCTATTTACCCTTTTCGCCAGAACACTGGACCTGGCCCTGTTCAGGTGGAGTCCATCCCAGCGGTATAGATCCCTCCTGTACCAGAACCGATGCCAGTGCCCCATGAAAAGAAAACCCTCTTTCCCACACTACTCTTTTAGCCACGTGTTTACTTCCCTGATCCTCGCCTCCCTATGCCAATTTGCACGTGGCTCGGGCAGCAATCCAGAGATTATGACCATTGAAGACCTGTTTTTTAATTTTGTTCCTAGCTTTTCATAATCCCGAAACAGGTCTTTTTTCCTAGTCTTGCCTATGTTGTTGGTACCTACGTGGACCACAACAACTGGATCCTTTCCTTCCCCTCCCTCTCTAGTATCCTCTCAAGCCAGTCAGAGATGTCTCGCATCCTGGCACCGGGCAGGCAACACACCATGTGGGACACTCTATCCTGCTGGCAAAGGATACTGTCTATCCCCCTGATGATGGAATCCCCTACAACTACAATCTGTCCTTTAGCTCTCCCCTCTTGAATGGCTTCCTGAACCATGGTCAGTTGACTCATCCTTCCTGCAGCCCTGTTCCTCATCCACGCAGGGAGCAAGTGCCTCATACTTGTGGGACAATGTCAAGGGCTGCAGCTCCTGTATTCCTGTCTGCAGGGTCCCTCTACCTGCCTCACTCGCAGTCACACACTGCCGTCCCTGGCCGCTGATCGAATTAACATTAGTTAATCTACTAGGTGTGACTGCTTCCTGGAACACAGCATCCAAGTATCTTCCCCCTCCCGGATGTGCTGCAGTGTTCGGAGTTCGGATTCCAGCTCATCAATTCTGAGCCGGAGCTCCTGAAGCAGCCAACACTTGCTACAGATGTGGTCACCGCCATTCTCAATGGGATCAGCTAGCTCCCACATCATACAGCACAACACATCACCTGACCTGCCATCTCTACTTAGTTAGTTATTTAAAATTAATTACTTTTTTTTTCATTTCGCAGTGTTCTCTGAACCAGTAAGTTTACTCCATTATATACTCAGACTCCGGTTTTGCCTTCTGAACTGCTCCCAGAGGATTTGGCGTCTAGGTGACCTCCCCAAAAGATAACAAAGAGATGAGAAAAAAAATGCAAATAGCTTACCTGCTCACCACACTGAGTCTTTATTATTAGGTTAGAGGAGGTGGAAGGGCGGAAGACACTACACATGTAGCGTCTCGGGTATTAGTTACTTCCCATATTTATTGGGTGAAAGATAACCATTACCCAGCTGACCACTCGCACCCGCTCTGAGACTCCTCCTCCGCTGAACAACTGAAGCCTGCAGTCATGCGAGGTAAGACTTTTATAATGAAAGCTTACCTTCCTGGCTGCCCTCGCGCTCTCTCCCAGACTCCAGCCGCTGAACAACTGAAACCCAGATGCCTCAGTACTACATTAGGACTTCCCGCACTAAGCCTTTCCACTTTCCAAAAACCTCTCTAAAGCTTCTTGATATCTTTCTTTTCTGACTGAATGTAAATACTATACATCTTCTACAGTAAAGATTCAATAATAGCGTACAATGTTATGTTTGATATACATCCTTGCACAAAGAATCTTCACTTAGGTCAAAGCTACCAGAAAAAAATACACAACCATAAGTGTGTTAAAGCTTAATTACCTTTTTTCAGTAAGCCGTCATTCTCTTGCACCAGCAGTTCTGATGTAATTTGCAAAGGAAATGCATTCCCAATGTCACAGTCAGAAATTAAGCTGGTCAAACTGTCCCACATTTGCTTGTACTCTTTTTCAATTACCTCACCCAGAGAAATGGAACCTGTATATTAAAAACAGATAATACTCAACAAGGTAAAACAGCACTTTCTTTGTGGTACGAGAATATGCTTGTATTTTACTTCAGCATGCTTAAATTAAGAGAAGTCCTATTATTGACAATATCAATGTACATTTGGCTGAGAATATTATAAAGTGATTGCCATTATTACATTTTAAGTATTTACAGCACGGTTTTATTCAGGGCATTTTCAAATTATAAGTCAGAGTGTTGCACTCACACTGGCAAGGATTTATTTTTATTCTTATCCACGGCTAGGCCAGCATTTGTTGCTTATTCCTAGCAGCCCTTGAGAAGAATCCGGGTGATTTGCCCACTTCAAACACTGCAATCTATCAAATGGAGGTATAACCACAATGATGTTAGGAAGGGAGTTCTAGGAGACTGACCCAGTAAGTGTGAAGGAACAGTGACACAGGTGCATGTCAAGATAACGTGAAACTTGCAAGAGAACTTGCAGGTGGTGATGTTCCAGTGCAACTGCTGCCCTTGTCCTAAGTGGTAGAAACCATGCGTGGTGCCAAAACAGGCTTGACAAGCTTCTATATTGAATCTTGCATATGGTATACACTGCTGCCAACTGCGCATTGGTGATGGAGGAAGCAAATTTTAATATGGTACTTTGGGAACTAAATAAGCAGGCTGCTTTGTCCTGGATGACATCTAACCTCTAGAATGACATTGGAGCTGCACTTGTCCTGGCAACTGGGGAGTATTCCATCACATTGCTTTCTTGTGCTCTCTAGATGGTGAGCAGACTTAATGGAGTCAGTGGTGAATTTATTGCTGCAGAACTCCCAAAAATCAGACCTGTTCTTTTAACCACAGTATTTTTCTTGCTGGTCCAATTAAGTTCTGAACAATGCTGACCCCCATTCTCAAGGATGTTGGATAGTGATCTGCAAACTTAAACTTACTTGTGGGGTTTGGAAATTCCAGCCTCAAAAAAAAAGCAAACAAATCTAATACTTTTATGCCACTTGGCTATTAGAGTGGATGGCATGTTGTTCACAGGAGATAGAATATTCTGTTGCATTGTCCAAATATCTTTGAGGATAGTTACGTACGTCTAACTCTCAGAATATGAAACAGAATAGATACAAGTGATCTGTGGCAGAATCTGGCTTGATGGGATTGTTGAACTGTTCTCACTCCACGTTTTACAATATTAAAACTGGTGAAGCTATTTTGCACCATGAGGCACGCTTTTAACAGTTGAGACATGACTTTGAAACATACCAGCATTAGGCTGCAAAGACATAATAAGATGCTGTCAAGGATACAAAGTATACTTCTGACTTTAAACATTTTGCAACAAACTTCTTGTGCGATTTTTGGCCCATTCTACTAGTTGGATATGTGCACAAGCAGTAGAGGGAAATGAAGAGCTAAGTTGTTAAAGCAGTTTTATTTCAGATACACAAAACAAATTATGAAGACTGCTAGCAGTGTTTATTAACACTTAAGACAAATAAAATTCAAAACTACCAAAATCAAGCGAATGAAGTAAATAGGAAATTTGTTCTTTCTTTCAAAAATGTTACCTGCATGATCTGTTATTGTGCTGCAACCAACAGCCAATCTTGTTAAAAGCAGTCTATCACTCAAGTCGCATAAATGCACCATGTCACCTCTCCAGCTCTTCGATTTTTCAAAGCTCTTTAGGAGAAAATGCTCATTCATATTAAGCTGAAAAATGAAGTTTTGAAAATGTGAATTAATTGTAATAACTCCATTATGCCCAATTTTAAACAAAACCATTTTTTGTGTGAATATTTTTCTTCTCAATGTTCTGCTAAACAAAAAAGAGCTTATCATTTTAAAGACTGGTTCAACATATTCAAATGGTTTGAGATATTTTGTTGGCCCAGATGGAGATTGTTAAATTAGGCAGCTCTCAGAAGTAACTGGAATGACACTCCCCAAGCAAAGCACCCACTTAGCCCATAGACTGAGACAACGTTATCCATTAGTTGGGCTGGATTTAAAGGTGGATTCTACCGGTGAAATTTCAGTATCTAACATTCTAATTCTGTTAGTACGCTTACTGTCTCATGTTTGAGTTAAAAGACTGTTATAAGCAGCAAGAGCATGCAAATAACATTTTATAATACTGTTGAGAAATACTGTGATTCATTTGCGTGGGGTACAAATATTTTTCCAAACAAAATAGATACAAAGCATGCCCAATTCAGGAGGACTGCTTACATTCAATCAGCACAACATATTCCAAAGACTATCGGAGTAAGGGATCAAAGGCCTGTTGAAGGATCCTGTTTCAAAATTAAATCTGGTTACAAAATAGATCTGGAAATTCTGGCATTTTGTTGGTGGCATCAAGATTAGGACTTGTCACACAGCTCCGTTTGTTTTTGTGTCTTCAATCATGAGATGTGGGTGCTGCTAGCTCAGCCTTAAATATCGAGGTGGTGGTGGTGAGCAGTGTTCCTGAAGGGTCATAACCTCTGGCAGAGGTGAGGGGTGCGCACAATGCCAATGGGAATAGAGTTCCAGGGTTTTCATCCACTGACAGTGATGTAATTCCAAGTCAGGACGATATGCGGTTTGGAGAACTTATAGTGGTCTATTCCATTTACTAGTCTTGTTCTTCTAGACAGTAGGGTTTGTGGGATTTTTTAAGGTGTTGCCAAAGGAGCCCATGCGAGTTGCGCAGGACATCATCTAGATGGCTCACAGTGCTCCTGTTACTGTGCATCAGCAGTGAAGGGTATGACTACTAAAGGTGCTGGATTGTGTTGGGTCGGGTGCGGCGGCGGTGTTGTGGTGGGGGGGGTGCGGACAAGAGACATCAAAGCAGGACACCCCTAGCTTATGCCTTGCAAATGGTGGACAAATACTGGGGGACAAGAGGTGAGCTACTTACTATACAATTCCCAGTGCCTGAACTATTCCTTTAGGTACAAATGTATCTAGCAGGTCCAGTTCAATTTCTGGTCAACATTAAGCTTCACCATATTGATATTTGGGGATTCAGCAACGGTAATGCCAATGAATGACCGAGGGAGACTATGAGATTCTTTTATTGGAGGTGAGCATTACCTGTCAGTGAGGCAATAACGTTACTTGCTACTTATAGCCCAAACTTGGATGTCATTTGGGTCTTAATGCATATGGACACCAACTGCTTCACTCTAAGAATCACAACCATCTATGGCAGAGACAGCACCTCCTCCACCAACCGATTCACACCGAGTTTTCCCAGTGTTCCAGTCAAACACAGCCTTGATATCAAGGGCAATCACACTCAACCCTATGGACAATATACAATGGTTTCTTAGTCACTATTATACCATCTCTTAACTCAAATTTCACCTTCTGCCACAGAGGGCTGCAAAACCATACCGTCAGATCAAGAGATTACCAGTCTAGTAACAGTCTCATTATGCCACCAATATTGAATTCAATAAATATCTGGAATTAAGAATCTAATGATGACCATGAATCCATTGTTGATTGTCAGAAAAACCCATCTGGTTTACTGATGTCCTTTAGAGAAGGAAACTGCCATGCTTACCTGGTCTGGCCTACATGTGACTCCAGACCCTCAGCAATTTGGTTAACTCTCAACTGCCCTCTGGGCAATTAGAGATGGGCAATAAATAGTGCCTGGCCAGTAACACCCTCATCCCGTGAATGAATAAAGGAAGAAAATTTGTAACAGAGTTCACATTTTGTTGCTCCGATATAACTCTCCTAGGTACCGTGAAAGACAGCACAACAAAACTACTCTGAGGAAAGCAAAAAGAATCTGGGGCCAACCACAAGTATACAGACATGTGGGTAGTGAATCAGCAGGTAACGAGGATGAAGTGCACATACAATATGTTACCATCAGAATTTGATTTAAACTTTCAAGATCAATGCATACATTTGATTGAATCTTGTGCGACAGGAGTGTTAAAAATAGCTTCTGGCTGTAGTTTTAATCACCATCAAGGGCATATTTTAAATATGATGACAGTTAATTATTAAAGCATTTGGCTTTGATTTGAAGTGGAAAGATTATGTAACCTTTAAACAAAATTTAACTCAAATAGATAATTCATGTTTAGTTGACTTATGCTGATAACAGGAAGAAAGATCATTTACATCTCTGTGCCACCTTTCACAACCACAGATGCCCCAAAGCATACAAAAGCAGTGGTATAGTGGCAGTGGAACTGGACTAGTAATCCAGAGTCCCAACTAATATTCTACGCAGATAGATTGATTCCCACCATGGCAGATGGCAAAATGTTAATTGAATGCAAATCTGGAATTCAAAAGCCAGTCTAATCACAACCATATAACCACTGTCCATTGTTATGAACATTGATCTGGTTCACTTTTCCCGTCCTTACCTGTTCTGGCCCACATGCGATTTCAGACCCACAGCAACACGGGTGACTCATCTTCCCTGTGAAGTGGCCTACCATGCAACTTCAAGGGAAATCGGAATGGGCAATAAATGCTGGCTTTGCCAGCTATGCCAGCATCCCATGAATGCATCTAAAAAAATGTTTTAACCATGCCATTTACTAAGCCATTATTACTGTAACTTACTAATTTTGAAATCTATTAAACATGTTTTTGCCCTTACCAACTGCAGAAAATTGAAGGCTGGTTTCACCCATTTTAAATTGATATCCTTGTGGGCTCGTTTTGTTAATGGTAAGTGACAGATTAAGGCCACATGTGCACAATATATGCGGCAAATGTCTGCTGCCTCTTGAAATGTTAAGCTTTCATCCTTTGCCTGTGACATTCAAAGTGCAAACACAAGATAATTAGTATACATTAAGCACATGTCTTTGCAAACTACAAATTTGAAAATTAATTGTTACAGCTGTCAAAACTATAAATAAAGAGATAAAAATGAGGAATAGGTGTCCGGTAGAGACAAAAATGTTGGTGATAAGAAGCAACAAGACCAGATGTATATAGCTTTGAATAAGGGATAATATCAAGCAACATGAGAAGCATACGAATCACACACTGATCGGAAAAGCAGCTAAAAGTACCATTAAAAGGATCAAAAACTTGAAGAAAATTATGTGAAAACCAAGGATGCAGTGACGTTTTCACAGCATTTTATGCAAAAGCTGTGACTTAATTTAAGTATTTAAACAGCGTGACATTTCTTATGGAAGAAAAACAATCTAAATCCAGATTGCAAAAATTCATCACAGCACAGAATGCCACCAAACCTAATCTGCAAAGTTGAAAAATCACTTTCTTCTAGGCTGATGTTATCTAATACATTAGCTGCATGTGGCTAATTATACTTCTGTTGATCGCCTTTTCTAATTTACCATTGAACCATTAACATTTCTATGTTATTGCAATAGTTACTTTTTAACCCTCTTGCGTTCATGTTGCTAAAATACCAGGATACAAAGTAAAGTGCAAGTGTTTAGTGAGGACTTTAATCCCTTGGTTACTGAATGTCCAGTAAATATTTGCTATGTAAACATATACAAGTGCATGTAAGCTATTAGCAGAACTAAAGTACTGTAGATCTTCATAGCCACATTTGTGGCCAGTCAGCAATTTCTATTGGGCAACACTGATCTAAATAATGGCAAAGTCTTGAAATGCTTGTCTGAATGAAATGAAAATGTTGATCAAAAGACTATGAGAATTATAGTACCCGGTAGCTTGTCATCACTCAATATTCAGATTCCAACACTGGCCTGAAATGTAGGCTACCATTTGTTCAACAATAATTTTCACACCTAAAATTAAAGCCAGTAGAAGGAAATGACAAAATATCAAGAATAGATAAGCATTATTAGAATTCCGACTGATGGGTTAGAACTGAAAATTCAAGAGTAGGCTCAGTTAGAGATGATATAAAGGCACGTTTTAAGCATGACTATGAAAGCAACAATAACTTCAATATGCATAAATTCTGAGTCAAAATATAAATATAGCTGGCTGAGCCAACAGTAAAACATACTACAATTAAGCTCAACATTTCTAGTTTACAAAAGGGAAAGAAATGACCTCAATGTCTGTATATTAACTCTACTGTACATCAGGCCAGAATGGGTGGCCATAATCTTGTAGTTGAATAACTAGTTGTGAAAGCTTTTTTACAGACTGATTGAAGTTTCAAGAAAGTCAATATCTTTGAGGAAGGAGAGAAAAAATATACAAACTGATTCATTCAAAAACATTCACAAAAAAGTTAATTTTCAAAGCTGGAGTTAAATGTGAAACATTTAGACATAACACACAGAAGGAAAAGCTGACCAGGTTCTGTTTACAGGTTTCTGTCTAATCCTCTTAACGTTCACTGCACTTGGGTTTCATAATTCCAATGAACCAGGAATAATAATTCTCTTTGAGTGCAAGCCAAACATTAAAAGTTTACTTAGCATTTAGGAAGGATAGTTGAAAAAGGTGAAGGTGGTGGAGTGGTGCTGATAACGAGGTGGGATCAATGTATTACTGAGATATTATCTCCAATCTGAAGAATAGGCTGTTGAATCTGTTTGGGTGGAGCCAAGAAACAGCAAGAGGCAACAAACACCGGTAGGTGCGGTTATAGACGAGCAAATAGTGGTAATGCAGGTCACAGTGTAAATCAGCATATCAGATGTGCACCTGACATAGAAAATGCAGCAATCATGGGTTACATCAACCTACATAGGCCATTAAATCCAGTCAGCACCAATGCTGTAGGAGAGCAACTCCCAGAACGTGTTTGAGATTCTGGATCAACATGTTAAAGAACCAACCAGGATTCAAGTTATTCCAGATTTTGTATTATTCATCAAGAAAGAGAAAATGAATATCTTGTTGAAAATGAACCTTTAGGGAACAGTGAGCATTGTAAAAGTTTTCCATCAAGTTTGAAATGTATGTAGTTCAATCTTAAACTAGGGTCTTAAATCTAATTAAATGCAATTACAAAGCTTGGAGGAGGATATTGGCATGTGGTGGACTGCAAAACTATATTAAAAGTTTTGACAGTAGATCAATAAATAGTTAACATTTTTAAAATGTTTGGTTTTCAAAAACACACGCATTCTTAAGCTCAACATACTGAGGGAAGAAAAGCAAGAGCACCATGATGGACAAATGAAGTTAAAAATAGTATTAGGTCAAAGGAGGCGGCTTATAAAGTTATCAGAAAAATAGCTGTTAGACTCTGGAGTGGGAGAATTTTATAATTCAGCAAAGGAGGAACAAGAAATTGATAAAGAAAAAGCAGAATAGCAAGATACACAAATGATTTTCATATACCTATAGAAGCGTTGACAAAGAAAAGTTTAACAAAGACAAATGGGAGCCCATTACAAAGCAGAAAATGGCAGAGAATGGTCTACTCTTGCTCCTTTGGCTTTTAGTCTCAAAGTAGAAGCAGACTGAATGTTTCCCTTGGTGAGAGGTCTATAAGTTAGGGACGGAGACACAGAATAAAAAGGAAAGTTATTGAGGACTGAGATAACGAGGAATCTCCTCACTCAAACTGTAGTGACTCTTTGGAATTGTTTATTCATAGGAGTTCAGTTACTAATTTCAAATAAATTGCTTCCTAGTTGCTAATGACATCAAGGGATATGGAGGTAGCATGGGATTTTGGCATTGGTGGGATTTTTGGTAGGTGGGATGGTGATAGGTGAGTGCATGTAGGCAGAGGTAGGGACTGGTGAGTGAGCTGGGAGGAGCGGATAGGTGGGAGAGAAGATGGACAGGTTGTGTCAGGTCAAGGAGGCGAGAATGAGAGGGAGGGTTGGTCATGGGATGAGGCCGGGGGTGGGGAGATTTTGAAATTGGTAAAATCCACATTTAGGTCATTGGGCTGTAGGCTCCCAAGGTGGAATATGAGCTGCTGATTCTCCAGTTTCCAGGTGTTGTCATTGTGACACTGGAGGCGGCCCGGGATGGATATGTCACCCAGGGAGTGGGAGGGGGAGTCGAAATGGTTCGCAATCGGAAAGTTTTGTTATTTGTCGCGAACAGAGCGCAGGTGCTCTACAAAGCAGTCTCTGAGCCTCCGTTTGGTCTCACTGATGTAGAGGAGGCTGCATCAGGAGCAGCGGATGCAATAGACTACATTGGCAGATGTGCAGGTGAATCTCTGTCTGATATGGAAGGTTTGATTGGTGCCTTGAATGGAGGTGAGGGGCAAGGTGCAGGGGCAGGTGTAGCACTTCCTGCGGTTGCAGGGAAAGGTGCAGAGGGTGGCGGGGCTCGTGGGGAGTGTGGAGCGGTTGAAGAAGTCGTAGAGAGAGGGGTCCCTACGAACTGCAGATAGGGGTGGGGAGGGAAATATATTTTTGGTCGTGGGGTCGGATTCTAGGCGGAAGTGGCAGAGAATGATACATTGGATACGGAGGTTAGTGGGGTGATATGAGAAAACAAGGGAGATTCTGTCTTTCTTTTTGTTGGGGGGAGGGGATGTGAGGGCAGAGGTGCGGAAACACAAGAGATGCGGTTGAGAACATTTTCGACCACCAAATGGGGAAGTTGCGGTCCTTGAAATAAGAGGACATCTGGGATATTCGGGAGTGGAATGCCCCATCTTAGGAGCATATGCAGCGGAGGCAGGGAGTAGGGGATCGCATTCTTGCAGGAAAGTGAGTGAGAGGAGGTGTAGTCTAGGTAGCTGTGGGAGTCGGAGGGCTTGAAATAGATGTCAGTTTCGAGACGGTCGCCAGAGATGCGGACAGAGAGGTCCAGGAAGGAGAGGGAGGTAGCAGAGATGGTCCAGGTGAATTTGAGGTTGGGGTGAAAGGTGTTGGTAAAGTTGATGAACTGTTCAAGCTCCTCGTGGGAGCACAGGCAGCGCCATACAGTCATCAATGTAGTGGAGGAAGAGATGGGGTTAATGCCAGTGTAGCAGCGGAAGAGGGACTGTTCAATGTATCCTACGAAGAGGCAGGCATAGCTTGGGCCCATGTGGGTGCACGTGGCCATCCCCTGAGTCTTTAGGAAGTGGGAGGAGTTGAAGAAGTTGTTAAGGGTAAGGACGAGTTCAATTAAGCAGATGAGGGTGTCAGTGGTGAAGGACTGGTTGGGCCTGCGGGACAGGAAAAGTGGAGGGCTTTTAGGCCATCCGCGTTGGGAATACAAGTGTGCAGGGACTGGATGTCCATAGTGAAGATGAGGTGTTGGGTGTCAGGGAATTGGAACTCTTGGAGGAGATGGAGGGTGTGGGTGGTGTCCCAGATGTAGGTAGGGAGTTCCTGGACCACGGGGGAGAAAACAGAGTCAAGATAAGTGGAGATAAGTTCAGTGGGGCAGGAGCAGGCAGAGACAATAGGTCAGCCAGGACAGTGAGGTTTGTGGATTTTGGGAAGGAGATAGAAACAGGTGGTGTGGGGTTGAGGAACAATGAGTTTGGAGGCTGTGGGTGGGAGGTCACCTGAGGTGATGAGGTTGTGAGTGGTTTGAATTGAACCATTTGAACTCCTCCTCCCACTCCCTGGGTGACATGTCCATCCTCGGCCTCCTCCAGTGTCACAATGCCACCCAAAAACTGGAGGAGCAGCACCTCATATTCCGCCTTGGAGCCTACAGCCCAATGGCCTAAATGTGGATTTTACCAGTTTCAAAATCTCTCCACTCCCGGCCTCATCCCAGCACTAACCCTCCCCCTCTCATCCCCACCTCCCTGACTTGACATAACCTGTCCATCTTCTCTCCCACCTATCCACTCCTGCCATCCTCACTGACCAATCCCCACCACTCCCAACCTGCATTTATCTATCACCATCCCACCTAGCTTTCCCAGCCCCATCCCTTCTCTATTTCTTTGAGCTCCCTTCCCACCACCCCCCAAAATTTCTGCCTGGCCTGCTGTGTTCCCACAGCTCCAAACTGTCAATTTTCTGGTCATTGAAATGGTCAGGTTCTACTCATCAGTCCATTAATAACAGCACACAATTGGCTGACCTTCAGCTGAAGTACACAGAATTCCAGCCCAGCAACAATTCTTGTAGAATGAACTAATTAGCAGTTTATTTGATCACACGCTCATCTTGAAGAGGGTTTCATCCTGCAACCTTGAATAATGCAAGTTTTCAATTTTTAGACAAATTAAGGATCATTTCTGCCTTCAAACTCTAACTCTCCATGTTCCATCTGGATTGTAGTATGTGGTACCGTTGGTGTTGGGCTATTAGTCAATTGTAACTTTCATAGCAGCCTCTGTCCCTTCCAGATTCCACATTTTCCAAAGATCTCTTGGACAGCTTCCATCTTCCATTAACTTCAGATCACAGGAAAAAACTTTATCCCACACCCTCACTGAATGCTGGACTACCATCTCATTTAGAATTCTTGCCATCACTAGATTCTTCCATATATATTATCTCCACCCCTCCATAAACCTTAACCCTTTCATGCTCCCACTGTAAAGTCTCTAAACCACTGATATACCTTTATAAAACCCATCCCTCTTCTTTACTCCATTACTGAAAGCTGTCTTTTCAGCTATTAGCATTCATCACTATCCTCCACAATTTTTCCCCATTTCTGTCTTCCATTTGAATAGTCCCCAAACTTATCTCTTCGGTCCAGGTTTAAATATCTCTCACAATATCCCTCCTGCTCAGTCTGGCACCAATTTTCTTCACATCTGAAGCATCTTGGGACTTTTTTGATGTTGGAGATGACAAATAAAAATGGGTGACTAGAATGTCATAATAAATGTAATAACCGTATTTCAGCTGATCACAGAACATTCTTGAAAACGTTCAACTGATTAGCAGCTGCAACTCTGACATAAACAGAGTTCTTACTGAATCCATGTCAACTACTGTAAGCTATGGATGATTCAGCACATTACTCTGATGATGAATGAAATGGATACAGTGACTGGTGGACAGTCTAATCAAACCATCAAGTTTGACGGTTGCACTAGATATAGTGTTTATTTTCAGTCCACTCAAGAGTATGTTATTTCAGCACTGAACAAGAATAAACACATTGAAAGAACTAGAATTGCTGGTCGGTGACAAGTGTTCAGGGTCCTCATTCTTCAATCAACTTTTCTATCCAATTTCACCACTTACTTTCCCCTTACTTTTTAGGTGTCATATTCACAGCAAGGTGCTGAATGTTTGCAAAAGTCTACTTGTTGGTATAACTTATATAGAAGCAGGAGGGCAACTTAAATATTGAACAAATTCTACTGACTGAGTTCTTTCAGTTCTTTGTATGAAACAAAATTCGGATTCATTCAATAAACTAGTTTGTCAATCGCTTTGTCTGTTCAATTTGGGTTTGACATGTTCATGATTTCACCCTGACCCTAGAGATCCAACATACACAAGAGGTCCAGTCACTACTTTAGATCGAAGTTAGTGTATAGATAAGCAAATTGTAATCTGTTCCAATGACTAAAACAAACGGAAGTTTTTGATATGCTTAAATAATCTCAAGCGATAACTTACCTTACTGCTAGCAGTTCCTGTCCCTTTATGGTTTTCTTCATTTTTCAACATGCGCATATAACGTTTGAGAGCCACTGAACAAGAAACAACACAGACAAATTGCCTTATATCTGACCCATCTGGCCACAAACACTGTAGCTGAGCAAAGTCCTGCTGCACCTGAGAATATAGAATAACCAGAAATTTACATGCTTATGAATATTATTGACATCCTATTCTTTATTTAAGATGTAACACAAGTTTCATTCTTAAAACACATTTCTGGATCCTGTACTTGTGAACTGATTTTGTTTTCTAATATTTAAAAGTTGTCAAAAAACTTAAAATTAGTCAGTACCTCTTCTGACAGGCTCTTGCGATTTTGGTCACTTCCAAGGAACAGCTTACTTGCATGATTTTGAGACAAAAACGACACAATAGTCCGGTGAACAGGTTCTATAGCTTTTTGGATCTAAAAATAGAGAAAAGGATTTAGTATACTTCACCTTGTTAACATTGTTTTGAATTGATGAAATGTGACAATGATAGCTTTTTAAAGGTAGGGATGAAATATTTCAACATCTTGTATTTATGTAAAACCCCAAAGTACTTCACAAAGAAATTATATGATTAACAGAGTTACACAAGGAGATCTGGGGACAAACGTTCACAAGTTTGATCAGAGGCAGGTTTTAAGATGCACGTTTAAAAAAGGAAACAAAGGTAGAGAGGTTTAAAGAAAGAATTCCAAATGAAGGCATGGTCACTGATGGTGCAGCACTTAATATTGGGCAAGTTGAAGAGGTCACATTAAGAGCATAATGAAGGCTGCAGGAAATTAGAGAAGTATGGACATGCAAACCCTCGATGGATTTGGAAACAAAGTGAGAATTTTAAAATTGAGATGTTGCTTAACTGGTAGGTAATGTAGGTCAGCAAGCACAAGGGAAATGCGCAAATAGGATGCTAGGACAAAGTTAGGACAAAAATGGGAGTGTTTCAAGTTTACACGAGGGTAAAATATGGGCGATCTGCCACAATTGCTCTGAAATGCTGAGTAGTCTAGACGAATAAAGTTGTGGATCAGGGTTTCAAATTCTGATGAACAAAATGTCATTGCTTATGGACAATATCAAAATAGGTAAACATGGTCATGGAATGGATATATGGTTGAAAGCTCATTTATGAGTAAATGCAACACCAAGGGTGCAAAAACCTGGGTCAGCATCAGACCACTGCCAGGAAGAGAGAAAGGCTGAGAAATAGATGATTTGTTACTGTTGCAAGAGGCAGTTTGGGATTGTTTCAGGGATGGAAACCTGACTGGAGCAATTCAAACACAGAATACAGGAAAAAGGGACATGAATTCTGGAAGTGACAGGCAATTAGGGATGGACCATAAATGTTCACATGCGAAAAAAAATTTTTAAAAATATTAACTCTGCCATATTGAGTGTAAAAACAGGGCAACAGTTTGCAAGGACAAAGATTCAGATATTGTGCTGCCTGCATAAGAGAACTGTTGACAATGGCAGCAAACATGAGGGTCAGGAAGCGAAGTTGTGAAGTTTGCTGGGCATTAGATTCAGGGCACAGATAGATCACATGGAAAAGTTGTAGTTGGAGTGTGTACATGGGGAAACAAAAATAACAAAATGCAAATTCAGGGAGTGAGGTGGTGTTGAGTGAGGGCCATTCAGGACATTTGGACCATTGGGCTCTGGAAAGAAAGGCAACTGATCATACAGCCTCAAATTTAGCAACAAGCTCCACGAGCTCCTTGCACTGAATAAAAATAAGCTGCACTGCCAATGAGATAATCTTAAACATTAAAAATGATCACCTTTCTGCATCTTGTAGCCACAGCTTTACTGTTAACACAGTATCCATAAAGTCTGCGAACATCGGAATGCATGCCAGAGGTCATTGCAACATTTATTTCACTTCCCAGCATGTGAAAAATGAATATCTTCAACAGGTAGCTGGACATCTCCCTAGTGCCAGCTAATGTGAATGCTTTGTCACTGACCATTATGAAATACGGGTACTTTTCTTGCACAAATTCTTGCCATTTTGAGGAAAAGCAGTTGACAAATTCTGTGTAAACTGGAACTTCTGTGTTGTTCTTCAGATGAAAAATTAATGCAGTTCGCAATGAAAGATGGTAGGAACTCCTAGCCCACATACACTCAGCATCCTACAAACAAAAAAGGCTAGATTTATACATCTTGCATGTCATAAGAATTAATGAACATACGTTTTCCATGTTTAAAGAGGACTGTCCATAACAAAGGTCAAATTTTAACCAAAGAATTATATTATTTCTTATTATCACACTTTTTCAAAAAAATCATAAACTTTCAGAATAAACAAACAATGCAAAAAAATAAATAACTTGTATCCATTCAGCACCTTTCATGTCCTTTAGCATCCCACTTTGCAGCTAAATAATTTTAAAGTCAAATGAAATAATTTTGAAATGTAACAACAACCGTCTCCAGCAAAAGAAAATCTAACCATCTCCTCTTGTCCATCTATGGAATTACTATTGTTGAATACCCAAAATATACGCGTCTTTGGATTACCACTGACCTGAAACTGAGCCAGACCATTCATACAAATACAGTGGTTAATACAACAGGTCAGATGTCAAATTGTGTGGCAAGTACCTCAACACCCAAGCCATACAAGGAATATGCTCCACTTGCCTGTATGAATGCAACTTAAAAAACACTTAAGAGGCTTGATACATCCCAGGACAAAACATCTGCTTGAAAATTACCCAATCTTCCACATTAACAATCATTCCCTTCACCATTGACAAGCTAGCAACAGTGTGTGGAATAAACAGGTGGCACTGTCACAACTCACCAAGGCTCCTTTAACAGCACCTTAAAATACATATCCTCTACCACATATAACGACAAGGCAGGCAGTCACACAGAGCCGCCATCAATTGCAAATTTACATTCAAGCCACATATCACCCTGACTTGGAGCATTATCAATGTTCTTTCACCATCACTTCTCAGCAGCACCGTGGATGTAACCACACCAGACGGACTACAGCAATTCAGGCCATCTTCAAGGGCAAATACTGATCTAGTTAACAATGCTTGTGTTCAATAAAAGAATGAGAAGAGTAGACAGGTAATTTAACAGCAAGATCCCATGAGGCAATACTGTTAGAATTATCCGGTAATTTATCTTTCTACCATTTTGTCCTCAGCTATATGAAGATACAAGTGCCTAATTCTTCCTTATTCCTATGAATGGAGATATTTCATTCCCCTAAAAAGTACAGGACAAATAACCCTAAATTCAGCACAGTTGGATGCAAATAAAACTTGAGAGGTTGCATTTCTGTTGCTCGGGAGATTATTATATATACACACCTCAGTGATATCACCAAACATAAAAAACAAATAGAATCTGAACACTATAATGTCAGAACTGAGAGAGGCTGGCGCCTATTCAGGATGCAAGCCTTGACACTCTGGTATGACTCTTGCCCACACAATCTGATTTGAAGGTAAGTCCTACTCAGAGATTTGAGCACACAATCCAAGCTCACATTTCACTGCAATACTGCCATGTCAGCTGAGACCATGAACAGAAATCTCTTAGGAGGAGATAATGTGACAGTAATGAGAGGACAAGGAGGGGAGTACTCACCAATGTCCTGGTCAACATTCATACTTAACAGAAAATCGCAGTATTGTTATCGCATTCAAATGAACATTACTTAGTGCTAACCTCTTGTATTTTTTCCTTTAATCTTGCACATTGTTTCTACACAAAATTTCATCCATTGTCCTCTCGAATGCCTCAATTCAACCTGCCCCCAACACATTTCCAGACAATGCATACCATACCGCACTACTTTGAGTTTTCTCTTTCATCACCTTTGCTTCCTTTGCAGGTCACTTTAAATCCTTGCCCTTGCATTCCTATTGTTTGAATAGGAACAGCTTCTCCTGACCTACTCTATCCAGCCCACTCATGATTTTGCAAACCTCTATCATATATCCGCTCAGCCTTTCCCTCTCCAAGGAGAGCAGTCCCAACTTCTTCAATCAATCCTCATAACTGAAATTTCTCATTCCTGGAAGCATTCTTGTAAATCACATCCCTACTCTCTCCAATGCATTCACTTTTCCAAAAACATGGCACCCAGGCCATACACAATACTCCAGTTGAAGTCTAACAAGTGTCTTGCATAAATTCAACATCACCTCCTTGCTCTTGCACTCTATGCCACTAATAATATCAAGACACCGTATGCTTTATTAACAGCCTCTCCATTTGCCCTGCCATCTTAAATGATCTGTGCACATATACACACCCTGGACCCTCTACTACTGCATCCCCGTTAGAATCGTACCCCAATTTTAATATTGTCTGTCAATGTTCTTCCTACCAAAGTGCATCATCACACACATCTCTATTTTGAAACTCATCTGCCACTCAAACATCCATAACAACTTGTCAATGCCTTTTTGGAGTTAAACACTGTCCTCCTCTCAGTTTACAATTTTTCCAAGTTTTCTATCATCTGCAAACTTTGAAACTGTCACCTGCAAACCAAGATCCAGTTTACTAGTATACACCAGGAAGAGCAAAGGACCCAATACCAACCTCTGCAGAACTCTGCAGCAAATCTTCTCGCACAAAAAAAATCTTTTGACCATTACGCTCATTCACGTGGCTACTGTCCATTTTATACTCTGACCCATAACTTTCCTCAAGTCTGTTGCTTCGCACTGTATCAAACACCTTCTGGAAATTAATGTGTATCAGATCAACAGCATTACCCTCACTGAGCCTGTTACCTCCTCCAAAACCTCCAGCGAGATAGTCAAATAGGACTTTCTCTTTAAAGAGGGTGATTCTTCCTAATCAACGCACTTTTTTTTCATGTGACTATTAGTTCTACCCCGAATAACTGCTTATATCAGCTTCCCTGTCATCAATGTTAAACTGACTGATGAATAATTGCTGGGATTACGCTGACAACCATGTTTGACAAAGGCCATAATTTTTGCAATTCTCCAATCTTCTGCCAACTCCCCAGAGTCGACAGCAGACTGAAAGATTACGGCCAGCAACCCACAATTTCTACCTTCACCTCCTTCAGAGACCTTTGAATCATATCACCCAATCCTGGTGCCTTGTTAACTTTATGTACCAACAATTTATCCAAGATTTCTTCCTTATTAATTCTGAACCCTTCTAATGAGCGAGTTTCTTCCTGTCACCATGGCCTAGGTATCAACCTGCTCTTTTGTAAAGATAGTTGCAAAGCATCAATTTAACAGCTCAGCCACACCCTGCCTGAAATCACCTCTGTCTCTGATTGGCCCTTCTCCTCCTATAACTCATATTTTACTATTTATATGCCTAAAGACAACTTTAGGATTCCACTTTATATTAGTCGTCAGTCTTTTCTCACAATTCCTCTTTGCCAATCTTATTTGCTTTTTCACCTCCCCTCTAACCCTTTGGTTTTCCTTGTGGCTTTCAATTGTATTTTCTGCCTTACATCTGTCATAAGCGTACTATTTTTAATCTAATGTCAATTTCTACCACCTTTTGTCAAACAAAGAACTCTAAATATTTATCCAACCTTTCCCATTTCAGGGAACCAAGCTTAACTGTAGCCAAACAATCTCTTTGAAAGTCGACCATTGTTCAGCTACTGATGTTCCCACCAACATCCTGTTCTAATCAACCTGCTCTTGCCCTATGAAGTCAGATCTCTCCCAGTTGATTCCTATCTCTCTGGATCATTGTACATCATTCTTCACCATCATCCTGAACCTTATGATACAATGACAACTGTCTCCTGAATATTTGATTTATTTGATTCACTTGGCAAACATCATTTCCAAGCACAGGTCCAATAATGTGTCCTCTCTCATTGGACTGGACACATACTGCTGTAGGAAACAACCCTGTACACATTCTAGGAACCTGCCCTCAGTTGCCCCTTACACTACCAGTAACTAATCTATAATTGGGTAACTGAAATCTTCCATTATAACTAAATTCACCACAGTCCTCCTGGACCACATGGCAGTTCTCAGAGAGAGACAACTGGTGGTGGTTTAACCTGAGTGTCATGATGCTTCAGGTGAGGGGAGAGGTTGAGAAGGAGAGTCCATTAACCTCAGCCTGCGTGGGGACTAAACCTACACCATTAGCATACTCTACATTGCAAACCAGCCATCCAGCCAGCTGAGCTAACTGACCTCTATATTGTTGGCATTTCTTTAACTTCCCTGCAGGTCAGCTCCGACATCCTTTCCATTAGTTGGTGGTCGCTTTGTTAGGTTAAACAGAGTTAAAACTGAAGTGTGCAAGCTTCTAAGTCACTCAACTGTTGAAAGTTTGATTTGTACATTTACAAGTATTTTTCAAGACAAAGTTGCAGGCTTGAACAAGTCAGCAACTTTACATTAGAAACTTAATTTGCTTGATTAGGAAAAAAGACAGATGCCTTAAACAATTTGTACAATAGCTGTGATGGCATGAGTAACTCTTTGTTGCTTGTTTTTCAGTGTACTATTAAATAGGCAAACTTATTGCATAAGCACATTTATAGGTGTCAAAATTTCTCATGCCAACATGCTGACATCTATATCAAAACCAAGCTTAGTACCCTCTTATAGTGATGAACCATGAATGTGCAGGGACTCTGGGAGGGTGCCTGACTTGAACACAGTCAGTTGAAACTGACACTGCAGATGTATTTCTGGTCATTACCTGCACCACGTTCCAAAAATATCTTGCACTGCAGCCTCTACAGACATGCAGGCTGTGCCTGGTCCAGAGTAATGAGGAGCCTTAACCTAATAAGTTACTTTTCCCAACATGACAATTCAAATAAGCAGATGAAGGTTCCACTAAGTTAAGGAACTGCAAAATTTTTGCAATCAGCGAGGTGGACAGATTCAGCAGAACATTGGAGGAAGACATATGGTACTTTGGCCTTAAAGTATTAACCCACTTTTTCATAAGTGAGGAAAATGGTAGCGAAGGAATGTTATGTTCAACAAATCATTGCCAATTAGGAAGCATGGACTTAAAACACTTCTGAATTGTATAATAAGTGCGAAGGCAATCATTTTGGCCAGAGGAATAGAAAGGCAACTTATAATCTAAATGGAGAGAAACTTCAGAGCACTTCCATGTAGAGGGACATGGGTGTCTTGACGCATGAATCACAGAAAACTGGTATGCAGGTAATAAGGAAGTCAAATATAATTTTGACCTTTATTGCTAAAGGAATAGGATATAAAAATAGGTAAATGTTGATGCAACAGTACAAGGCATTACCCATTCTGGACCCCTTAACTAAGGAGGGATGCAGTTGTATCAGGGACAGTTCAGAGGAGGTTCACTAGAATGACTCCAAAGATGAGAGGTTTGTGTTATGAAGTGATTGAGCAGTTTAGGTCTATCCCTCTCTGGAGTTCAGCAGAACAAGTAGAGATCTAATTGAGGTAAAAGATGCTAATGGGGACTGACAAAGTAGACATACAGAGGGCGTTTCCCCATGCGGGGCAATGTAGAATGAGGGGTCATAGTTTTGAGAAAAGGGTAGCAGATTTAAAACAGAGATGAGGATAAATTACTTCACTCAAAGGGTTGTTAATCTGTGGAATTCATTACCCCAGAGTGCAGTTAGTGCTAGACAAAGAGTAAATTTAAGGAGACAGATAAATTTTTAATTAATAATAGGTTGAAAGTTTATGGGAGAGTGGGCAGAAAAGTGGAGTTGAGGCTAAAATGAGATCAGCCATGATCATATCGAGGAGCTGAATGGCCCACTCCTGCCGCTGCAGAGTGAAATGGTTGGCTGGCTAGTTTCCACATGCAAAGAAAATGAACACACTTCTCCGTGATCTGCAAAGGAATGTCTTTCTTCCTTTGCCGTAATATTATCACCTGGGCTTCACTGTGTCATCTTAGTGGTGAGATTTACCACCTGAAAAGCAGAAAACTAATTTCATAAAAAGGTAATTTTTGATCATATAAATTATGCTAATAGCTCAAACAACCTCAAAACAAAAGTTTCAGTCATCAGAAATGATAGACCAACAAAGCATAACATGATCTGGGATTGATAAGCACCCCAAAACCTCGAGTTAGAAATATAACATTACAAAGTAAGGAATTCAAGGAAATGAAGAAACCACTGGGACAAATGGACAAAGATGGGGTGCTCAATGACACTTCAGTATAGTACCAATGAAACACCTTGGAAGGAATAATGTGGAATACACAGGATAAATTATATTCTAAAACAAAGCAACCTACGCAGGCTAACCAAATGTGACTCAAAATGAATCAAATGTAAATTGAAAAAGAAAGAAAATCTCAAAATCATGAAAGCTAGAGGGAAACATTTCCATAAATCCCTTGAAAATGCAGAAACATGCTCATAGAGTGAGCAAATTGGGCAGATAACCTCAGGGTAAAAAAACAAATTATTAGCACCGTCTAAAAATAATTACAAAGATCCACCAAGTATCAAAATGGTAAGGAAGTAGTGAAATAGCGAGAACTACAAAAATGTCAAACAAGGTCAAACAGAAAATAATGAATTGTTTCCAGGAACCATTCACGAGGATAACATGGGCTAAGTCTCCGCAAATGGGTTAAACCAAGTAAAACAGAAGGAATACAATATTATAATGCAAGATCAAAAGTGATTTCACACAGATAGCTTCCCTTGTTTCACCAATTATGAGAAAGCTAGTTGTTCATTTCAGAGTGCTGAGATGTTAAACCAAGTTTGATATCCTATGAATAGAACAGGCACGACTATCCAGACAGGTGCCCAAATCTAAAATGGCTGTAAACAAAGTGAGATAACAAGGCGTAGAG
>NC_063332.1:121614444-121623938 GCF_021869965.1 Rhincodon typus | reverse complement strand
TACAACTTGTTATCTCAGATTCTCCAGCATCGGCAGTTCCTACTATCTTGTAAACAAAGTAAACTGGGTTTTGTTAAGTGATTCCATTGAATGGAACTAATTAGCACAAGTGTATGAAGGCTTCCTTTAAATTAGTTTTAGCTGTATTGCAGTCTAAGATTCGAGCACATAATATAGGCTGATGGGTCTTGGAGCAGAGTAATAGACTCCCTAACTCTAGGTCAAAAGATCAGAGTTCAGGTTCCATCCACCCAGAACAGAGTCACATGCCCAAAGTGTTGATTAAAACTGTAATCTAGGTTAGCATAGTATTTAATTAATTTTTACATCACTGGAGTTGTTTGGATCACATGCTATATCATCAGTTGAATATTGACCATCCAATTTACGGTCTGAGGAGTTCATTTGGCATTGACAGTCACCATCATAACATAGTGCTGTGTGGGAATTCTGGCTATCCACAAATGAATTATTGTATTTCTAGATAAGGAAACAGCGAATGGATGTCACACCACACATTCAATGAAGTGCCTTGGGAAGTCTTAAATGTTATGAATGGTATTATAAAGTGCAAGTTTTCCTTAACTGGAGGAACCTCGAGATTCAACTGATCTTCACACAGCATTTTTGCACCACCATGATCTGATTTTAAACACAGTATAGTCTATCCACAGCTATTAGAAAGCAATTTAAAAAATGATCCCCATTCAGTGTAAGTTATGAAACTTAATTCAGCAAATATTTCTTTTCTCAAGGGGCGTGGGCATTGCTGGTAATTGCACTTCAGCAACTTGCTTAGCCATTTCAGAGGGCAGTTAAAAAGCAACCACATTGCTGGGAGTCTAGAATCATGTGTTGGCCTGACCAGGAAAGGACACAGATTTCTCTACCTAAAAGGACATCAGTGAATCAGGTGGGTTTTTGCAATATTGCTGATAGCTTCATGGTCCCAATCACAGATTCTCTTATTCCATATTTAAGAAGTGAATTTAAGTTCCACCAGCTGCCACAGCAAATTTGAACCCATGTCTCCAAAGCATTAGACTGACCCTCTGGATTAGTAGTCGACTGAAATTAACCACAATTGCACCATCTCCCCATCTCATCGGCAAACATAATTGTGTGCATTGTTTTCCTTCCGACTAGTTAAGAATCATCACATACCTTGAAGAACACAATTACATATTTTGCTCCTTTTTGAGTGATGTCAAACAAAAATCGTTCCACCAAATAGAAAAAGTGCAAATTCTGCCCCTCGCGAAAAGTACTGTCTAGTACATGTTCAATCATTAATGAATCCCCATCAATCACAAAAAATTCAGACTCCACGGAGTCGTGTAGCAAGCTGGTACATCTGTAAGAAAAATCAATGAATAGCTTTACAAACAAACTAAATTAACTGAAGATGAGTCAACGTCTTAGGTAACCAATGCAGCAACTAAGATTTGTATGGACAGTACTTTATGTGGAATTCCAGGAAGCATTTATGAAGATTCTCCCAAAAAGATGACAGTTAACAACAATTAGAGTCCATGGAATTATATGCAACTTATTGATGGGGAGGAAATTGGTGCGGAAGCATGAGAAAGTAAGAATAATGGATTTGTACTGAACATGACAGGATGATGTACCCAAAAATCTGCGTAGGTGAAGATGGGAACAGAAAGTTGAAGGAGAATAGAAATTAGTGCACCAAGCTGTGGTATAAGGAATTACATTTGCTAGTGCTATTGGGGAGGTTTTAAAATAACTTAGCAGGGATATGGGAACCAACAAAGACTGGTAGAGAAGACCAGAGCTCTCAAAATACTGACATGCAACTGGCACTAGCATAGAAATAGCAAGTTAGTTGAAGTCAAGTTAAGCTAGAAAAAATGAAGTCTAAATCAGGGCTCCTGTGTGAATGCAACAATATAGTAAAGAGGACTGGGGAGTTACAGGTGCAGATTGCCACGTGAAATTTTGACATTGTGCTAATAACGCAAACATACAAACTGGAGTAGTCCAATTCGCCCTCAAGTCTGTTCTGCCAATGAGATCTTAGTTGATCTGTAGTCTAAATCCATATACCTGCCTATGGCCAGTAAACTGGCAACTGATTCAGCATCAACTGTTTTGTGTGTAGAAGTACTTACTAACACCTCTACTAAATGGCATGGTCCTAATTCTCAGTCTATGCACCTGGTTCTATAATCCCCAGCCTGTGGAATCAGTTCACCTTTACTGACCCTGAGTTTTCCTGTTAATATCTTGAAGACTCCAATTAGGTCACCCTATAACCTGCTAAATTCGAGAGAAAACAGGCCTAATTTGTATAATCTCTCTGCATAACTTAATCCCTGAAAGTCCACGTATAATGATGTAAACCTGCATTGTCTTCCCTCCGAGGCCTTTCTAAGGTGGGGTGCCCACATCTGCTCTCAGTTTTCCAAATGAGGTCTAAACTGCGTTTTATATAGCTGCAGCATACCTTCTGTATTCAAATACTCCAGTCGTATAGATATAAAGGCCAGGATTCCATTAGCCACCTTGATATTTTCTGCACCTATTCGTGGCATTTTACAGAACTATGCATCTGAAATCCCAAGTTCCTTTGGAAATCCACAATGTTTAACTTCATGACATCTGTAAAGCACCCTGATTTATCCTTTTCCGGCTCAAAATGAATAACCTCTCACTTGCTTACATTGAACTCCACCCACCACAGTTTTGCCCATTCATCAAATCTATCAAAATCCCATTGTAATTTTATGATATTATCTACATTGTCTACAATGCTGCCTAACTTTGTGTCATCAAATTTGACTATATCTTTCTACTCCATTATCTAAGTAGTTAACAAATAACATGAATAATTGGGACCCTAACAGAACCTTGAGACACACCACTGGTCACATATTGTCAATTTGACTCCCAGCCATTATCTCTACTTTCTGTCACCTTCCATTCAATAAATTTCCTAGCCATGTCAGCCATTTTTCCTCAATTCTGTGGACTTCTGCCTTAGTTAACAGTCTCTCATTTGGGAAGTTACCTAATGCCTTCTAGAAGTCCATATAAACAATATCTATGAATATTCCCACGCCCACTACCTTAATCACCTCTTCAAAACATTCAAAGAGGTTTGTCAAGCGTAACTTATCTGTCGTAAATCCATGCTGGCTCTCCCCTATTAACTGATGTTCGGTTACCCAATCCTTGATTATAGACTCCATCAATTTCCCCACAGATGTTAGGTTAACTAGTGTGTATTTCCATGGTTTTCCTCTTTCGCCCTTCTTAAAAAGCAGAGTGACATGCAATTTTCCAATCCACTGTATTTAGGGAACTCAAAGATTATAGTTAGGGCATCTACAAAGTGCTCCCCTACTTGCTTTAACAGTCAGACCTGATGTTTTCTCACTCTTTTGTTCCATTAATTTCCTCATTATCAATGTTTTAATTACTTTAATTTAATTCAGTCCCTATCCCCACTCCACTACAAAACTTTCTCAGGACTTCCAGCAAGGTATCCTCCATTTCTGCTGTAAATGCTCAGGCAAAGTAACTATTCAACGTCTGCCTTCCCTGTAGTCACTGACAATATCCCAACTTTCAGATTCAGTTGGCCAACATTGCTCCTGACCATCTTCTTTCCCTTTATGCAACTATAAATTTGCTTCTTACTAATTATTGCAAGTTTTCTTTCATAATCACTTTAGTAGCTCTTATAAGCCACTTAATGGTCCTTTGCTGGTGTTTGTATCTTTTGCATTCAGCAGCATGTGTGCTGTTTTCTGCATTTTTCTTTTAGTTTAATGCTGGCCTTTATCTCTTTAGTTGCTCATAGCTGTTCTTTCTGTGAAGTGGAGCTTTTCTTTCTCTGGTATAGACTGGCTCTGTATTGCTTTAAATGTTTAATTAAACATCCGCCACTATTCTTCAGTTGTTTCACACATTAGCAGATTTTTCCAGTTTACTGTGGATAGTCTGTTTCTTCTCACTAAAAAGTCAGCATTACCTAAATCTAAAACTCTATTGACTGATTCATGTTTTTCGCTTTCAAATGATGCATAAACTCGATCATATTATGATCACTGCTTCATAAAAATCTACACACAATTAGATTACTAGTTAAATCTGCTCATTACTAAATCCAATATTGCTTGCTCCCTTTTGCATCCGAAATATTGCTCTAGGATACAATCTCAGACGTATTCCAGAAATTCACGATCTTTCTGATAAATGCTTGTCTGCCTCTCCCAATCTATGTCAAAATTAAATCCTTCATTAATATTACACTTCCCTACTTTCTGCAATCTAGCACTTCAGAGCTGCTACCAGGAGGTCTATACATGACACCTACTACAGTTTTAGATCTTTTACCATTCCTTTAGCATTCTTCAATTCCACCCATAAGTTTCCCACTGGATGCTTTCCCTTCATTACATACTCCATCACGACTAGAATGATTTTGTTACGAATCAGTACGACTACTCCACCCCTTCTGCTATTTTCCATATCCGTCCTGTAAATCTTATAACCTGGTTCCTGGCTAAAGGAAAGGCAAGACTGTGAGTTAAATATTTCTGGGTACAAGGTTATTCAGAAAAGCTAGAAAAGGAAGAAAAGGATGTGAGGTAGTAGTCTTGATTAAGGAGGGTATTGCAGTGCTGGGGAAAAGAGTCGTCTCCGAGCGTCCAAATACAGAACCAATTTGGCTAGAACTAAAGAACAAAAAGGGTATATTTTCTGAAGGGTCTAGGCCCGAAACGTCAGCCTTCCTGCTCCTCTGATGCTGCTTGGCCTGCTGTGTTCATCCAGCTCTACACCTTGTTATCTCAGATTCTCCAGCATCTGCAGTTCCTACTATCTCTGCATAACAACATTGCTAGGCATAGTCTATAGACCACCAATTTGTGGAAGAACAAAATTACAGCAGCATTACAGAGATGCTAACATTATAGCGTAGTTATAATGCAAGACCATTATACCCAAACATAGACAGGGATATCTTCAGTGTACAGGGCATCAATGTGCAAGCATTCCTGGATAGAGAGGTTCTGACAGCAATATTTCCCAGATCGTTAAGAAAGCAAGAAAGGATGAACTGTTGGCCCTGGTTCTTGGAAATGAGGTGAGCTATGTAGATCAAGCATCAGTTGGGGGACATCTGGGGAACACTGATCACTAAGGTTCAGGATATGGAGGAAAATAACACATAACAACCAGAGTGAGAAAATCAATTGGCAGAGAGTGGACTTTCAATGAGGCAAGAGAAGAGCTGGGTAGGATTGACTGGAATGAGTGTATGACAAGAAAATAGTAAATGAACAATGGGCTATATTCGAAAGAGGAATGTAGGATACAGTCAAGATGTATTCCCTCAAATGAAAAAGGTAGAACAAACAAATCCAGAGCTCCCTGACTGACAAAGTTGAAAGAAATTAAGACAAACAAGAAAAAAAAGCCTATGACAAGAGTCAGGTAGGAAATAAAATTGAGAACCAAGAAGATTATTAAAGGCTCAGAGGGGAAGTGAGAAAACAAATAAGAGGAGCAAAGACGAATTCCAGGAAAAGGATGCAGCAGGCATAAAGAGGGGTCCCAAAGTCCTCAATGCTCAAAAACAATTCAAGGAGCAGTAGGACCAATTATAGACCAAAAAGGGATTTACACACAGAGGCAGCAGACATGGCCGAGGTGTAAATGAACACTTTGTACGTCTTTAACAAGAGAAATAGTACTTGCGCCATGGTGATAGAAAAGGGAACTCAGAAAAGGTTCAATATTGATAGGACAGAAAGTATTAGATAGGTTGTTGGTATTTAAACTTGACATGGCACTGGGACTAGATGTGATGCATTCAAGGATTCTAAAGGAAGTGAGAGCGGAAATTGCAGGGACACTGGCCACAATCTTCCAGGTTCGCCTAAACTTGGGGGAGGTACCAGAAGACTGGAAAATGGCAAACATTATAGCCTTGTTCAAGAAAGAGTGCAAGAATAAACCCAGCAAATTCAGTGGGGTGTTGTGTGGGGGGTTGCTGGGGGGGGGGGGGGGGGGGGAAGCTTCTAGACACAGTTATTCTAGTGATAGTAGTCACATGGAAAAAAGTGGGGTGATTAGGAAGAGTAAGAATAGATTTTTAAACGGGCAATCACGTTTTACTAACTTGGAGCTTTTCAAGAGGTGACAGAAAGGCTCAATGAGGGTCTTGCTGTTGACACGTACATGCACTTTCAGAAAGTTTTTGATGCGGTACCACACAACAGACTTGACAGTAAATGTGTGTGTCATGGAATAAAAGGGTCAATGGCAACGTAGGCTGACGGAAGAGAATAATAGGAAATAGGTAGTTTTCAGGCTGGTGGAACATCTGTAGTGGAATTTTCCAGGGATGGGTAGTGGAGTCTTACTTTTAATGACATATTAACAATCTAGATCTTGGTGTGCAGGGGCAATTTCAAAGTTTGCAGGTGACGCAAAACTTGGAAGAATTGCAAACTGAGCGCAGGACAGTGCAATGGGCTTTTGTGACACTGCAACTGTGTCCCGACTCTGAGACAGAAGGCCTAAATTCAAGTTCCACCTGCTCCAAAGATGTGAATTACACATCTGAGCAAGTTGACTGAAAATATCTAGAACTCCAGGTCATAGACAAGTGGATGGAATGGGCTGGTAGGTGGCAGATGAGGTTCAAGGCACAAAGGTGTTAGCTGGTGGATTTTGGTAGGAAACATATTCAAAGGCGAAACAAAATAAGGGGATACAACTCTGAAGGGGGGCTGGAGCAAAGGCACCTCGGTGTATATGTGCACAGATCATTGAAAATGGCAGGACAGGTCAATGAAGCAGCAGGTAAAGCATACGGCTTTAAAATAGGGGCACAGAGCACAAAAGCAAGGTGGTGATACGGGAGATGTACATGACACTTGTTAGACCTCAGCTGGAATACAGTTCTAGGTGCCACATATTATAGGAAGGATGTAAACACACTGGCGAGTATGCAGAAGCAGTTTACTGGATTGAGGAACTTCAGTCACGAGGATGAACTAACGAAATTGGAACTGTCTCCTTAGAAAGAAAGCAGCCCGAGAATAGATCTGATACAGGATTTCAAAAACATGAGTGGGCTGGATAGAGCCGATAAGGACATTGTTCCTGTTTGTAAAAGGAACAAGAATGAGAGGGCATGGATTCAAAGTGATTTGCAAAAGAAGCAAGGGTGAATGGAGAAAAATCTTTTTCATTTAGCAAGTAGATAGGGAATAGAATGCACTGCCTAGAAATGTAGTGGATTGAGGTATTCCAGAGGGCATCGATAATTATTCGGATAAAAATAATGTGCAAGGGCATGGGAAAAGCGAGTGATTGGCACTCAGTAATGATGCGCATTCGAGCAGCCGGAGCAGGCATGGTCGGCCAAACTGCCTTCTTCTGCACCATAACACTTCTGCGATTCTGTGCAATGCACGGAATGTGAGATCATAACCTTTGAACGTAAGAATAATAGATTTAGAATATTTTCTAAAGGACTAGAACAAACTGTGGAGGAAAAGTGATTTTGAAATGCAAGTACAAAAGTTAGTGAAAGCTAACAAACAGATATGAAAGATTAATAGATTGTTGGCTTGTATCTCTGGAGGGCCGAGACACTAAAGGACGGAAGTCCTGTTAGTCCCCTCTTAAATTCACAAACTATCTTCAACAACTCTACCACCAAGGCCCCTCCAACCCCAACCAACTCCCCTCTGGAGTACTCCATTCAATTCTAGGCACAACAGAAAACATGCACTGGCATTGGCAAGGGTACAAATCAAAGTCATTATGATTCTAGAGCTTATTTATTCTTGTAAAATGTATATAATACTTACTATATATATATATCCAACTTTTTATCTAAACCTACCATACCTTTATCAAATACAATATGTTTACATCATTTTCCATTTGAGATCAAGGTCTTGTACTTTTTTATCCTCCTGAATGATTGGTTGAGATTAAATTCACTACAACTAGTCCAGTCAGGAAAAAATCTAATCTTGACAATTTAAGATACAAATGAATCTTTTTAAATGGCTCATTGTGGCACACAAGAGATTCCACATTACGTACGAACAGTTCTCAGTGTGGAACCACAGGTTGGGAATTTGCAGCTGTTGAATGACTGCTCCCTCAGCTAATGATCAAAAGGGAGGATAATGCCGCGTTTTACAATGGTACCAAAAGCCCTGCTGAGGCAGTTAAATCGGACTGCTACCAAATTTCTCGGTCAAGAAAATCTGAGACTTGTTGAACTCAACACTTCCGCAAAATAAAAAATGAAATGCCCTTTTAACAAAGCAGTTTGAAACGTGGTGAAGCATGTGGTTGCCGGTAATCAGAGTGTCCAGAAAATCCCAAAAAGCAAAGTCACCTCAACGCCAGATTTAAGGGCTCGAGTGCTGCTGCTGCTGAGGATTTTGGAGAGACACCCGTTTGAGGGTTTGTTCGATTGGAATTACCTAAGATGTAAATATCAGGAAGCTCGGGTGTTTCACAAAAAAAAAACATCTTTACAGCAGGATCACACTACTCCCCCATCCCCAAACACCGATTCATAAGGTTTCAATGAAAAGATTACTCACTCGGCCTTGGAAAGTTTGCTCAGCACAATGCTGGAAATGGTATTCAGAAATTTCAGCTGTCTCTGCAGATCTGCCCCAAGAAATGAAACACAAAAAAAAAACACCGTGAAATGACCCGATATTCCTCAAACTCTTGGCCGTCTCTCTCCTCCACACCGCCCGGCTCTTACCAGCTGGAAGGTCGGTATCTGCTCCCGGCCCAGGCCCAGGCCCAGAGCCAGAGCCAGAGCCAGGCCCAGGCCCAGGCCCAGAGCCGGGCTCCAGCTCAGACCCGGCCTCCGCCGCGGCCTCCTCCAGCTCAGAGCCCAGCTCCTCCTCCTCAGACAGCTCGGAGAAAGCCTCCTCCTCCTGATCCTCATCTCCCTGTTCGTCCGAACCGCCCAGGCTCTCGGCCTCCGAGTCGCTGCTGAAGCCGCTGCTCCCCTCCATCATATCGGCATCTCCTGAAGCCATCTCTCCCTTCTCCCTCTCACTGACTCGCCGTGTCTACCGCTACCACCCGGGCTGCACTCACCGCTCCCTGAGACCCCACCCCCATCCCAGACCCGGCAACGAGAGCGGCTGCGCGGGGCCCCGTGCGTCACGGACACTCCACCCTCCCCCGCCCCACCTTCCACATCCACCCTCACTCCATCCTCCACATCCACCCTCACTCCATCCTCTACCTCCACCCTCATTGCATCCTCAACCTTCACTCTATCGCCACTCTCACTCCATCCTCCACATCCACCCTCACTCCATCTTCCACTTCCACTCTCACTCCATCCTCCACATCCACCCTCATTCCATCCTCCACCTCCACTCTCACTCCATCCTCCATATCCACCCTCATTCCATTCTCCACCTCCACTCTCACTCCATCCTCCACATCCACCCTCATTCCAT
>NC_063332.1:121597210-121614434 GCF_021869965.1 Rhincodon typus | reverse complement strand
TCCACTCTCACTCCATCCTCCACCTCCACTGTCACTCCATCCTCCACATCCACCCTCACTCCAGCCTCCCCCTCCACTCTCACTCCATCCTCTACCTCCACCCTCATTGCATCCTCAACCTTCACTCTATCTCCACTCTCACTCCAGCCTCCCCCTCCACTGTCACTCCATCCTCCACTCACTCCATCCTCCACCCCCTCCACCTTCACTTCATCCCCCACTCTCTCTCCATCCTCCACCCCAACCTCCACCCTCCTCCACCCCTTCCACCTTCACTCCATCCTCTAACTCCGTCCTTCACCCTCCCCCTCCATTCTCACTCCCTCCTCCACCCTGCCCCTCCACTCTCACTCCATCCATCACCCCCTCCACTCTCACTCCATCCTCCACCCTCCCCCTCCACTCTCACTCCATCCTCTACCCTCCCCATCCACTCTCACTCCATCCTCCATCTCCGCCCTCTCTCACTCCATCCTCCACCTCTGCCCCCTCCCATCCATTCTCACTCCATCCTCCAGCCCCTCCACTTTCACTCCATCCTCCACCACTCCGCACTCACTCCATCTTCCACTCTCACTCCACCCTCCACCCTCCCCCTCCACTCTTACTCCATCATTCACCTCCACCCCCTCCACTCTTACTCCATCCTCCACCCCTCCACTCACTCCATCCTCCATTCTCACTCCATCCTCCATCTCCACTCTCCTACACATCCACTCTCACTCTATCCTTCACCTCCACCCTCCTCCACATCCACTCACTCCATTTTCCGCTCCCACCCTCCTCCACATCCACTCCCACTCCATCATCTGCCTCTACCCTTCTACACATCCACTCTCACTCCATCATCCGCCCTCACCCTCCTCCAGGTCCACTCTCACCCCATCATCTGCCTCCATCCTCCAAATCCACTCTCACTCCATCATCTGCCTCTACCCTCTTCCCCTTCCACCCTCTTACACATCCACTCTCACTCCATCATCCATTTCCACCCTCCTACATACCCACTCTCACCCCATTCTCCACCTCCGTACTCCATCCTAACACTCTTCCTCTAAACTCACTCCTCCCCTCCACATCTCCTCCAAAGATGTGTAGGCTAGGTGGATTGGCCATGCTGAATTGGCCAAAGTGTTCAGGGATGTGTATATTAGGTGTATATTACTTGTTGGACCGAAGAGCCTGTTTCCATACTGTAGGATTCTGTGATCTACACTCACTTCATCCTTCCCCTCCACAATCATTCCTGACAGTCCTCCCCTCCACACTTACTCCATTCTCCACACTCCCTCTTCTTACACATCCACATTCCTCCTCCACACTCCCTCCATCCTCCTCTGCCACACTCCATTCTCCCCTCCACACTCCCTCTATCCACCTCTTCCACACTCACTCCTCCATCCTCAATCTCATTGCACCCTCACATTCTTCCTCCTCACCCAAACTCAATCTTCACATTCCTACCCCTCCACACTACAACTTCAAACTCCTGCTCATTCACATGCCATCCTCCTCCTCCATACTCTCTATCCTCACACTCCTCCTCCACACATTCATTCCATCCTCACTCCTCCTCCCCGCATTCACTCCATCGTCACACCTCTCAACCACACTCATTACATCCTTGCTCGCCTCCTCCCCTCTTAATCCATCCTTACACTCTTCTCGACCACATTCACTCCATTCTCACTCTTCTCCCCCCCACACAATCTCCATTCTCACACTCCTCCTTCACCTCTTCCATACTCACTCCATCCAAAGTCCTCCTCACTCAAACTCACTTCATTCTCACACTCCTCCTTCTCCACTCTCACTCTATCCTCACACTCTTCCTCCTCCCCCACAATGACTCCTTTCTTACAATTCTGCTTATTCCTTGCACACCATCCTCACAACCTTCCTTCTCCATCACACTCCATAAGCCATAAGATATAGGAGAAAAAAAGGCCATTGAACCCAAGTCTTCTCCGCCATTCAATCATGGCTAATATGTTTTTCAACCCCATTCTCCTGCCTTCTCTCCATAACTCTCAATACCCTTGCCAGTCAAGAAAGTATCTGCTCTGTCTTAAATAAACTCAATGACTTGACCTCCACAACTGTCTGCGATAATGAGTTCAACACATTAACCACCCTCTGGCTGAAGAAATTCCTTCTTATCTGAGTTCTAAAGGGTTACCTCTTCACTCTGAGCCTGTGTCTTCGAGTCCTATTTTCTCCTACTTGGGGAAACATCTTCTCTACATCCACTGTATCCAGGCATCTCAGGATTCTGTAAGTTTCAGTGAGATGCCCCCTCACCCATCTAAACACCATTGAGTACAGACCCAAAGTCCTTAACAGTTCCTCATACGACAATCCCTTCATCCCCAGGACCATTCTTGTAAATGACCTCTGAATCTCTTCCGATGCCAGCACATCTTTCCATAGGTTCCAGTGCCTGAAACTGTTCCAAATGTGATCTGACCAGAGTCTTATACAGCCTCAGCAGTACATCTCTGTTCTTGTATTCTAGCCCTCTTGAAATGAGTGCTAACATTCCATTTACCTTCCTAACTGCTAACTTAACCTGCACGTTAACCTTAAGAGAATCCTGAACTCAAGACTTCCAAGTTCCTTTATGCTTCAGCTTTCCGAAGCCTTTCCCCATTTACAACATAATCTGCACCTGTGTTCTTCCTGCCAAAGTGCATAACCTCACACTTTCCCCACTTTGATTTCTATTTGCCACTTCTTTGCTCACTCTCTGAGCCTGTCCAAGTCCTTCTTTCTCCCCACTTTATCAACACCACCTGCCCTTCCACCTATCTTTGTGTCAGCTGCAAACTTTGCAACAATGCCCTTAGTTCCTTCATCTGGATCATTAGTGTATAACATGAATAGGTTTGGTCCCAACACAGACCCCCGTGGAGCTCCACTAGTCTCTGGCTGCCTTCCTGAAGAAAACCCCTTTAATTCCGAATTCCTGCTTTCTGCCAGTCAGCCAATCCTCTATCCATGACATTGCCTCGCCTCTAATACCATGGGCTCTTATTTTATTTAGCAATCTTCTGTACAGCACCTTGTCAAAGGCTTTCTGAAAATCCAAATAGAATTGCATGAAAGAAGGATGGGGTAAGCGTTCACGGTGGGATGGCATGTGAGGAGATGCCTGGAGAGAGAGGAATGAGTAGAGCTGCAAGGTGAATTATTCTGAGGGTTACTGTGAAGTTTAAAAGTCGGAAAATTCAAAGCGTGGGACTTGGCATATTAAAATGTCCTGCCACACACCTTTCCCATTATCACAAAGTGATAAGAGCAAGAGACTGGGAAGCAGTATTCACAGGCCTCCTCAATATTCTTGTGGTAAAAATCCATAATGCATTGTTCCCAGGGTGGAAGGATCACACTTCTGTCTGTGATTTATCTGTCTAGGGTCAAAGATGTTGTCCTTTTCATTCTTCCTTGGAAAACGTCATCTCATAGCAATCTGTCAGAACCCATAGTAGAACCTCCAGCTCAGAGTGGAAGATCTGAACAGTTGTCTGGTAAAACACAGGAGTAGAGGTAGGCCATTCAGCCTATCGAGTCTGCTGTACCATTCAATGAGATCATGACTGATCTGATAATTCTCATCTCCAAAATTGTTCACGGTATTCTAGCTATGGTCTGACTAGTGTCTTGTATAGTTGTAGCAAAGCTTCTCTACTTCTATACTCCATTGCCTTTGAAATAAAGGCCAACATTACATTTTGTCTTTCTTATTACCCTGATGAACTTGGAGGCTATCTTTTTTATTTTATACATGAGGACTCCCAAATCCCTGTGTTCTGTAGCTTTCTGCAACCTTTCTCTATTTAACTGATTTTCCACTCCTGCATCCTTCCTGCCAAAGTGCCCAACATTACATTTTTCCACATTATATCCTAGCTGCCAAGTTTTTGCACTCTCATTTTAAAGGTGCCTCTCGTCCTCTGCAGACTCTTTGTGGCATTGTCACCACTTGCCTTTCCACATACCCTTGTGCATATTTTGTGATAGCTAATTCACTTTCCTCATTCGAGTCATTAACATGTATGTTATAAATAATTGTGGCCCCAGCACTGATCCCTGTGGCACTCCACTAGTTACAAGTTGCCTTCCTGAAAATGACCTCTGATAGTTAGCGAATCATCTGGATGTTAGGCTAATTGACCCAAACTTACCTTTTTTTGTCTCCTCTTTTTGAATAAGGGCATTACATTGGCAGTATTTCAATCCTTTGCAACTTCTCTAGAAGCTAAGGATCCTTGGAAGATTGCTACCAGTACATCAATTATCTCTGTAGTTACTTCCTTTAATATTCTAGAATGCATCCCATCACATCCAGGGGACCTACTGGTCTTTAACCTCCATAGTGATAGTGATGGTCTTTAGTTTCCATAGTGATAGTTATTATACTTATTTTCTCCCCACCTTTTGCCCGTTGATTATTCAGTAATTTTGGAATGTTGTCAGTATCTTTTACTGTAAAATATTTATTCAACCCTGCCATTTCCCCAGCCTCGTTCTCTAAGGGGTCGATGTTCACTTTGGCTTCTCTCTTTTTTTTACATAAAGAAGCTCTTGCTAACTGACTCCAAGTTTCCCCTCAAAGTTTATCTTCTGCCTCTATATTTTTAAATTATTTTTTTTTTAAACTTGCCCAACTTTCTGGTTTAGCACTAATCATTGCCACATTGTATTTTTTTCTTTCAATTTGATGTTGTGCAACAAAGTATTGCAATAAATGGGTCTTTTTTAGAGTGACTAGTGAGATATGTGAGGATCAATGCTTAGGCCCCAGCTATTCACAATATATCTTAAAAAATTTGAAGAGAGAACTAAGTGTAATATCTCCAAGTTTGCAGAGGACATAAAACTAGCCAGGAGGATGAGCTGTGAGGAGGATGTAGAAATGCTTCAGTGTAATTTGTTACAAGTTGAATGAGTGGTGAATGCATGGTGGATTAAGTATAATGTGGATAAATGTGAGGTTATCCATTTTGGTAACATTGGGAAAGGAAGAGGTACAACAAGAACTGGTATCCTTGTATACCAGTCATTAAAATTAAGCATACAAATGATGAAGAAGTCAAATGATATGTTAGCTTTCATCATGAGAGGATTTGAATACATGAGCAGGAATGTCTTGGTGCAGTTGTACAGAGCCTTGGTGAGATTATACCTGCAGTATTGTGTATAGTTTTGGTCACTTTATCTGAGGAAGAATATTCTGGCTCAGAAGAAAGTGCAACAAAGGTTGACCAACTGATTCTAAGATAGCAGAGCTGACATAGGGTGGCAGTGCTGGGGAGGCACGGTGGCTCAGTGGTTAGCCCTGCTGTCTCACAGTGTCAGGGACCCAGGTTCAATTCTGGCCTTGGGCAACTGTCAGTGTGGAGGTTGCACGTTCTCCCTGTGTCTGTGTGAGTTTCTGTTGGGTGCTCCGGTTTCTTCCCCCAGTCTAAAGACATGCAAGTTAGGTGTATTGGCCATGTGAAATTACCTATAGTGTTCAGGAATATGTAGGTTAGGTGTGTTACCCAAGGGAAATCAAGGTTTATAGGGTAAGGGGATGCGTCTGGGGGATGGGATGCTGTTTGGAGGGTTGGCGTGGACTTGTTGGGCTGAATGGCCTGTTTCCACACTGTGGAGATTCTATATATATGAAGAGAGACTGGATTGTTTAGGACTGTATTCACTGGAGTTTAGAAGAAACCTATAAAATTCTAGGTATGGCAAATGCAGGAAAGAAGTTCCCTATGACCAGGCAGTCCAGTACTGTGAATCGCAGTCTAAGGATGTAGATAGGCCACTTAGGACTGAAATGAGGATAAATTTCTTCACCAGAGAGTGGTGAGACTTTCCGTGACAGGGAAAGTCATTGAAGCCAAAGCATTGAATCTTTTCAAGAAGTGAGATACAGTTCTTAGGGCTAAAGGTATCAAAGGGTACAGAGAGAAAACAGATCAGAGTACTGAGTTGAATGATCAGCTGTACTATATTGAATAGCAGAGGAGGCTGGAAGGGCTGAATGGCCTATTCATGCCACTATTTTCTATGTTTCTATCCTTAACTTCTCTGGTTAACCATGGTTGGCTTCTCCCCTTCGTAGAATCTTTCTTCCTTACTGTGACATATCTTAGCTCTGAACTGACCCATCATCACCAATACTGTGATCCCTTTAATTAGAAACTTTTCCTCTGACAGATATCATATCATGACTACCCACCCTCCCTAACTGATCAGGGAACCTGCAGACATCATGCTAATTCTGAGTTTAGTTAAAGAGTCATGAATCTGTTAACAGGTTTCTAATGCTCCAATGGTGTTGCCAATTAGGAAGAGCCATCAGTTCAAAATCCTCCGCACAGTATTTCTGGTATCTTAACAACTGATGGGACCGACAGAGTATCTACATTAACAATCAGATTTAAGAATTGCAAAATGAGCAGGCAGACAACAAAGGAGATTTGGACAAAATGTGTGTCAATCAGTTAGAGAAGGAATAAAGAAGGTGAAAGAAAGTTTGGATTAAGAGGAACAGAGAAAATCTTTAAAAGGTTAAAAAAGCATGCTTTTAAAATTGCTAATTACAATTTGATACTGTGAAAAATTTGTAATTCTCTGACTTTCTGTTTTAGGAATATAACTTTTAATTTGAGGATTGACATTTGAGTCATTGGATGTGGGCTTTGCTGATTATGCCGGAATTTATTGCTAATACCTATTTGCCCACAGAGTGGTTAAGAGACAAATACATTACGATGGGTCTGGAATCACACAGAGGCCAAACCAGGCAAAGATGGCAAATTTACTTTCGTAAAGGACATTAGTGAAACAGATGGGTTTCTACTACTATGGACAATGGTTGCATGGTCATCATTAGGTTGGCCTTTTATTCCTGGTTCTTATTCAATTCATATGTCATCGTCCATGATGAAATTAGCCCTTGTCCTCAGAACAAGAGCCTTAAGTTCTGTATTATCTGTCCAGTGAAATTACTACTACCTCACACAAATATATGAAAATACTTGGTTTGAGAAGCTTAAATATAGCTCCTGTCCCAGGTGAGGATCCCATTGTCAGGATTACAAACCATGGCCAATGGTTGAGCCAGTAAATTTTTCAATGGTGATAGAGCTAGAAGAGAGAAGAACAATGGCTGCTTACAGATGGGGGATCCTTTAGGTAGAGGACTTATAAGACTCGTAGTTACGTTAATCACAAACGAGGAAGGCAATGAATAATAACCTGAAATATTCTTTTTCTTGTATAATGCTCATTGAAACTAAAAATCCAAGGTTCCAACAAGCAACTGAATAGGAGAACATGGTAACATAAAGCATGGAGAAATGACAGCCAGTAAGCTGTAAATAATGAATAATTACTTGAAGGCAGCTTACCAGCTGGGCTGGTGATTTGTGGTTTCTTAATTTGTTTAGGAAAAATTGACAGTATCAAGACTGACACCAGTATGGTCTATCATGGCTATTTTATGGCTAATAAATAAAAGATCAATGCAGTGGTTAAGAAAATAGGACAAGAATTGATGTTACCCATTCCTGTTCCGAGTAAGCCCCAATGCATTATGCGCCAGTCTCCCTTCAAGCTGTGCCTTCCTCTGTTGCTTTAAATCTACACCCTATTGGCATGATTCCTAATTTTGGCCATAGAATTAATCTCTAATATTACATCCAATATTACATTATTAGATCTGAAGCCATCAGATCTTCACCAGCTCAGCAGCTCTGTTCATTCTCTGCAGTAAAAGATAATTTAAGCTTAAAGCAATCCAGTTCATTTTTCCTTCAGAAGTAACCGTCAATTGTGACCTTTCATGAAGAAGTCCAAGATCTTTCCATAACCAGCCATCCTATGTCTCCTTCAAACCAGGGAAAGCATCTGAAGAAGGAAGACTGAGAAGCAACATTCTGATCAACACAAGAACTGAGTCAGCAGATCTTGTGAACAGAGCTCACTGAATTGATTTTCCCACCATCTGTAACACACATTTTTTTCTCCACCTGTGTGTAAGGGGGAGTTTATACAGGGTTAGAGTTTAAACTATTAAAGTGAAATGTTGACAGGTCATAATTGTTTGCCTGTAGCTTGACTCTATTGTAATAAATAGCAATCCCTGTTAACCACAGAGACCTGGTCCATACTTTCTGTCAGCCTGTGTGTGAAAATCAGGAGAATTAGGGAGGTGTGTGTATTTCTATAAATTTTTTTTTAACTTTTGTGATGACTCCAGGAATAGCAGACCTTGAATTCCAGTGAGGCACTGCCCCAGTGAGGAGTACCAGCAGTTATTTAAAGGTCTGCATGAGCATTGTAAAATAGAACCAATCAAAAATGAGAATGGCTTTTATTGCAAATGATTTATTTACAGTTGCAAGGTCACAGTCAAAATCCTACAGCACTCATGCTAATTGGCAATAACTCGAACACAAGGTTGATTGCTTTAAAAGGTCACTTTTTATTCTCTCAGCAACTCCTGGCAAACGGCTGCAAAAATAAATCTCTCATGAAAAGACAAACAGAAAATACTGGGAATAGTCTGCAAGTATGTCAGTATGTGGAAAGAGAGAAACAGATTTAATACTTCAAGTCAATGACCCTTCTTCAGAACTTAAAAGAGATGTAACAGTTTTAAAACCAGGTGCAGACAGGGGGTGGAGGGGGAGCAATAAAAAACAAATGGAAAAGTCTATGGAAGGGCAGAAGACAGGAGAGATCATATGGCAAAAGAGATGATAATGCAAAACAAAAAGGCACAGCAATGAGATAAGAGACTAAAGATGTGTCTAGAAGAAGTATAAATAGCAGAACAAAATCATCACACATCATAGCCATCCAGGAAAAGGGCAGAGGTTACGATCTGAAATTCCTGAGCTTAATGTTGTCTCTGCGAGGCTGTAAAATATGTAATTGAAAGAAAATCTGCTTTTCTTGAACTTTAAAACTCATTGGAACAGTGTAGTCGGAGGACAGAAGCCAGCGTGAGAATTACTGTGATAGGTGACCAGATGCTCTTCCTCAGGCTTGTGCATCAAATGGAGCCTTTCTGTAAACTGATTGCCTAAAGTCCAGATGGTCTCCCCAACATGGAGGAGATAGTATTCTAAGCAGTAAGTTGAAGTGGCACAGCTAAATCACAGTTCCACGTGGAATGCACATTTGGGGTTTTTGATGGTGAGAAGAAAGGAGGTAACAGGGCAGATGTTGCAGATCTGCTTGAACAGGGAAGTGCAACATAAAGGTGGTGGTCGAAAAGTGGACTAAGCTTTCACTGAGGGAAAGTGGGAATAGTCCCTTCAAAATGCTGAAAGGAGAGGAAAGGGGATGACATCTTTGGTGGTAGCATAACAGTAAAGTTGATGGAAACAGTTGAGGATGATCAGTTGAATGTGGACTCTGGTGGGATGGAGGTGAGGAGAAATCCTTTACTGGTTCTGGAAGTAAGGCCATGAGGTGAGGGGAGTCCTAAGTTGAGATAAAAGAAAAGCATGTCAGAAATGCACGTATGGAGTTAAGAGGAAGAAACTGAGAGAATGGAATTAAGCAAAAGCAAACTTCTGCTGATGTTGGAGATCTTAAGTATTAACAAAGTGCAAGATAAACTCTATGTTAATATTAACTGTCAAGAGAGAAACAGAATTAACATTTCCAGTTTGGTATGATTCTTCTTCAGGACTGAAGAGGACTGGAAATGTGATGATTTTATTTATTTTGATCAATCTGCTCAGACATGTTATGACACACCTCTGGGCAGGTGGGACCTGAACGTGGATCTATTGGCCCAGAAGTAGGGATACTACCACTGCTCCACAAGACCCCTTGACAATGCTTAGCATGGGAGAAAGTTGGGGAGCAGCAAATGAAACAGAAAGAAGGGTCATAGAGAGATTAGACATTGAGGGAGATGGGGAATTGAACTGAGTCATAACAAGATGTGAGAATGTGTGTCCAAGGCAGTGGCAGCAGTCGATGGGTGTATAGTCAATATATATTGAAAGCATATCCCCAGGAATGGTAGCAGAGAAGTCATGGAAGAAAAGGGAACAGAAGAGCCAGAGAGGGACCATCTGAAGGTGATGGGAGGGTGGAAATCAATGTTGCCTCTAAGCTGCGAGGCTTCGCAGTTGCTGAAATGTTCTGTACTTGCCAATCGGCATGGTTTCTGCTTCTGGAATTAGCTGCAGTGTGTAGATCTTGGAGATTGCCACAGAAAAAAAATAGTAGAGGGAATATGAATGGAAATTGGAAGAAAAGTTTATGAAAATTTTCAGTTTAGGGTGAGAACAGGAAATAGCGACAATTTAGTTATCATTGTACCTGGAAAAAGAAGCAAGACATAAGGGGCCATGTGATTTAACAATTCTGAAGACTATTCTCTCAGCTGTTATATTGTTGCCTGGTAATGGAAATTTCTGTGACCTGACAAATATTGGCTGTTCTTAGTTACTGAAGGATTCCTGTGCTTTAAGAATGTCCTAACTTGCAAAATCAAAAGCAATTTCTTTCAGGATGACCTTTGTCAAACAGAATTTAAGCAATAACATCTAAATGAACAATGTGTCCACGACCTGACATTTTCACTCATCTCAATCAGGTGATTCCTATGCATAGCAATCAGTGGAAATGATATATTGCACTGACAGTATACTGTACTGGGATGAATGTAACTCACTGCTTTAGTATTCAAAATGTTCCAAATTTCTTATATAAAAATAATTGGTTATGACATAAAACGCAATTCCAGACTGCTCTTGGCAACCAATTATTTTCCAATGAGAAACAAATGCTGAAGTTTTGGAAAATGAAAAATGCGTATTATTTCAGAGATAGTAGGAACTGCAGATGCTGGAGAATCCGAGACAACAAGGTGCAGGGCTGGATGAACACAGCAGGCCAAGCAGCATCAATGCCTATTATTTACCAGCTTTAGTGATATATAATAATATCATTAAAATGACAGTATATTCCTGTTAGTCTGAAGGATAAGGCTGGTAGGTGCAGAGAATGCTGGATGACTAGAGAAATTGAGGCCTTGGTCAAGAAAAAGGTATAGACAGGTATAGACAGCTGGGATTAAGTGAATCCCTAGAAAAGTATAAGGGCAGTAGGAGTATACCTAAGGGGGATATCAGGAGAGCAAAAAGGAGACATGAGATAGCTTTGGCAACTAGACTGAAGGAGAATCCAAAGAGATTCTATAGGTACATTAAGGGCAAGAGAATAACTAGGGAGAAAATAGGACCCCTCAAAGATCAATATGGCTGTATACGTGTGGAAGCACAAGAGATGGGTGAGATATTAAACAAATACTTTGTGTTAGTATTTATCGTGGTGAAGGATATGAAAGCTGGGGAACTTGGGGAAATAATTAGTGATGTCTTGGAAAGAATTCATATTATAGGAGAGGAGGTGCTGGAGGTCTTAAAATGCATAAAGGTAATAAATACCCAGGATTTGATCGGGTGTTTCCCAGAACTCTGTGCGATGCTAGAGAAGACATTGTTGGGCCCCTTGCTGAGATACTTGTAACATCGATAACCACAAGTGAGGTATCAGAAGACTGGAGGTTGTCTAATGAGGTGCCATTATTTGAGAAAGGCTGTGAGGAAAAGCCAGGGAACTATAGACCACTGAACTTTACATCAGTGGTGGGTAAGTTGTTGGAGGGGATTCTGAGGGATGGGATTTACATGCATTTGTAGAGGCAAGAACCAATTAGGGATAGCAACCATGGGTTGGTGTGTGGGAAATCGTGTCTCACTAACTTGATTGAGTTTTTTGAAGAGGTTACAAAGAAGATTGATGAAGGTAGAGGTGTAGCTACCTATACGGACTTCAGCAAAGTGTTTGACACGATTCCACATGGTAGACTTATTAGTACAGTTAGATCACATGGCAAATGGGAGAGCTAGCCAATTGGATACAAATTTGGCTTGAAGGCAGGAGACAGAGGATGACGGTGGAGGGTCATTTTTGGACAGGAGGCCTGTCGCCAGTGGTATGCCACAAGGATCAGTGCTGAGTCTACTGCTTTTCATCATTTATAAAAATGATTTGGATGTGAGTAAAGGAGGTACGGTTAGTAAGTTTGCAGATGACACCAAAATAGCTGGTGTAGTGGACAGTGAAGAAGATTATCTCAGAGTACAACGTGACCTTGATCAGATGGGCCAATTGGCCAAGAAGTGGCATGGAGTTAATTTACATAAATGTGAGGTGTTGCATTTTGGTAAGGAAAACCAGGACAGGGCTTATACAGTTAATGGCAGCGTCCTGGGGAGTGTTGCTGAACGAAGGGACCTAGGGGTGCAGCTGCAAAGTTCCTTGGAAGTGGAGTTATAGGCAGACAGGATGGTGAAGAAGGCATTTGGCACACTTGCCTTCATTGGTCAGAACATTGAGCATAGGAGATGGAATGTCATATTGTGACTGTAGAGGATGCCACTTTTGGAATACTGCATGCAATTCTCTTTGCCCTTTTATAGGAAGGATGTTGTTAAACTTGAGAGGGTGCAGAAAAGATTTACAAGGATGTTGCAGGGGCTGGAAGGTTTGAGTTATAGGATGTGGCTGAATAGGCTGGGGCTTTTTTTCCCTGGAGCATCAGAGACTGAGGGATGACCTTATAGAGATTTATAAAATCATGATGGATATGGGCATGGATTGGGTGAATAACCAAAGTCTTTTTCCTAATGTGGGTGAGTCCAAAACTAAAGGACATAGTTTTAAAGTACGAGGGAGTAGATTTAAATAGGACCTGGGAGGTAACTTTTTCATTCAGAGGGTGATGCATAAATGGAACAAGCTGCCAGAGGAGGTGGTGTAGGCTGGCAAATGGGGCTAGGTCAGATTGGGATCTGGTTGGCGCGGGTGAGTTGAGCCAAAGGTTCTGCTCCTGAGCTATATGACTGTATGTTGCCGAGTACTAACTTATTAAGTTGTTTTGTTCATTTAGAAACAGAATGGAGTTCAGTTACCAGAACTGCCAAGAATATATTGATAACGTTTTATCATGCTTGTGCCAACTGCTAATTTGTTTTGGGTTTTCAGTAAATTGCTTTCATTTGCACAATGCATGTAGATGTTCCATCCTGTCAAACATCCGCAAAAAATGCAACAGCATTTGTCAGAAAGACCGATTAAAGAATGAGAGTAACTGGAGGGTGTTGAAATATGCAGGTGCAGCTCCTTAACATAGCACCATGTTTGTCATAAGCTGCTTCATTTTGCTTCTGCTGCTGACTACTGTTCAACCAGTCAAACCTGCCAGTTTCCAGGAGAGATTCAGGACAGTTCACTTTTCTCAGACTGGCTGTTCTAAAGCGAGCAACACTATCTTGTCTCTTAACATTTCCCTGTAATGCGATGATGCAACAAATGCAGAGACCTTCCTCTTAAGTCACATCTGATACATTCTTAATCTTAACAGATTTATTTGCTCTCTCTGCAATTACCACAAAGCAATCCATATTCAAGCATGACGCATCCTTCATTCTTCCTGCAAATGTCTTCCTATTACTCTCACTGATGGAGGGTGAGTCATCAACAGCCTTTTTAAATATCCATTTACATGTTTCTGCATTCTTGTTCTGGGAAGCAGAGTGGCCAGTTCTGCAGCTGTGGCAAGGCCAATAAAACTTCCTCAAACTCTTCAAAACACACAGCAGAAGGAAGAAGCTGTAAATTGAAGACACATACTGTGGGAAACCAACTACTCTTGTGAAAACATTGAAGAGCTCTTTCCTGTTGCTGTTCGTTCTCTATAAGAAAAGTGATCCCTGATTCTGATTAACCATACAACTGACCCAGCATATTTTATCCACAACAGTCTGTAAGAGAAAGACAGTCAGGGCAGACACCACAGGTGCAGCCATGCTAGTTATAATGGGTTTCAGCAGATCTTACCTCTGGAGACTCCAAAGGTGTGCTACCATTTCATAGTGAATCTTAAGCAACAAAGACAATTAGTAGGATACAGGTAAAATTACATTTTGGAAAGCAAAAAACAGAAACTTTTCAAGCAATGCTGAGAATACTTCAGTAGACGCAGCTGTGATAACATGTGTAAATGCATGCAAGGGAATGAATAGGATTAGTTATGAAAAATATCAAATTTAAATTTTGGATTTGGGTTTGGAGCTTAATAAATATTTTTCCTCCCTTGCAGTAATGTGGGCAATGGGGAAATTTGGCTTATTTCCCAATTAAATTTAAAACATTAACTGAATCATGCAAAGAGTCACATAAATTAACTGAAATATTTCAGAAAAAAAACAGTTTAAGTGAATTAAGTTGACAGCAGTCAAAAGACAGCAGTCTAAAACTTACATTATTTTAGTGGAGTTTCATGGAGTATTTCTCTCTGTGAGCCGTAACAGGTTTCCTCATTCCATTGTCCTAAATTTGCCTTATTAACTACTTCTCCCACCAGTCTAAATTAGAAGGGACAATGGTGGGAGGTAGTGTAGCAAGTAGTGTTGTGGTTAAAGTGGCCAGGCCAACATTGTTTAGTTATTAGTGCAGAGTAAGCTCTCCGGGAAAGTGCACAAGGTTTACTCCCTCTCCCCTCAAAAAATGTCACTGATGAGAATAAAAAGCTACCTTAAATACTTACAACTTTGTGCTGGACAGATACTGTCAAAACTTTCAGAACGCTCAGGAAATGGCCTGGCCAGCTGAACTTGGAATTTGAAAGCCTTAAGCAGCTTGCTTCTGGTCAGCAGTATGAACACTATCAACGGAAGCCAATTATGAAAACCTCCACGAAATAATTCTCCTTGAGCAGTTCAAACATGCTGTATCCTTCTCAATAGGAATACACCTTGAGGAACAGAGCGTGATTGGGTTCAGGGAAACTATCACACAAAGTGATGATTATGAGCTGATCCTCAAACTTTTGCTGCAGATGAAACCCTTCAGCAGCCATCCCCAACCAAATGGAGAGAATAGACAGTGGTGAGAGTAACAAAAAACTGAGCACCTATGGGAAAGAGGAAGAACCCGGGAGTCCTCCTCAGGATAAAAAGGGGGGTGCTGAGAGGAAAAATGAGGCTAAAATTCATGTGTATTTTATCTACTGAAAGGAGGATGTATCCAAGCCAACTGATGGAGGCCACAGGCAAAAGAAATGGATTTATCAAGGCACATACACCCCAAGCAGAGAATGGGAGTCTGCCAGACAGAATAGCAGACCAGGCTATGACTCTGACGGCAGCTACCACTCGCTGGAAAATCACTCCTGAGAGTTTGGTTGAGGTGAAATGAATCACTAAGAGCTACCTAGATTTTGCTTCTAAATAAAAGGTGGCCACATTTTCCTAGGGTGAGGCAAGCAAGCCTGTATTGGTAGTAAAGGCTACCGAGGTCAACCAAACTCTAGTTCTGGGTCAAAGCATGTCCTTCCCACCCAAGTGTCTTGCAAGTGCCAAGGCATTGGTAAAAGGGATTCATGGAGGATACAAACCCATCCCCCTTTATTGGATAGATTTGGAGTAGAACCTTGAATTGGGACCAGAGTCTGTGGGAGCGGTAACTGTTTCCTCCAGTGGTCAAGGTCAACCTGCTCCTTGACAATGACTGACAGGATCAAATCTCTGAGCATTCCCAGTGGTCTTTGTGAAGACCACTGAGGTCATCATAACTGACAGCTGCATGAGAAAGTACCTGATATTTTTCCTGTGACGTTATCCAGTCCAGCTCCAGAAAAGGTGGAGGTGGCACTCCAAATGGAAGACCGTCAGTTTTGTCATCTGAAAACCTTTTTCAGCCATCTAAAAGACACCAAGAGAATAGAAAATACAATGTCTTTGGTAACAGCCCAACAAGCATTCAACAAGGTTCTACATGGTAGACTGGTTAGTAAGGTTAGATCACATGGGATCTAGGTTGATCTAGCCAATTGGATATGAAATTGGCTTGAAGATAGACAGGGGTGTTGGTAGTGGTGGGTTGTTTTTTGAACTGGAGGTCTGTGACCAGTGGTGTGCCACAAGGATCAGTGCTGGGTCTACTGCTTTTTGTCATTTATATAAATCACTTGGATGTGAATATAGGAGGTATGGTTAATAAGTTTACAGATGACGCCAAAATGGGTGGTGTAGTGGACAGTGAAGCCGATTATCTCAGAGTACAATGGGACCCTGATCACGTGGGCCAATGAGTGGTATATGGAGTTTAATTTAGATAAATGTGAGGTGTTGATTTTGGTAAGGCAAACCAGGGCAGGACTTATACAGATAATGGTAGGGTCCTGGGGAGTGTTACTGAACAAAGAGACCTTGGGATGCAGGTGTCTAGTTGCTTGGAAGTGGAGTCACAGGTAGACAGCGTAGTGAAGAAGGCATTTGCCTTCATTGGTTAGAAGATTGAGTATATAAGTTGGGATGTCATATTGAGGTTGTAAAGGACAATGGTGAGGCCACTTTTGGAATACTGCACACAATTCTGGTTGCCCTTCTATCAGAAGGATGTTGTTAAACTTGAGTGGGTGTGGAAAAGATTTACAAGGATCTTGCTGGGACTATAATGTTTGAGTTATGGTGAGAGGCAGAATTGACTGGGCTTTTTTGCCCTGGAGCATCGGAGGCTGGGGTGGTGACCTTATTGAGGTATAGAACAAGCTGCCAGTGGAAGTGGTGGAGGAGGGTACTATTACAACATTTAAAAGGCATCTGGATGGGTACCTGAATAAGAAGGGCTTAGAAGGATAAGGGCCAAATGCTGGCAAATGCGACTAGGTCGGATTGGGATGATTGGTCAACGTGGACAAGTTGAACCGAAGGGTCTGTTTCTGTGCTGTATGACTCTATGACTCTATACCTCTAAGCTGACCCACTGTTAAAAACACTAGCTCAGACTGTTCATACTGAAACTGAGACAGAAGCAGTCCCTGAATGCTACCAATTAAATAGGAGGCACTGATGAGAAAATATAGACCTGTAAAGGACGAGTGGACAGCAACCTACCAAGTAGTGGTATCACTGAGGTACCACAGGGAAATATTAAGGCTGGTTCATCAGATTCCAATGGCAGGGGATGCCAGTGTGGGCAAATCGAAGCTCAAATCAGCCAATTGTTTTACTGGTCGCAACTACACAAGGATGTAGTAAGGCTCTGCAAAACTCCTAAGACTGGGGTATACAATGAAATTACAAGGTGTAGAGCTGGATGAACACAGCAGGCCAAGCAGCATCAGAGGAGC
>NC_063332.1:121566512-121596810 GCF_021869965.1 Rhincodon typus | reverse complement strand
GCTCCTCTGATGCTGCCTGGCCTGCTGTGTTCATCCAGCTCTACACCTTGTTATCTCAGACTCCAGCATTGGCAGTTCCTCCTATCTCTATACAATGAGATTGTTTTCTGTTCACCTCCAGGAACTTACCCAATGAATCCACTGGTTTGATTCCATTGGAATAGTTTGACAGGAACCAAGTACAAGGGTCTCAAAACTAACCAACAGAATTTCCCCCCATTTGTAAAACCAAGTACCTTGAAAGCTACTGCTCAGCTGCCAATGCCAATGCTTCTGATGCCATCCAGTAATGTCCTCAACAATGTCTTATCTGCACTTCACAAAATATTCAGACACATGCAATTTTTAAAACTATTACCCTTTCGGAATTACTTCTTATTTCTACTCTGTATGTTTGTATGTGCCATTAATAATTGTTCTTGCATTTAATACTTAATAAACTCACTTGTTTTGTTAATTCAAGAAAGCAAGGTTAAGTTGGCTCCTTTTAAAACATAATTTGGTTCTGGAGAAACTTATCCACAAGAAGGTATTCTTTCTAAAATAGCCTTTTTCGAACCAACTGAGAGGAACGGGTGAATTACCGAGAGAGCTAGTTCTCCCCTCCTCATTTGAGCTTTTTGTTCCTGATTTACAGCATCCACAGTTCTTTCAGTTTTTATTTGAGCTTATTGAGTTGGGGTATCCCATTTGAAGAAACTTTGCCCAGGCTCTGGTTGTAAAAGTAGTGAGGATGCTCACAATTTTCGGCTTGCTTTGCATCTTCTCGGAAACAGAAGCAATCCGTTTCCACATGTAGCAGTACCTGGATAACATTCAAGCTTGGACTGATAAGTGGCAAATAACATGTGTGTCACACAAGTACTAGGCAATGATAATTACCAAGAAAAGTAAATCTAACCAACTCCCGTTGAAATTCAATGGTAATGCTGTTGCTAAATCATTCACTGTCAACATTTCACAGAATTAGCATTTTTATGATTCCAGCTGATGGTAATATGGACAAGAGAATCCAAAAGTGAAACCTTGATTGATAGTTTTGTTTCTACAATTTAGTTACTGCAGTCTTATGTCAACAAACATGTTCATAAGAGGCCAGCAATGTATTTTTAACAAGAGAACAATGATGTTTATAACATACAAAAGGAAAAAAAAATACAAATTATTTTACCTTGTAAGAGAAAAATTTGAAGCAGCCTTATTACAATATCAGGAATAGAAATTCAAACCTTCTATTGTCAACAGCAACTTTACAGGTAATCAAACTTCATTCATTGAAGAAATTATCTATTTGCACTTGAAAGTTCCTTGTTCAGTTGGCAAAGCTGCACTTGGTTCCTTTGCCAGGAATAGAGGGTTTGAGTTATAAAGGAGAGACTGGATAGGTTGGGACTTTTTTTAATAGAGCATAGGAAGTTGAGGGTTGATCTTTTAGAAAAGACCATTTAGAAAATCATGAGGGATATAGATAGGGTGAATGGCAGGTATCTTTTCCCTAGGGTGGAGAATTTCAAGACTAAGAGTCATTTTTTAAGGTGAGAGGGAAAAAGTTAAAAGACATGAGGTGCAACTTTTTTTACACAGGCAGTAGTTGGTGTGTGGAATGAGCTTCCAAAGAAAGTGATGGATGCAGGTATAGTTACAGTGTTTAACAGACATTTGGATAAGTACATGAATAAGAAATGTTTAAAGGGATCTGGGCCAGATGCAAGCAGGTGGGACTAGTTTAGTTTGGCATTATGGACAGCATGGACTGGTTGGACCAAAGATCTGTTTCCATGTTGCCTGACTCTTTGACTATGACACTGAGTATTGGGCCATTTATTGGGCTCTATTTCCAAGTATCTGCCACAAGAGGGAAACAGAGCATTTTTGACCATGGTGAGATTTGGAAGTTCAGAGGCTGCCGGTCCCATCAATACTTCCCTCTAGTGGCTGACCCTAAATTGTTACAGTAAAACTATCCTTTCTTTCACCTGCTAAGTGAAGCAAAGACTGAAAATAACTTGAATTATTCAGCAAGTCATTCAGCTGATTAAAAAAAAAGATAAACCCACCAAGTCCAGCTATACTATCTTCAACTTTCAAGCTGGCAAAGGCTCATACTAACATTCTATGACATTTTCAGCAGATCAGGTAGCATCTGTAGGGAGCAAAGCAGAGTTGAATCTTATGTTTTATTGGCTAAGTGCCAGTTGAGTCAAGTTTGTTAGAGGACTTTTTGCCCTGGCTCTTTGCCCCTGTTCTATGGTTTCCCTCTCACCCAATTCTATCCCACTCTTACCATATGCCATTCCCAAAATGACTCAGTGCTCAGCAGATGTCAACCGGAAGAGTGGCATCTCATGTGCCCACATTACCTTTAAAACGCATCTGAGCACCTGAAAAAAAAATTGGCAACCTGTCATTGCTCCTCATTGGCAACATTGTGGCACAGGAGCTACAAAGCCAAGCTGCTTATGGCATGGCCGACGTTCCCTCGCACACATGATCCCATTCTCTCACCCTAGTTGCTGTTTAACATCCAGGCCACACAGTTTACCTGTCTCTAAGTACATTCCATCTGTCCACCCTTTCTGTCTCTGTTACTCTGTCCTGCACCTGTCATGTGTCCTCTAGGAAAATATCACATGCAAGCAAGCAATTGGACAATTTAAACATGCCAATTAATGTACAAATCTTTGTTTTTTTTTAAATTAAGTTTTTCATAATTGAAACTCTTTTCCATTGCTTCTCTTTCTTTATTGTATGCTTGTGTGTGTATTTGTTGTCCCCCCTGGTTTGAATTGAAGAGTAAACCGCACTTCTGTTTTAATCCAAAACAGTGATATTTTTAAATTGGACTTCACAAACAGAGCATTTGATGGTGAGCACAAACCATAACCTGCAGTGTTTAAAAAGGATATAGAAGTCAGAACTTTTCCCAGGTCCAGGTTCCTGTTGGAAAATTGTGATGCCATCTTCCCCTTCTCCACCATGTTCCAACTCAGTCTGGAATACCAGTGCTCATCTGCATGCACAACAGCCTTCTAAAAAAATGGCTCAGGCACAAGGCATGCCAATACTTTGGTGGTTTTCCGCAGAGTGGTGAGTTATTGCGAGCACAGTGCCTTATAAGATGGGGTGGAAATCAGATACAAGAGACGTCATTGAAGTGGGTAGATAATTAATGCAGCGAGTTTGGTAAGATAAGGCAAGAAAACTTGCTGGGCTTTGCAGAGAAAAACCCTCTAAAATAACTAACGCAGCTTGGAATTAGCCAAAACAATGTAAGATTCAATCTGTTACATTCGTGTTTCTTTCCTGTATAGATTCTGCTTAATCTGATGAGGTTTTTCCAGCATTTTCTGTTTTAGATTTCCAGTGTCTACAGTATTTTGTTTTTACAATGTCATGCAAGATAATAGTCACAAATGTTATAGATAGACAGAAAATTTATTGTTACCTGTATTTGTGAAAATACAGCAAAATATGTGTAAGTTGCCACAAAAGCAGTGCCATTTAATTACATAAATTACATATGAAAAAGAGACAAAGTTAAGACAAACATCATTTTTTGTTCATTCCATGGCTTCTTGGTTTCACGAACTGGCCTAGCTGAAGACTGCAGGGTCAAAAATTGTGGAACAAGGTCAAGGACTATATCGGATTGGAGACAGCTGTGTACTGTACTTTGACTCACTAAAATCAACTGCTTAGGTCTGGTCAAGTTGTTTTGAAACTGTTCTTTGAGCCACAATAGAACCAGTCTTGCATGCTGTCAGAAATGGAGTCAGTTAGCCTCTTTGCAGCATTCACATCATATAATGAATATCCCAATATCTGTTGTCAGTCTGAAATGAACATTGTCAGATCTGTTATCAATGTATTTCTCTTTCAAAAGGGGTGGCACAGTGGCTTAGTGGTTAACACTGCTGCCTCTCAGCACTAAGGACAAGTGCTCAATCCCAGCCTTGTGTGACAGTCTGTGTGGAGTTTGCACATGTTCCCTGTGTCTGTGTGGGTTTGCAGCCTGGGCTCTGGGTTCCTCAGACATTCCAAAGATGTGCAAGTAAGGTGGATTGATCATGCTAAATTGCCCATAGTGTCCAGGGATGTGTAGGTTAGGTGGATTAGCAGTGACAAATGCAGAGTTACAGAAACATGGTGGGGGTGGGGAGTCTGGGCAGAGAGTCAGTGTGCACTTGTTCAGCCAAATGGCCTGCTTCCACACTGCAGAGATTCTATGAAAAAGAAAACAAAATGCACTGAGATGGAACCTCCTTATAAAGTATGTATTTTACCCTGTTTTGGGCAGCTATGTGACATTGATGTGTATATTAAAAGTAATAAAGATACTAATTTGTAAAATGATTAAATAGAATCGCAGAGATATACAACGTTGCAACGGACCCTTTGGTCCAACTTGCCCACGCCGACGAGATATCCTGTATAAATCTAGTCCCATTTGCCAACATTTGGGCCATATCCCTCCAAACCCTCCTGAGTCATATACACATCCAGATGCCTTTTAAATGTTGTAATCGTACCAGCCTCCACCACTTCCTCTGGTAGCTCATTCCATGCATGCACCAACTTTTGTGTTAAAAGGTTGCCCCTTAGGTCCCTTTTATATCTTTCCCCTCTCACCTTAAACCTATGCCCTCTAGTTTTGGACTCCCATACCACCTCCAAGCCTCACCCCCACACAAGAGAAAAGACCTTACCTATTTATCCTATCCATACACCTCATGATTTTATAAACCTCTATTAGGTCGTCCCTCGGCCTCCGACGCTCCAGGGAAAAATAGCCTCAGCCTATTCAGCCCCTCCCTATAGCTCAAACCCTCCAACCCTGGCAACATCCTTGTAAATCTTTTCTTAACCCTTTCAAATTTCACAACATCCTTCCTTTAGCAAGGAGACCAGAACTGCATGCAATAGTCCAATAGTGGCCTAACTAATGTCCTGTACAGCCGCAACATGACCTCCTAACTCCTATTTTCAATATACTGACCAATAAAGGTAAGCATACCAAATGTCTTCTTCACTATTGTAACTCCCTGTGACTCCACTTTCAAGGAGTTATGAACCTGCACTCCAAGGCCTCTTTGTTCAGCAACAACCCCCAGGACCTGACCATTAGGTGTATAAGTCCTGCCCTGACTTGTCTTTCCAAAATATAGCACTTCATGGTTATCTAAATTAAACTCCATCTGCCAGTCCTCAGCCTATTGGCCCATCTGTTCAAGGTGCCATTGTACTCTGAGGTAACCCTTCTTCGCTGTCTACCATACCTCCAATTTTAGTACCATCTGCAAACGTACTAATCACAACTCCTATGTTCACATCCAAATCATTTGTATAAATGACAAAAATCAGTGGACCCAGCATCGATCCTTGTGCACACTGCTGGTCACAGGCCTCCAGCCTAAAAAGCAATCTTCCACCGCCACCCTCTGTCTTCTACCTTTGAGCCAGTTCTGTATTCAAATAGCTAATTCCCCCCATATTCTGTGTGATCTAACCTTGCTAACCAGTCTACCATGAGGAACCTTGTTGAATGCCATACTGAAGTCCATATAGATCACACCCACCACTCTGCCCTCATCAAATCTCTTTGTTACATCTTCAAAAAAACTCAATAAAAAGTTAGTGACACATGATTTCCCACTCACAAAGTCATGTTGACTATCTCCAATCAGTCCTTGCCTTTCCAAATACATGTAAATCCTATCCCTCAGGATTCCCTCCAAAATCTTGGCCACCAGCAACGTCAGGCTCACCAGTTGTGTTCCCTCGTGTTCCTTACCACCCTTCTAAAATAGGGCACCGGGTTAGCCAACCTCCAGTCTTTAGGCACCTCATCTGTGGCTATCGATGATACAAATATGTCAGCAAAGGGCCCAGTAATCACTTCCCTTGCTTCCCACAGAGTTCTAGGGTACATTTGATCAGGTCCCAGGGATTTATCTACCTCCATACGTTTTAAGATGTTCAGCACCTCATCTTCTGTAATTTGGATATTTTTCAAGATGTCACTATTTACTTTTCCATGTTCTCTATCTTCCATATCCTTCTCCACAGTAAACACTGACGCAAAATATTAGTTTAGTATCTTCCACATCTCCTGCGGTTCCGCACATTTTTAAGGGGCCCTATTCTGTCCCGAGTTACACTTTTGTCCTTACCGTATATGTAGAATCCCTTTGGATTCTCCTTAACCCTATTTGCCAAACCTATTTCATGTCCTCCTTTTGCCATCCTGATTTCCCTCTTAAGTATACTCCTACTGCCTTTATACTCTTCTAGGGATTACTCGATCCCTGCTGTCCATATCTGACTTACCTTCTCTCATTTTCTTGATAAAAACCTCAATTTGTATAGTCATCAGCATTCCCTACACTTACCAGCCTTGCGCTTCACCCAAACAGGAACATACTGTCTCTGGACTCTCGTTATTTGAATGCTTTCAATTTTCCAGCCATCCCTTTATATGCAAATATCAGCCCCACAATCAAATGTTGAAACTTCTTGCCTAATACCATCAAAATTCATCTTCTTCCAATTTAGAACTTTAACTTTTAGATCATGTTCCTGTAACTTGAATCATTGGCTGATAACTAAGACACAGCACAATTAAAGTGATAAATACAAGGCAATCAAAGTGAAACTGTGGACACTGGAAATCTGAAACAAACAGAAACTCAGCAGTTCTGGCAGCATCTGTGAAGAGAAAGCAGAGTCAACACTTCAGCCCAGTGATACCTCTTCAGAAAATTATTATTTTTATTTTATTTTATCAATGATTTTATCCAATTTGTACACAGCTGGTGGAATTTAGGTGGAACCATCAACAGTGAATAGCTATCAAATTATTGAACAACTGAGTTTCAGAAGATTAGAGGAATTGATGAAAACTGAAGATCTCTATCTACTGTAAAGAGCTGACAACATCATATCAGCAAGTTTACAAATAGTTTAAACTCTGTAATAGCTAATTACAAATTACTCTGATCACTGTACAGTAGGTTCACCAAATAACATGGTGGCTCAATGGTTAGCACTGGTGCCTCATAGCCCAGGGACCCAGGTTCAATTCCAGCCTTGGGCAACTGTCTGTATGGAGTTTGCACATTCTCCCTGTGTCTGCATGGGTTCCCTCCAGGTGCTCTGGTCTCCTCCAACAGTCCAAAGATGTACAGGTTAGGTGGATTGGCTATGCTAAATGCCCATAGTGTCCAGGAGTGTGTAGGTTAGGTAGATTAACCATGGAAAATGCAGGGTTACAGGGAGAAGGCAAGGGCGCGAGTCTGGATGGGATGCTCTTCAGAGAGTCTGCTTCCACACTGTAGGGACTCTATTCTATGATAATGGGCTGGATTTTCCAGGCTATCTTGGTGACCACCCCTTTCTGGCTTAAAAACTCAAGTAGAGGAGCCTGCCCAGCAGAAGAATGGCTGTCTCTCAGTCATTCAATGCCTGATTGGCCATTAATAGATTTAAAATGGGACTTCCTCCATTGGAAACAGGCGGGTATTTCACAGAGAGCTGATAACTAATCAGAGACCTGAATTTCTCCAATACTGGCATTGGTGCTAGGAACAGTGGTCACTGTCAGTACTGCTACTATGTTCGAGGGTGGGAGCTGTACTGAATCATGACTTTCTTAGTGTTTACAGGATTGGAGGATTGAGGTTGCAAAGGCCATAGCAATGTCAGGAGTAACATTTTAGGAAACCTACTGGGTTAGCCACTTGATGTGGCCTCTCTCCCATTGCTAGTTAAATCTTAATGGAAGCAGAAAGAGACCTGAAATGGGAAATAATTACCTCCCTAAGGATGTCAACAGGCTTCCTGGTTTGGTTGCCACCAAACATCATCTCCATCATCAGTAAAACTGCACTAGGGGCAGAGATGGGTGGGTAGGCAGCGAGTTGGCCAACTACTGAGTTTTACACAGATCCTTCCATCTTCAATCCAGCCAGTAATGGGGTGTAATATCCAGGGCCGTATTCACACAGAATCCTGACACATCACTTGGCACTCACTCAATCAATAGCACTCTGCATCAGCCACTCTGAGGTCCAAGGGCCAAACAATGAAGCCTGTCTATTTCCTGCACCCTTGTAACCCCTAGCCCCCTCCAAATCGGGCATTCATGTACCTTAAACCACAGTGTTGCCTTTGGGAAAAAAACAATTTTAAGCATAAAGGAGGAAAGTTGTTACTTTTATTTTTGGTTATGCTTAATTAATTTTCTTTTCTGATTTGCCTATTTCATTTACACATCATTATCAAAGAAAATGAGCATAAATCTAGGCTCCTTCTAGTATAAATGGCATTAATCAGGGCAATGCACTCATCAGCACTTTTTTCCTCTGAACAGAAGTTCATGACCTCCATTCTGTACATTCCCCTGATAAAATGGTGAACATTGACAACTTGCAAAGAGGAGTTTAGGTCAGAGGTCTTGCATTGATGGATTAAATGCTATATTCATTTATATTCAGATAATAGTTTATTTTCCCCAACAGTAGAAAACTTACACTATTTCTGTCAGGAAGATAATAAATTAAACAATTTTGTGGTTTCTATTTTATGGTTCATTAATGAAACTAAAAATAATTAACACTTGGTATTCTCCAAGTTGTTAGGCAAAATATTTTCATTTGATACTTACCACATTTCCTAAACGTGGTGCAACACAGCTGTGATTAATTCCTCCTGCTCTGTAAATATGTGATCTGCCAAGATCCAGGAAAAAAATAATGCATATTGATTTTTTAAACCATGTTCAAGTTCTTCGCATACTCTGTCTGAGAATATTCTATGGTTGGAAACGACCAGCATTCTCAGCAGTTTTTACAAGTGTCAGGATCTTAGCCACATGGAAAATTATGTTTGGACAATTAAACTCACAATTCTTCAAAATGACTGTGCAAAATGTATAAGTAATGAACATTCAATGAGAAATATATTTTTTATTCATTCAAGGGTTATTGGTGTCACTGGCTGGTCAGCATGTATTGCCCATCCCTAGTTGCTCTTGAGAAGGTGGTGGCGACCTGCCTTCTTTAACCACTGCAGTCCATGTGCTGTAGGTAGACAAGTCCAGGAGTTTGACCCAGTGATAGTGAAGGAATTGTGAGATATTTCCAAGTCAGAATGGTGAGCAGATTGGAGGGGATCTTGCAGCAATAGTGTTCCCACGTATCTGGTGCCCTTGACATTCTAGATGGAAGTGGTCATGGGTTTGGAAGACACTGTTTGAGGATCTTTGGTGAATTTCTGTAGTACACCTTGTAAATGATACACACTGTTGCTACTGAACATCAGTGTGGAGGGAATGGATGCTTATCGGTGTAATGCCAATCTAGTGGGCTAGATTGGAACATGTCAAACTTCTTGAGTGTTGTTGGAGCTGACACTCCGACACTTGCCTTATAGACAGTGAACAGGTTTTCAGGAGTCAGGAGATGAGTGACTCTCCACAGTAATCCTTGCCTCTGATTTGCATGGTGAGTTTAGTTCAATTTCTGATCAATGGTAGCCCCCAGGATGTTGATAGTGGGGGAGTCTGTGATGGAAACACCATTGAATATCAAGGGGCAGTGGTTACATTGTCTCCTATTGCGATGGTCGTTTCCTGCACTCACCTATTACTATCCCACCTACCTTCCCCAGCCCCACCCTTCCTCTCTCCCTTTATTTCCCAGCTTCCTTCCCCGTTCCCATTTTTAAAGAAGGGTCCCAAACCAAAACGTCAGCTTTCCCGCTCCTCTGATGCTGCCTGGCCTGCTGTGTTCCTCCAGCTCCACACTCTGTTGTCAATGAAACTAAACAGACTGCCATCACTGAGCAGGCATCAGAAATTGCAATGGCACACACAGCCATGTCAATTTGCTGTCATTGAGATTACAATCCTGCCAGAGATGCTCAAATTTGATTTCAGCTCATATGAGCATTGGTTAGAAATCTTGGTATTGACCTTAACAAGTTCTTACAATATTTTCAGGTAAGATAGATCTTTGCAGCTGATTCTGCTTTTGGCTTTTCTGTTATTTTCAGAAGATTCAGAGACTAGCATTTCCAGTTTTCAGGTATTTCTTTGACTACCCCAACACAGATGATTGAAAAACACAGCAACTGCCGTTGCTGGACAAATTTCAGTATAAAGCATTTTGCACCAGTTTTTCTATCAATTAAAGTCATAAAACCCATTTTATCTCTCTTAAAATCTTTACTTCTCAAAAATCACTCAACCTTTTGTAAATAGCAGGTAAGTAAAATTTTCTTTGACTTTTTGACTTCTCATTTCCAAGTAAACACATGATATAGCCTCTTCAGCCAGAAGTGTTCAAACAGTTCCATATTGTAGTTTCCCATAGTGCATTATTGCATATGTATTCACAACAGTATGTAGTTTCAACAACACTCTCAACGAGCTTGTACACCATTCAGGATAAAAAAAGCTTGTCTGTTTGGCACCTCACCAGGTATCTTCAACATTTATTCTCTCCACCATCAACTCACAGTGCAGCAGTACGGACTGCAAAAATACACAAAAGCACGTAACAAACACATGAACTTTGCTACCACCAAGGATAAGGCCAGCAGCTACTGGGAACACTACCGCCAAAAGGTCCAGTAATACTGTCATGCTTACCGTTGTGAATAAATAACACCGTAAGAAATAGAACAGGAGTAGGCCGTTCAGCCCCTTGAGCCTGATCCACTATTCAATAGGATCATGGCTGATCCAATAGTCCTCATGTCCACCTTCCCAAAAACACTTGATTCCTGTATTGATCAAGAATCTGTCTCAGCCTTAAATATACACATGGGCTCTGTCCCCACAGCTCTCTGTGGAAAGGAGTTCCAAAGACTCAACTCTCAGAGAAGAAATTCCTCCTCACCTCAGTCTTAAATTGGCACCCCTCAGTTATGAGACTATGCCCTCTGATCCTAGACTCCCACTTGAGGGGAAACAACCTCTCAGCATTTACACTGTCAAGTCCCTTTAGAATCACGAGTGTCAACCTGTTTAACCTTTGCTCGTAAAAGAATCCCATAAAAACAATCCCTCCGTACTGGGGATTATGCTAGTGAACCTACTCTGAACTGCCTCCAATTAATTGATACCTTTTCTTAAATAAGCAGACCAAAACTGCTCACTGTACCCTAGATGGGGTGCCACTAGCACCTTGTACATTAGCAGTAAGACTTAGCCAATAAAACGTGGAAAGTGGCATGATGACCCTGGTGTCAGGAGTTGATCTGACACCTGATCATATTGTTGATGAATGGTGTGAAACTCCCTTCAGGTGATTGCTTCATATGAGTTCAGGTTCACACTGGTTGTAGTATAACTAACCTGCTGAAACAATAATTTAAAATGGCCTATGCTGTTGAATAAGATTCCCTGGTAAGTTTTAAAACTTTAAGGACAAACTTTCTAATATTAGACAAATTAGACATTTTAATCAGCAAGCTGAGAGTTCTCTTTAAAGGCATCTCTACCATGGAAAAAACAAACTTCACTTCTTGATTTCTGTGGTTTCCATTTGTTTCTTTTACCCTGTTCCTCTTTGAAATGCTGTAAATCTGTAATATCTTCCAGGCCTGAGGAAAGGCCTGAGATGTAAACTGTCTCATTCCAAGTTCATCACTTCTATTTCTCCAAACCTAAATTTGCTTTTTCATGTATTTTCCAGTTTTGTTTTCAGCTTTCCTGAATTTCCAACTTGTTTTGTTTATAAGTTATGTATACTGAGGTAGATAATGGAGGTGGTTGAGACTGTGGTGAAGAGGGGGAAGTAGATGAAGTGGTGAAAATGTTAAATTGCCCATTTTAGCAGGACAAGTAAGAAGGAAGCATTTTATCAAAATAGTGAGCAATTGTAGAACTCTGCGATACAAATGGATCTGGGTGTTCTTGTGCATGAATTAACATGCAGGTACAGCAAGCAGTCTGAAGTGTTATCATTTATTATGGGAGGAATTAAATACAAAAGTAGTGAGGTTATGCTTCAGTTGTATGGGGCACTGGTGAGACTACATCTGGAGCACTGTGCACAGTACTAGTCAGCCTATTTAAGGAAGCATGTAAGTACAGTGGAGGCAGTTCAGAGAAAGTTTACTGTATCAATATCTGGAATAGGCAGGTTGTCTAATGAGGAAATATTGGACAGTCTTGGCTTGTATCTGCTATAATTTAGAAAAATATGAGGCAACTTTATTGAGTCATAAAATCTTGAGGGGTCTTGACAGGGTAGATATGGCGAGGATGTTCTTACTTATGGAAGAGTCTAGAACTGGGGTGTCACTGTTTAAAAATCAGTAGTTGCCCATTTAAAAGAGAGATTAGGCTAATGTATTACTCTCACAAGATTGTTAGTCTTTGGAATTCACTTCATGATGTTAAGCAAGTGATTGAAATGCTATCGGCGTAGGTGGGAATGTGGATTTGAGATTACAATCAGATCAGCATTGAATAATGGAACAGGATCAAGAGACTGAATGGCCTATTCCTGCTCTTAATGTTTATATTTGGACATTAGTATGTGTTTCTGTCTGTAAATCATGCCTATTTAGACCCTATTGTTGTTTCTTGGTACTACAGAGATTGATCTGCAGCAGGAGGGTCTATGTTACAGACAGTAAAACCAATATCTTATTGGTATCTGCAGCACAACAGCAACAAAAGACTGCTTGTTATGCTTACGTATAAGAAAATGAAAGACACTGAATTAACATAATTGATTATCTCAGCCATGTCATTATGATACTGTTGCATGTGAATTAGGATTGTGGTTCTTAATAGCAGCAGCAATCTTTACTCCAAATTCCTGTAACATTCTGCATTGTGGCTCAAAATTTGAAAAACGTCTTTAACATCAATCTTTAAAAAATTTGGAATTCAACAAACAATTGTGAAATATTTGAATACTCCAAACAAACAGTGGCAAAATTCTATGCAAGTGAACCCTCAGCTGAAACTCATTACTATTTAAAAAACATAGGAACAGGAGTAGACCATTGGCAAGCCATGCAATACAATACAATTATGACTGATCGAACTCTTCAATGCCTTTTACACACTTGATCCCCATTACCCCATCCCCTAGTGGTTTAGCTGGTGGCCACTTGGTCACAGTCTCTCCTCTTGATCCCATGAGCCTCAGCAAATAAGATCACGCAACCCAAGTCAAATTTCCATCACAGACAAGCATCTGAGTCTGAGACAGTCAACCCAAAATTCTTTACCTTTTCACTATACAAACATCCTTAATTAGGTACTTTAAAAACATTAACTTTAACCTTTAAACACGGAAAACATTATAAAAGTTAAGAAAAAAAGTCCTAACCTTAGATATTTTCTCAGATGCTTTGCAAATTTCAAACAGCATAAATTCCAAAATAAAAATGGGTTCTACCGCTTTTCGGGAATTCAAATGCAAAATAGATATTTTAAATTTACGTGCAAAATAGTCTCTACTATACGCATAGAGATTGTTGGCCGAGTATTAGCTCCATACTTCATCTCTGCAGTTTCATTCCACCAAATGATTTATATTACGGTGAGGTATATTAGAAATCCATAGCCCACTATCCTCACATTCGCTTGCATTCAATAGGATAAACCACATGTAGCCCAGAAAGTTCTTTTCTGGTTTGACATGCCTCTGGAAGACGAAGAAGACAATAACAAGAACTGTCTTCTGCTTGCCACTCGTTTTCTGAAAAAGTTAAGGTAGCATTTGTAACTATCTTATTTAATATCTATATGGATTATCATTGACAGAGTACTCCCACCCATGGAGGCATACCGATGTACAGTTGACCCATGGTCCTTGATCAAATTTTGTCCCTGTGGTTTAATATTCTTCTTTAAGGCTGGGTTCTTTCTATTTCTCAGTTTTATTCTAAAATCACCAATCTTGGTCAGGCACCAACTTCTCCAGACTAGTGTTTCAGGGATTTAACATAAAGTTTAAATTGGAGCGGGTTGGTGATTGGACCTTTCAGAGAAAAGTTTAATTCTCAGGGTTGGCTAAGAATCAAGACCTGGATCAGTGATAGGGTTTGTCTGGGATCAGGATCGGGAACGGTAACTGGAACTGGCACTGGATCATCAGGGGCCACAGGATTAGGATCGCGGACTGCTTTCGCCCCTGTATGCCTTTAATTAGACTATGTGATGACATCCGGTCTTCTCGGAGTCGCGTAAAGTTTTATACATTGACGGGCTTGCCTTATCCACAACAGAATGAGGATCTGAAAACTTGGGGTCAGGAATATTCCCGACTGAGAGGCTTGCAGCATGACCTGCTGTCTTACTTTATATTCCACCCATTTCACTTTCCCATCAAACTAAGCCTTACCCTGATTTTATTTTTTGGCTTTTTGATAGCTGCTGCCTTCCACATAGCCTGTACAGTGTCGAGTAAGATTTTTTACAATTTTCCCCTGGCTTTGGGTTGTGAATATCGGCTCTGACAAGTCCAGTCCTAATTGGGGTTCGATACCTCTCACGGGGTATTTAAATTCTAAAGGGTCTGCCTCTGCTCCTTTCTGTAGATGTCCAGTGAACTCAATTCACTATGATTGATCCCCTTGTGCGATATTTCTGTGAACGTATTCATGTTTGTGCGGAAGACCCAATGTCCCACAAGCAGTCAACAGGATGGCCCTTCTACCTCGCCATCCGCTTGGCGCTTCCTACACTGTCCCACCTTGTGTTACACATCCATACAGGTGTGGTCTGACCCCATCATGCCCTTGGATCTGACCTCTGCTTCATCCTTGGTGGGGGGTGGGGGGGTGGTGCGGCAATGTATGGGGCTTGGTGACCTCTTCCTCTGTCTCAATAATCCCCACCACCTATTTCTCCACACAAGACTGGGATTAGGGGCTTTTACTGGGTGCATTTTCCCCTTGCCTGATTTGGATGTCCTCTGAGTCATGAATGTCTTTCTCCCAAGCCCAGGCCATCCTCCTTATCACCCAGTCAGCTCGGGTGTCGTCTGTAGCTTCAACATTTTCACAAGCTTTCCTCGCTGTCTCAGTCGCCTGCAAGACAAGGTCTCAGGTCTAATTTGACCATTTTTTTAAAATATCAGCGCAGTCCGGTCTAGGTTACTGAAGATTCCAGTAAACTGTGTCCGCAGGTGCCTGGAAAATGCAGTCGGGTGCTCTCCCTTTCGCTGCCTACGCTTGTTTAAGCCTTTCACCAGGTGCCATCTAGACTGCTGCGGAAATCGCTGCTTTCAGGTCCTGTCCAAGTCCTGCCCTGACATGCTTGGGCATCGGCTCAGGCATGATGGACCGCGGGGCTCAGGTACTTGAACATTAGTTGTTTTTTCTCCGTGTTATCGAGTCCGCGAAAAACTCCTTATCGGTGGGCATTCTTAAAAAACATATGGGGTCAGCGTAGCGTTAAAATGTGGGGGGATCTTTTCCACTCTCTCAGCCAGTTCTGCGACTGTGAACGGGGCTGTGAATGTGATTGGATTTTCATTACTTTGGTCATCCTGGCAGCTTGTTGGTGTCAGAGGGTTCATCGAGACAGGGTCAGTGAATGGTGGTGTGGAGGGCTCTGATTCCCCTGGGCAGAAAGGAGGGGGTCCCCAGTCATCCCTGTGCTTGGCGTATCTGTGAACTTATTCCTCCAACCCTCCCCACAGACTATCAAAACGCTTTTCCCATTCTGCTCTATTGCTCCAAACATGCAGATCAGTCCTTTCTGTGCTGTAAAGAGAACTGGGACTTTAATTGATCAATCTCACACTGGCCTTCAGAATAGTCCACAACACAAATTTTATTTTCTTTGGCTCTTTGGTGCAGAACTTTGAACGCGACCTGTAAATGTGAACATTTTTCGGATAACTCAGCCATAGCTTTTTGGGCTTTATCATATTCACTGCTGCACTCCTCATAAGCTCTTTTACATTGGGTCAGGACGTGGCCCACGTGTATTTAATTCACCTGGTCCCCTTGCTCCTTCTTTGACTCTCACTTTCTCTAGCTCCTTATTTTACCTCATATTCTCCAATTTTCTACCTCTCAGCTGCTCCATGCAGCTAGCTATCGCTATAGTCTTGCTGCAGTTTAAAATGCGCTTCCCTTCAGCTTTCTATGTCACCTCCCAGCATTTCTGTCTGAAGAGTCCCGGACCCAACATTTGCCCGTTGCAATACTCGAGGCAACTGGACCACTTTTTCTTTAGATAATTCTTGGTACTTCTTCCCACTCTGTGCGCTATGCCATTTCCCCGTATTGTTCCCCTCTAATTTACTGTGCTCTCTCTCTCTCCTTGCTCTAACTTCTCTGTATTCTCCTGGGTCCCTGACACTGTATTCAGCCTAAATACCTCTTTATTCTCTCTCTCCAGTGTTTGTTGCAGGACTTTTGGAAGTTGCCTGATGTCAGGATCCGGCTTTCGCTAGATTCCCATTCCAGTCCTTCTAAGGAATTTCAGAAAAGTGCATTATACCTCTGAAACTCCAGGAGATAGCCGTTCTCACGGTTGGCTCTAGAGTTTGCCCACACTCTTCTTAAATGACCTGGCTTCAAATTCTGCCGTTTGATTATCTCACTTTTCGAAACATCTTTTATGAACCAATTGCTGGTCCATTGTCTCTAACTTCACCCACCCACTTGAATCCTGGCCATTACATAGGCCCTCTTAAATCAGGCTCAGACTGGATATTTGAGAATACAAGACTGGTTAGTTTATCCTCGGAGCAATTTAGGATTATTTCTTATCATAGCCCACCCAGGGGCATGAAAATATTGCCTGTGAAATATTCTGTATAGAAGTTTCGACCAGATTATTACTCATAAAACACCTTTTCCCAGGTGCTGTTCCTGTATGAAACCAAGAAAAGACTGAGTTTAAACTTAGTTTTATTAAAAACACTCACAAGTTAAAGAAACAACTCTGATGCAAATTAAGTTAACTTTCCGCTTACTAGATTGAGTGCCTGAAAATATTGCCATCTCTGGTAAACTTGATTGTGTTGCTGGGTCCAATTCACCGAGCACTCAGTCTTCTTCTTGGTATAAAGGTGGGCAGTACATGGAGCCTTCACTGACAGAGTCTTTACTGAGGGAATGGCTGCCAAGTGTCCCTCCTTATCCCCCATTTCTGAGCCCTTCTGGAATGTTCTTTGACTTCAGCTAATGGGTTCACAGGGCAGGGTTCACAGCTCCGAGTGAGGTTAGGCCAGGTCAAACTCAGTGTATCAACCTCCTTTCCAAGATATGATTACTCCATGGTGCCAAGGGGTCTCGCTGTAACTGGAGAATACACAAACATAATTCCTCTCCCTATTGTTCTTACTGAGTACCTCTTAGTGAGTTTTGGGGTCACAACAACTCTCCCAGTGTTCAATATGCAATACACAGGTCTGGGCTGATTGTGGTTTGCTTTTGACTAGTGGTAAGATTGACCTTTTTGCATATCATCAGGCCTTGCTTGGAGAAACTGTTCAGCCAATTTTATGTTGATCTAGTTGCTAAGATCATTGACCACTTGGCTACAAATGGGCTACATTCCTTTGTACATCTACACATTCCAACTTCTTGCCATTTATGAAATACTCTGCACATCTGTTGCTTCTACCAATGTAGATAATCTCAAATTATTCCACATTATAGTCCAGCAGTGATGTTCTTGTCCATTCACTAAATCTGTCCATACCATATTGAAGGCACTTTATATCTTCCTTACAACACACATTCCTGCATAGCGTTGTATAATCAGTAAATGTGGAAATGTTACATTTAGTTCCTACACCCAAATCATTGATAAGCAGCTGAAGGCCCAAGTACTGATCCTAGCAATACCTCATTAGTCACAGCTTACCAACATGAAGATATGGACCAGAGCAAACTCCCTCAAAATATATTAGCTTAGACCCTAACTTTTTCTTATTTTAAAGGCAAGTACCAGGCATTGCATTCTGGAAGTAACTTGTTGGTCAAACTACTAGCCTTGAAGCAAAACACACTTTATTCATGCACTATAATTGAAACAGAACAACGGAAAGAAGAAATTGGAATAACTTATCTCTACTGGAAAACTTAACAGAATAATAGATTATTTAACTGCTAAACAGCAACTGCTTCAATGAGGTAACATCCCATAAACACAACCTTGGCAAAGGCAAATTCAGTAAAATAGATTTTCTCACATACAATTCTCCAGTCAATAATCTAAAACATCAAGGATAACTCTGATAGAGAAAGAGTGGCAGGGAGAGATTAACTGCAGCTTCCAAACCCAGGTTCAAGACCCCAGAAACAATTGCTACTGGAAAACTAAAACTAAAGCTAAAAATCCTGGCTTCGTGGAGCTTGACCCCAGCCATTCAGGCTGTTTCTATTGTTCCAATGTTAAGAAAAAAAAAACCCAAGGCCTCACAAGCTGTTTACTTTATGGGCTTTGAAGCAGATGGATTGGCACCTCAGTCTCAACCTTTCTTCATAAAAAGAATTCTTAAAGCAGCCCAAGGGTATCAATGTGGACTTCACAAGCTTCAAGATCTCCCCTCCCCCAACCACAACCCAAAACCAGCCCAGCTCGTCCCCGCCTCCCTAACCATTCCTCCCACCTCAAGCCCCACCCCCATCTCCTACCCACTAACCTCATCCCGCCTCCTTGACCTGTCCATCCTCCCTGGACCGACCTATCCCCTCCCTAATTCCCCACTACATTCACCTTTACTGGCTCCAATCCCGCCTCTTTGACCTGTCTGTCTCCTCTCCAACTATCTTCTCCTTTATCCATCTTCTATCCGCCTCCCCCTCTCTCCCTATTTATTTCAGAATCCCCTTCCCCTCCCCCATTTCTGAAGAAGAGTCTCGACTGGAAACGTCAGCTTTCCTACTTCTCTGGTGCTGCTTGGCCTGCTGTGTTCATCCAGCTCTACACCTTGTTATCTTAAAGCCATAATATAGTCATGATAGGAATGACCTATTTATTCCCATTCTTTGTTTTCTGCCTCCTATTTGATGTGCTTTAAATTTTCTAATCAGCCTCCTGTGGAGCAACTTTATCTTTGGCAAATCTAAGTAACCTATTTTCATTGACTCTCCTTCATCAATTTTGTTAGGGACATCTTCAAAAATCTCCCAACTACTCAGTCAAACATGATTTCTGATTTGCCAATCCACGCTGACTGTGCCCTGACTATGTAGATCATTATCAACCGCATGTCTATTTATCCCAGTCCTTTGTGATAGGTTCTAGTATTCTCCCTACTATGGATATAAAGTTGACAGGTCTGTAATTTCATGTTTTCTCACTCGCTCCCTTCTTAAATAATGGGATGACACTTGCTAAGATCCAATTCTCAGGAATCTTTCAAGAATTTTGGAAGATAATCACTAATGCCAATACAGCTAAGCTTCCAGTATTTGTAATAATTTGTATTTCAGCCAGTACATGGTACAATGGGCAAAGATGTTATTTTTTCCCCCTTTCATGTCATTTCTGCCTGGCACTATTTGTTGGTGTTCATATTTCCCTGTATTTCTCAATTACATTCTGCTAACAAAAAGTATCTCACGTATTCACTCAAGGGAATAAAAACAACCACCAAAGACATTCCAACTCCTTCGGTAACAATCACAGCCTGGAGCACCCTCACATCCCTATCTCTGGTACACCTTGCCAGCCCAGTCTGTTCACCTGACTTCCGTCGCTCTGCGGCAAGAAAGGCAGTACGAGGCAACCTTCACCAGAATGTACACGAAGAGAGCAAGTGTAAAGATTATCCAGAGCCGAGCAACCAAAATGAAACTCCTAGTTTCTCCCTACACAGGTCCCGCTGTGTACATTCACATAATAATAAAAGCAAGGTACTACGGATGCTGGAAATCTGCAACAAAAGAGGAAACTGCTGGAGAAACGCAGCAAGTCTGGCAGCACCTGTGAAGAGAGAAACCGAGACAACAAGGTGCAGGGCTGGATGAACACAGCAGGCCAAGCAGCATCATAGGAGCAGAGAGGCTGACGTTTCGGGCCTAGACCCTTCATCAGAAAAGGGGGAGGGGAAGGGGGTTCTGAAATAAATAGGGAGAGAGTGGGAGGCGGATAGAAGATGGATAGAGGAGAGAAACCGAGTTAATGTTTCGAGTCCGAGGTGACTCTTCAGTCTCCTCTGAGTTGTGCGTCGCCCTTCTGCTCTCTCCCTCTGATTATTTTAATTCCGACTCTCCCAACAACTATTACTCAGCACCGCCCCTCGCTCAGTCTTGGATTCTGTTCTAGTTTTCTGTAGAAACTCAGAAATGTCACCAGTTTATTGTGGAATTACATCTTTTTATTTTGTAGCCTTAAGGAAGTAAACATAAACATAAAATTAAATTTTTTTTTTCAAATGTTTTTAACGCCGAAGTAAAAAACATTTCAATAAATTGAAAAAAAATTAAAAATATATTTGAAAATACAAATAATGAGCGAATAATGTGTACATTAATATTCTAATACTTTAAACAAGTACATGTTTAAAAACTATGTTTGATATTGAACAACAAATAACTAATTTGTTTAAAAATTGAAAATAACTGGACACTGGCTCAAACGTAACGTTTTGAAATCTTTTCACTCCATTAAGTTAAGACAAAATGTGCAATTACCTTGCGGTTTTAAAAAAGAAATCGAGACTGGTCTGATTGACACCATCGGCTACCACTGTTGAATGTGACATAATTTTAAAATCTCCCACAGACTACCTGAAAAATCTGGTTTCGGTTAGTCGGTTGATTCGAAGTACTTATATTTAGAGTTTTGTTTCGTTTTCTTCATTTCTGCGATTTTCTCAAACTGAAACGTGGTTTGCTGTTCATATCATTGAAAATGTGGCAAAAGTTTCCAAGCGATATAGCGAGTTCTTGAGAGACCCGGAGCAACTGATGCCCAACTCTGTATGACAGCTTGAGAGAAGTGAAAGGGTCATGTACACATGTTTGTGCTATTAAATATATTTACACCAATTTAAATATAAATATGCTTAGATAAATGGAGCTATCCAACACCCCATTGCAGTTTTTTTTTGTTTTGGAAAGTAAACTACAAAGGTCGTAAGGGGTGAAATCGCTAAACGTAATATATTTTAAAATGCATCTTGGTCAGTGAAAAATACACAGAATTACAGAATGAGGCGAAATTTGTAACTGCTGCGATACTCTCGTTAAAAAGAGTGCTTGCGGCATGTTTTCGCTGTTAGGGCGACGAGAAACAGCATTGAACATTATGATACAGTATGATACATTATGATGTCAACAAACAATAGAGGTCAGTCAGCGAAAAGGCAGGGTTAAGCAAGTTGGGAGTTCTGGCTTGTCAGATGTTCTCATGTTCGTTGGTTATATCATTTTGTGCCGTAGAGGGAATCCTTATTTTTTATCCGTTTCCTGACAATGCCGCTGACGTTTAAATATTCATTTGCGGAGATTTTACAGAATTATATTAAACAGTAACTTTTCCTTTGATGAAAGTGGCAGCTGACACCCGTAGAATCTCAACATTTTTGCAAACAATTACCAATATTCATTTTGTAATAGAAATTGCTGGAGAAACTTGGAAGCCCCGGCAGCATCTGTGGAGAGAGATCGGAGTTATCGTTTCGAGCCCAGTGAGCCTTCTGCAGAACTGGACTGGAAACGTTAACTCTGTTTGTTCCTCCAAAGATGCTGCCAGACTCGTTGAGTTTCTCCAGCAATTTCTATTTTAGCTTCAGATTTCCAGTAACTGCAGTTCTTTGTTTTATTTTCCCTTACTGTCATCGAATCATTTTAAAAAAATCTAACCGCTTATGGTTCTGCTACAAATCGGAGTCAGTTTCCTTGGAAAGTGCCGGGGGGAGAAGGTATTTAATAATGTTCGATTCTTGTGTGCACTGGGTGGGGAACGAAAAGATACAATGTCGGTAGAGAAATGTACGAAGTAGCCACAATAAATCAACTCCAATTTAAAATGCCTCAAGTTGTTTTTTTATTGCTACACTCCAAACTAGTCGGTGGCAATAAAAAATCGCTTTCACCTTGTCACAAAGAATAGATTCAGGTCACATGAGCAGTCAAGGCACTCAGCATTTTCTGTACAACGACAGAGAAATTGCGTGACAAAAACGAGCAAAACAAGCCGCCGAGGAGTACCCAGCTATCCTCAAGGCACGCACTAAGATAACACTCTTTCATCTTTTATGTCGCTTTTGGTTAGCTTGCATATCCTCTCTCTTGCGATGCAAATTTAATCTGATGAGATCAAATTCGGTCAAGTGAATAAATTCCGGTATGAAGAATAGTACAGATCGGATGATGACTTTAAGTTTTAAAAATACAAACTGTATCGATAGAATATATAAATGCAGTATGTATTATATAAACATATATCTAAGCAATGTTTATATGTTATTTCACATGGGATGTTGATGCATAAAGCTTGCAGACTGTGCCCCGACAAGGTTTCAACGTCGTTTCCAGGGCTAGTTCAGTTTTGTAATGGGAATTATAGCAAGTAATGTTTCCTCTTTTATTTAATACAATATATCAATATAGGTTTTATATACATGGAATACTCCCAACTGTATTTTATATTGCGCAGGACAGAAATATACTGAATATATATATATCTACATGCATACATTGACACTTTGCACTGAATGTTTACAGTTTGAGCACATATCTTTTTCTCTGTACTGTACCGAGCATTTACAGAATCCAATATAAAATCCTATATAATTCCACCTCGTCAGAGAAGTAGGACCTTCAGCAATTCGACAATTATAACTAAAATTGTGCCAATCTTAAACACTGTTGAAATTGCATTATTTTATCATCGAAGTTAAACGAATAAACAATCGAATATATTTTATACTTCAGAGATTTTAATTAACTACATCAGCATTAAGTAAAAAAAAACGTCAAAATGCTCCTCGCTGACTTGAACTATTGCTAAGTAGGTTAATTAAAGCAATGACAAACAGAATGGTGCAGTCAAATAAGGACTTTCCTGAATTGTTTCCTGCAACCCATTGGTAACACAAACCACGTTCTGATGTCATTACGAGACATCTGAAACTGATCAGGCTAAATTTCTGGCAGCCCTTATTGATTAATATTTATTTTCCATCATGCTGTCTGTCGACTGCTTTATAGATATATATCACTTCACAAAGTCAACATAACTGTAGTTAAAGTATGCCTTTCCTTTCGTTTAAGAAACAAAATCCTTCGAAATACTTTATCATTCTGAAAGAGACCTGATGGGCTCGTATAACCAGTCTTATCTACTTCTAAAATAGTTCATTAAGAATTTCACAAAATCATGCTTGTGTTGTTTTCATAAACATTTCACATGAAAATATTGCAAATGATCCTCTGTATGATATATTTAAATATTTAATTTTTAAAAAGTAACAGTTGTTACATTTGTAAAATGTAAATAACCAGTAACATGCCATAATACGTTCAACAATCCTCGCTTTAATATCCATTCTTTGAAAATGAACGTATCCAAACCGCTGGATTTGAAATCGCGGTTGTTGTTTTCTAAATCTTTTCTAAGTCTAACATGGTAGAACCGCACTCAACTATTATGGTGTATGCTTTAACTTACAGTTAAGAATCATACATTTACATTTTCATTCTAGGAATGCAGGTATCGTTGGCTAGGCCAGCATTTATTGCTCATTCCCCAGCACTACATGTTTTTCTTAAAAAAAAGGATTGATACCGAAATAACGGAATGAATGCATGTCTGAAAAATGACACCTTTTGTCGAAGGTTTTCGTCCTGCACTCATCAGGACAGTTCGCAAGATATACCTGAAACACCAGGAAATCAACATCATGTCAGATAGAGTTTTCTCTTTGATATTAATGTCCCGATAACCGCAAGAGGAAAAGTTTAGACAAACGTGTCTTATTTTCAGCAGTGCTCAATGCCTCTGCGCTACCAGGCGACTGTACTTTTATTTAAGAACAAGGAGGAACATAAAAAAACGATTTTGATCATTTCTTTGACACCCCTACACCAAAATATTTCGGCTAATTTATTCTTCTCTTTGGAGTAAAGAAGCGAATTGAAAATTATAACCGTGTCCTTTGCGGTGCCTTCAAGCATCCAAGGGCTTGATAGTTGTTTAAAGCTTTGCAACTCCCGCTTAAAAACTGTGCCATTTTGCAATCAACGAATCACTGGTGGAAGTAAAGCAAATTTCTTTAAAATTAGGACAGTTTTTTTTCGCGTGGGGACAATAGCAGGGAGCTTTTATGGCCAGTTTTATGTTTCCCAGACAATGCTATCTGTAAAGGGATTTCCTATTGTAATTCCAGCTGCTGTTGAAACGGAATCAACGGGACAATTCCAAACAGCTGGCCTACCCATTACTCAGACTCTAGAAACATTGAATCAGTGGGGTTCGTGCATTTATAGGTACGCATGAAGTGTAATCCATTCTAAGTTGAGTGCAAGACATGTTTCTCATTTTTTTCTTGGAAGCTGAGAAAATATTTTGTATTTGCACACAACCTGGCGAGGCGCCCTTTCTCTGTTGTAGCCATTGATTCAGTGTCACTTGCTACCAGCTCACAAGCTCTTACACTAAAGTCAATTCCCTCTGGCGAAATAAAGAGAGACGTACAAAACTATTAGTGGATGTTAACCCAGTAACTTCACAAATCGTAAATCGATCATTAGTCCGAATTTTTTTTTAACCCAGTGGTGTTCCTGAGCTGCAGTCAGGGTCTACGCCGAGCTGTGTACATATTTTATGAAGTGCAGGGCGTTCATATACGAAGGGAGGACGCGAAAGGTGGTGCTTTGGAATGAAAACTGTTTTAGCATGGAGCAGTTGAGGGCTGCTGAGCTCTCTACATCAGTGCCTTTCACCATAAGTCGTATTTTAGGAGAGTCCTGGCGGATGCAGCCGCGGTCTGGGGAGAATGGGGAAACTGCAGTAAGATATCAAGAGAATCCTGTGCCCGATAGCAGCAACGTTAAGACCTTTGCTCATTCGGGTAAGACACAGTTATGGTGGTGCTAATAATTTCGCACTGATTTAAAGAGTTCCCTACAACACTGTCTCCATTGATGCTTTCACACTCCCCTTTTGCGCTGGCCACACATTCAGATTCATGATTTTTTTAAACATTCTTAACATGATCTCCCTCGGTTTTTCTTCTCTCTTCATTCCGTTATCTGCTGTGTTCATGACGACCTCCTGTTTGTTCGGAGCTTTCTGCTGAGCAAAGGCTCTCTCCGAATCAGAGCTGCCCCTTTTCTCTGTCTGGACTCAGAAAGATTCTGCAATTTCCCCACACCGACCCTTAGAACTGGCGCAGTTCCCCACGCTAAATCCCAAAGTAACCGGCAACCCACTCTTTGTGGATATTTTAACAGAGATGGAGGAGGAAGCGCCTGAGGGCGGAAGGACAGCACCAGCGTGTGAACCTGGAAACCAGAAGCAAGTGAGGAGCGGGCGGGAGAGGAGAAAGAAGGCTAGGACGGTGTTTTCTCAGACTCAGGTTTTCCAGTTGCAATGCACGTTTGACCTGAAAAGGTACCTGAGCAGTGCGGAGAGGGCTGGGCTGGCCGCCGCTCTGCAGCTAACAGAGAACCAAGTCAAGATCTGGTTTCAGAATCGGCGGAATAAGTGGAAGCGACAGCTCGCCAATGAATTCGAATTAGCACAGCTCGACACCGTAACACAGGCCCTGGACCCCTTCTTGTCATTCTACGACCGAGATAGCGTGCTGCCCGCTTGGGGAGACTCAATGCCTCCTCCCACCCCTTTATACACAAGCACATTTGTGCCTTACTACAGGGCTGTGCTCCCACACTATGGGCCTTTCCTCTCGTATGTTACGTTGGACAATTATAGAATTGTTTAATATTGGTTTAATCCTGAATCTCACAATAACGCGGTACTTCGTAGGCAACTTTATGAACCGGGAACATCATTTTTCAGAGCCCCTGTCCTTTTTTTTGAGAAGCAGAACGGTAATGTTGTGAGCTATATGCGATGTTTGTGCAGCGAGCGTGTCGATAATTATATCGTTATTACATGCAATCTTGTTTCAAATATTTTCTTGATATAACCCTGACTGTTGCTAAATTACATGGCTCTCCCACCCCCTGAAACTCCGATTCCACCCCTCACCCCACACACAAAATAAAACATCATTCTGAAATGGCTGAACTGATTCCGAAATGAGCGGGGAACACAGTATGTGAATATTGGCGTCCGTATTGATCACTGGATGAACGTAGCCAGCGATTGTGGTATAATGGAAAACAAAAGTAAAATACTGCGGATGCTAGAAAATTAGAATAAACACAGAATAAAAGCAGGTGCTGAGAAGTTATCATCATTTCATTTTTTTTGTAATTATTCCAACGTCTGGTGGGCATTGTGTACATTGCTTTGAGTCAATACTGCGATTTTCTTCAGCTTTTTTTTAAAGAAAACGATCCATTTAGTACGTGGAAGTTTAGCCATAATTCAAAAAAATAAAGTCTATGCCTGTCACAGAATCAGTTTACTTACGAATTAAGTTACACCCTAGAGCGTAATCAAAATGCAATATAATCGCATTCTTTATGCTGACCGGGTATAGATTTTCAGGTAAAATTTCTAGATTCTTAATCTCTTATCGTGTCAACGTTTCAATATAGGTATATAGTTGTTATTTCCCAGTTTCTGGGAGAGACATTTTGGTTGGTCGTTAGTTCACATTTGAAATATATACAGCCCCATTTTCTTAAAACAAATCGCCAGCAATTAATTTAATACATTTATCGGAACTAACTTTAAAAATAAGGACTAGTAATGGTGGAGTCCATCTATTACTAAATACCGCTTAACCGCTGTGTTAAAACGTGCAGTGACTGAAACATAACAAAAAGTGAATGAAATAAGGCGAAGAACTACCTATGCTGGAAATCTGAAACAAAAACAGGCATTGCTGGAGAAACTCAGCAGATATAGCAGCATCTGTGAAGAGAGAGCAGAGTTAACATTTCGAGTCCAGTGACCCTTTTTCAGTTCTGTTCTGTTTAATGCCATTAACTTGCAAACATGAATATTTGGTGGAAACAGGCCAGTCATTTCTGTTTTTGTACAGTCAGATGTTCACATTTACAGGCTGTTAGTACACAAAGACACACGGCATAGCTAGTAAGTACTTGTCAATATGAACATCGATCGTCACGCTTATGCGTTGCTAAACCAATAGTTTATTTTTTGAAGAGCGATAACGGATAAAATGCAATATTCCAGGGTACTTTCTTTTCCACGATCAAGTATGGTTTGCTGCAATTTACAACGATGAATAGAAGTCAGTTATAACACGGTGTAATCAGATCGCCGTACTGCAGCAAATAGTTGCTAGAGCAAGAACGTAGATATTACCTAGTTAACTTACAGTATTTGTCATATTTAATCACATTTGCTGATTTTTTGTTCCACTTTCTGCAGTTTAATCAATGCAAGTGAGTTTGGAGAATGGAGAGAGCAGTGCGGATGTCTTCGTATATTCTAAAATACTGATACAAAAGCAAAACACCGAGGGTACAAGGAAAATACTGCAGATGCTGGAACACTGAAGCAAACAGAATGGCGGAGAAACTGGGCAGGTCTGGCAGCAGCTATGAAGTGAGAAACAGAGTTAATGTTTCAAGTCCAATATGACTTCTTCAGAACTATTACCATACAGAACAGTCAACACCGGACTCCTATGAGCTATAAAGATAGGCTAGAAAAACTCGGGTTGTTTTCTCTTGAGCGGCGCAGGTTGTGGGGAGACTTGATAGAAGTCTATAAAATTATGAGATGCATAGATAAGGTTGATGGTCAGAATCTTTTCCACAGAATTGTAATGTCTAATACTAGAGGTTATGCTTTTAATGTTAGAGGGGAAACGTTCAAAGGGGACGCATTGCCGGAGTGGTCAAGGAACTTTTAGAAAAGCACATGAATATGCAAGGAATGGAGGGATATGGGCCAAGGGCAGGAGGTAGGGATTAGTTTCATTTGGCGTCATATTCAGCACAACATCGTGGGCCGAAGGGCCCGTTCCTGTGCCATAGATCTATGTTCTATGCTCTAAAACATTAATAATTTCTGTTTCCGGAGATGCTGCCAGATCTGCCAAGTTTCTTCAAATACTGAGGATGCTGGAAAACTGAAATCAAAGCTGGCACTATTAGAATAAGGTATCGACTGAAAGGTTAACTTTGTTTCTCTGTATTGACCGCAATCAGCTTTATTTCCCCAAATAGTGTTATCGATATCACAAGTTGTATACATTAAGTGCAGAGTATACGTAGAGGGTTGTGAATTATATTGGATTCCCTTATGATTTGAAAGTTCGATATCTGCAGCACTGCCAAGAAATTATGAAAACGGATGATAAAAAAAGACTTTAATGATTGCTTAAACAGTAATCCTAAATTCTAAACGTTACCAGCAGTCAGTTGGCGGTGGAGTAAGCTGTAATGTTCATTTTTATGGATCAGAGACAAGTGAATTTGAGAAGAGACGATAATAAACCTTTGAAATGTCCGCTAAAAATGAATCGAATGCTATTGATATTTCCACAATACAAACCATAAGATATGGTGAAAGTATTCCGTTGTGAAGCCTACTGAAGGACTGGGAACATAAAGCACTCCCGAAGCGGTTTGAAGACCTGAATCAAGTCTGGTATATAGCGCGGACTAGAGAATTGCGTTGACCCTGGGGCAGGACAGTTTCGTGTCATTTGTTATTCTGGTGGCCCGAACGTGCCGTCTCCTCTCGCACGCAATTGCCTAATTTAAAAACTGCTCATACATGCGACCGAGACGCCTCCTGGCAAAAATCGATAATTATCACTGTCCATAAATTGTATTTAAATATAACTATGAATCGGCACAAAAAAGAGGAAATATTTGCAAAATTATTTGTTTCGTTCGAATAAAAATGTGGGGACAAAATGTAACTATTTACATAGTAAGAACCATTTACGTAGTAACAAGGAGGGCAATTGAACATGTTCAAATTATGACTGCTTTTGGATTGTTTGTGTTTCTACCTCGACTGTACAAACAAAGAAAACTAAAAATATCTTCGTCCATAAACATACGCGTTTATTCCATGTGAACTTTTATATTATTTTCTTCATACAGAATATTCTAGGCGTTCCCAACAATATTAAGAATGGGTTTAACTTTAACACAATCCTATACCGAGTGGCAGATTCAATATTCAAGATGCAGGGGATGACTAAGCATTCATAGTGAAATGTGAATAAAAAGCATGTCACACTAGCTGTTAAAACAAAAACTGTTAGATTACTGTCTGAAATTTAACTTACCTATTAATGTTACTTAACCTTTAGTCCTGTAGAGATGACATGTACGAGTGGCCAGAAGATTTAAATAACTGGGGAGATGTATATAGTGGCATTTTACAATTTAATCACTGAAAAAAACCTTTAATTGTTAACTTATCTCATCTTAGTAGAACTATTTACTTGGTGATCGCAACAGAAATCAATCAACGTTTTGCATTTATTTCCTATTGTAGCAATTGAATAATATTTGCACATAAATCTTAAAATTTCTTACACTGTAAATAAAGATCACTAGATTTAATTTATGTTAAAACATTTAACTATATCGACTTGATAAAATGAAACCTTTGGATCCAAATTGTTTTGCAATATTCATACGTGTTGTGATTACAAAGGGTACCTATAAAGGGTTGTTTGGGATCGGACTATAAGGGAGAGTGGCTGAATGAGACAGAATTGTACTAAAGCCACCGCCATTTCTACCGAATTTTCAACCAACAGGTTTTAGCTCTGAACGTTGATGGTAATAAAATATTGATCTGATGCGCTGAGAAAAAAATAACAGGATAGCAATAATTTACAAATCTGGCGTGTGCAGCGTTTGCAATACAGCGAAACTCAAATACGGAGGCAGCTGTAATTGATATAGAAAGGGGACAATCCTATCCCATTCGAGGAACAGGGGGTTTTCAGGAAGCCAAAGGTGACGAGCGTGATCAACTTGTGTTTTGAAATGGAGAATCCGAGACACCATCGCTTCAAGCTCTTTATGAACTAATTGCTTATGTTGCACCTACGAATGTCAAAACGCTGCAGTTTCAAATTGCTTCAGAGATAGTGGGAACTGCAGATGCTGGTGAATCCGAGACAACAAGGTGCAGGGCTGGATGAACACAGCAGGCCAAGCAGCATCATAGGAGCAGAGAGGCTGACGTTTCGGGCCTAGACCCTTCATCCCGAAACGTCAG
>NC_063332.1:121497002-121566112 GCF_021869965.1 Rhincodon typus | reverse complement strand
GATGAAGGCCCGAAACGTCAGCCTCTCTGCTCCTATGATGCTGCTTGGCCTGCTGTGTTCATCCAGCCCTGCACCTTGTTGTTTTAGTTTCAAATTGCTCCTGTTTCAGTCCATGTGAATCTCTCGGACCTAAAGCGCTACAAGCGCTGTAGGGCGGCAAAAATCATAAGATAATTCGAAGCAATACAGTTTATAAATGCCAGATTTTAACCTAAATTCACGGTTGGTATTGTTGATCATTTATAACACTTTGCCAATGTAATTAAATCATTTAATTATTGAAATTGATCACGCTTATGCTTTTAAAAATTAACTTTTAACGCTATGTCAAAATTCCACCACCAATCTGAAGCAAGAAAGCAAGATGGACACAATGAAGGAAGTCAAACAAAAATGTCTATTCGTCCCTTTCTGACAATTCTGGCACTTGAGCTTTCTCTTAGGTAACATTGTTAAAAAAATGCGTCACAATAGGAGGTCATGCAGGTATATTTGCTAACTGCTTCCAATTGTACTGTATGAACCTGTCCATAGCTCCTAACAAGTAGCTACCTCGCCCTTGATATAAAACTATGTGAAGGAGCTCCTTTAAAACCAGAAGAAATAATACCTTAATTACTTGATAACAGTACTTGTAGTTTTAAGTATACGCATATATTGATCGCAGAATACAACCCTTTCCCAAGTCATAAAGTTGCTGAACATAAGTTATATCCCTTATGAATATCTAACACAGTCATAAGAGATTTTAGTAGGTAATTTTATTGTAGAACTCTAACATCCAACGAGCTTGCATTTCTACATTTTGACTCGATTTTCTGCGGCGTATTAAACGACTTTGGACCGGTGCAATGAAAGTTGAGCAATATTTGGCGTCCTCTTATGGTCGACAATGAGCAGGCGTTCGAACATCATAGGGGACTTAGTCAATCCGACTTCAAATGAAAGCAATGAGCGAGTTCAAAATGAGACAAAATGTTTCTTTGATCTGCTCAGATCTGCCACATGCAAATAAAAGTGTATTTAGAATATCAGCGACACACATCATGTGAGTAAAAGGGTTTTTTTTTATCATTTCCAGCCTTTCTTGCCTGCTGGCCACTTTTGATGAAAAATGAGAACTGATGAGATATAAAATGCCTTTTTTTTCCTCACCCGTAATGAATCTCATCGATGAATCTTAGCCATCTCTCTGAGCCGTCTGAGACACGGTGTAGTAGCCAGTCCACAGACATTAATTCAATTGGACTTCGCGTGGAGTTGACTTCAAGGGCGGCGCCAAGCTGCTTGAGAACTTTTCAGAGAAATTTCAGTATCATTGGGACTGAAGCCACCTTTCAAAAAAAAATTGTTTCCACAAAAGCGAATATAAAATGCCCCGCATTTTAAATATTTAAAATGCAAAAGCGAAGATCTTCGAGTAAGTGCCAGTGCGTGTAAACAGAACTCATTCCCGCTTCTGATAATTTGATTGAGAGGCCGGAAGCGGCCAGGCTACACTGGGATCGATTCTGTAGTGATTGGTCTCAGCCGACTGGCCACAGCACAAACACACTCTAGAGTATACACGATCGTGGCCTGGAGAAGCAATAGCGATAGGAGTAACGAATATGTCAAATTCAGGTACATGAAACTAACTGATCTGAAAATGAAGTGCACTACATTCAATGCTTAATGCGAACATATTAGATATCTAACTGGTTACTTGTTATAAATATTTGTTGAATCTGTATTTGCACACACACAAAAAGTTCCCTAGTTAGTTGATTAATTACACAACAGCGCCAGAATTGAGGCTACAAATCCATTACTACTACCTCTCCCAAAAATTCCACGACCTCGAATTATTTTAGAGTTTTGCTTACGATTCATGGTAGATGGAGTTGGCACATAGTCAACAAACCCCAAATATTTATTTGTATTTAATCTGTTCCATAATTGCAGTCACAATCTGAGCAATTAGGGATGGGGAATTAATACTGGCTTAACCAGCGACGTCCATGTCCCTGAAACAAAGCAATCTAATTAAGCGAGGCCAGTTTTACACGCGTATAAAAGCCAGCTGCGCGGGTTTATTCAAATAAACAACATTTGTTCGTACAGGCTTCGAATTCTCAATTTTATAAATTTAGCCAGTGACACATTCTCCCTTGAGAAAACCATTTTTTTTTAAAACAAAGGAATTGGACACTACAACATGTATTGCAATAAAGTTATTACTGCATCGTTTGTGTTTTCAGTGTAAGATATTTGATTTCCTCGCTGATAGGGGAATTATTTGTTCACAGCCTCGCGTGTTTATTGCTCCAGCACCATTTTAAGTACCGCGACTTAAAGCGAAGGTAGAGGCGAAAACACGTTCCCCCAAGTCGAAATATTGTTGCAAACATATTATCGTATTGCTTCACCCATCGCATTGCATAATAACATAAACAAGCAGAGATACAGTGTAAGACTTCAAGGCTGAACTTGCAATTCCATTGATCCAGAGTAGTTTTGGATGCGCATGAATGTAAAAGTCAGTCCACCTCAATGGGACCTCCTGCTCAGCGCTGTGATACCGGGACCAGAAGATCATTTGGATTTCAGTTTAACAGCTACTATGCGTTTTAAACGTGCCCCGAATTGTTTTTTCAGCGAAATTGTGACCGTTCGTGCGGAACTTTCAGTACCTTTGTACCCAAGGAAGAAAGAGCGAAATGCACGCATTCTGCTGAATGCTCGCCGCCTTAGATCGAGGAGGAAGGTCTCCTTCTTTGACACAGCGCACAGGCCCATTGTCTCATTGCCCACACCTTCTGAAGGAGCTATCCTAGTATCGTCGTTGCTGTGATATTTGGCTCTTGACTGACATTTGCTTCTTTTCAAAATATAATTTATTTTTGCGGTGAACTGTTGGATCGCGCCTTTAGGCTCTGCATTCTAGATCGTAATAGCTCACGGTGCACAAATTTATAATTGCTCCCACCCCTCTTTTGCCATTCCATTTAATCTGTGTCCTTTAGGATTAGAATTAGAATTAGCTTTATTGTCTCCCTATCATTTATCTCCCCTCCCTCTCATTTCTCCCTATCTCTAACCCAAAACCCTTTAAAATCTGGCTAGCGTTGCAACTTTGCCATGCTTTCGATCCAGGCTTTGCACTTCACCAGTTTGAGAGCAGTAGTTACACTAGAACAATACGGCACGTCCCTTAAACTCCGTTGTGTGGAGCACAAATCACCCGGGTCGGGTGCTGAAAGCGACAGTTTGCAAACAAGCAAAGATATGTAGTTCTGCATACTTTGTAAAACCTATTTATGTTATTGAGAAAAGTTAACCAAAAGGAAGCTCCAGAAATAAAAAAATCGAGTTGTTAATTTTCCCCACGACAGTTCTTTTTGACACAGTCTTACGTTCACGTTATTTGTTCGCCCCAGTCGGTGAATGAACTGGGAGCAGGCTGCTGTATTGCAAACCAGCTTCCCTTGTACAGCATCATTAACAAATCCATAGGGCAGCTAACCCAGTGGAACGCCTCCATATCGAATCCTGCCTGGGGAAATATGGATTTAAAATCAATTCACATGTTGTACAAGGGCCGAAAGCGCATGTGGCACTCCAGAAAGGAGAGTGGGACTAAATCACACACAAAGCACACGCACACGGAGCTTGGAAATGCCATGCAGGAATATGTTTGAAGGACAAGTTGGGGTTGTGTCTTATCCTTGCTGCAAGGGCCGTGCTATGTTCGATTGGCCGCTGTGACCGAACTTCCTGCCCCGGTGTTTGAGGACATCTCCCATCAGCTTCTCTTGATGGAGTTCTCACGTTATTGAACCTTAATCAGAGTCAAAATACGAAGTGATCCAGTGTCCCAGGGATAAGTGCAGCGGTGGTGCCAGGGGATGTCCGGATCTGCTATCTTCTTGTGGACTTAGAAAGAAATGATGGAGGATAATATGGCAATGATTGACTGCTGTTTTCTACTGTTTGATTCGAGTATATTTCAATGGAAACGTTTCAGAAAGTTTGTTTATTTTTGAAAGGGGGTTTAGCACTAGTTGTACTGAACTGGCAAGCGCATTCTTACCATGAAATGCTGCAATGGACAATACCGTTTGTTGAAAAGAAATTTCAGTTTTAATCTTCAGGTAAAATATACTATCACCTCGATTTTCCTGTATCCCGTCCTTTCCCAGAATATTAATGGGTAGAAAGTACAAACTTCCATCAGTTTCAGGTGGAGGATGGGATTATTGTATCATAGTATTAATTACTCAGTGCAGTCTAGATACAAAAAAAGGCGCGGGTTTATGCGGAAAGGGCAGGGAATGAAAGTGATTGATTAGCTCCTTCACCGAGCCAGTACAGGCACAATGGGCCGAATGATCTCCCGTGCTGTTAGATTCATATGGATGGGCCAAATGATCTCCCGTGCTGTTAGATTCCATGTGGATGATTCGGCAGAAATCTTGCTGTGGTTTACAAAATGCAGCCCAGTTGAACAATGAATGTTCAAGTTGTCATGTGCTCGCGGTAATCCTTTGGGCCTGGCAGTTTATTGCAGCAGCATCACCTTACAGCTGTGAGTATCCCAAAGCATAAAGGAACGTGCAACTTTTACAACGAACATTGACAAAAGCGCCATCTTTTGAATAGACATTAAACGTACATTGTAGATTGCAAAGGCGAGGAATAGGATGATCGCTACTAACAGAACACATTGATGGACAAATTTCCTGACTGAAGTGCACACTTATGCGCTATAAATATATTAATATCTACACTATTTCTCTGGGAAGCAGTGACTTAATGATGTGTGCACCAAGGTTCAATAATCGGTGCACTGCAAACACTGTTATAGACGGACCTCCCAATTCAACAGAACAAAGAACTGCGGATGCTGAAGATTTGCAACAAAAGCAGAAATTGCTGGAGAAACTCAGCAGGTCTGGCAGTATCTGTGGAGAGGAAGCAGATATAACGTTTCGAGTATAGTGTTCCGAACAAGCATCGCTGAACCCGGGACATTATCTCTACTTTCTTTTCACAGATACTGCCAAACCTGCTGAGTTCTCCAGCAATTTTTGTTTTCGTTTCAGATCTCCCAAATTATTCCGCGCTGCTTTTTAATATCTCAACAGAGAACACTAACTTCCAAACAGAATATTCAGTGAGCGAGAGCTGTGTTATTCCTGGGTAGTTCCTGGTTTGAACTGACCTACAGAACTGCATTTTTATTCACCAGTTGGAAGTTGGATTCTTTGAGATTCTGCGGGGGGGATGGGGATAGGGTTGGGGTAGCGTGGGGGTAACATGTAGTTGAAATGATTCAAACCTGCTGCAATATGTTGCTACTTATCGCCAACAACTGAAAACACAAGCTTGTCAAACGGACTTTAGCCAAAAATTAAACAGATTTGTTATGGTTAACTCCATACAACCTACGCGGTTATTCCTATATAATTTTGATGTGCTTTACGCCAGTCAAAATAGCTTCCCCTTTATTCTGTACAGCTTAGTTTTTGGAGTACATTATATTAATCAAAACCAGCTCCTACTCCCACTGAGCACCAACTAATTCGATGCCAGATTGTAACGAACGCCACCGTACCCTGACTGCTGGTACACCCACCGAGGAAAGGCTATCATTCATATTAAGATGGAATGTACAACCATAAACCAACCGGTTAATGCGATTTAGTGAAAGGCAGTTGGATAATGTGTATCGCACAACTGGTGGATTAGATACAGTCAGAGTAAGGATAGGATAAGTGGAAACAGGTAATTCAATCCACTCGGAGCCCACTGCCAAACGCAGATAGTGTATAAACCAACCACAAGTTCGGTCGCATGACACTGAAGACATAAGATGCAGGAATATAGTGAAAGAGAGCGAGTGGCATTTCCACAGAGAAAACGAAACGCATGGTATTTAGTTTTCGTACTCACAAAATGTCTTGCGTGACTCCGGGCTTTCAAAGGTGCAGGATAAGATCACGCACCCTCAAGTTGATAAATGGGAGCAATTCTAATTTTGGGCTATGCATTTAAAATGATTTGTTGGCTGTGACAGAGGTTAAGCTGCCGGGAAGAGGTTAAGTAAACGAACGTCATAAAGTCCTATTAGGACAAGCTGGTCAGATGTCCGTGGGCTGTTGTCGAGTTTGGTTAATGGGGGAGAAGGGTTGGGATGGTGGGGGTTGTGGATGGTGGTCAAAATGAACTATTTGAGTTGCTGTAGCCTGTCAGAATGGTGCAACACAAACATTTGGAGGGTTTGGAGAGATGAGGGGTACGCCAAATCCTTGACTTTCCCATTCCCTATCACTAGCAAATTCTTTTCATACAGTGAATGGTAACAACTTCAGACCTGTCTGTGCACGTTATGTCATTGAAGTAATGAAGTGAAAGTTAAAAAAAAATGAAATAGTAAAAGAGATTAACGCGGCATATCAAAGGGAAGGTTGTGTTCAGTTTTACATTGAGCATTACGGTTGAAAATTCTGCTTCGTGTAATCTGAGCACTGAGTCTATAATGGAAATACTGTATAGAATCAGTCAGCTTCTGTGGAGAGGGAAACATCCTTAATGCTTCAGGTCGGCGGCCTTTCCTTGGATTTCAGATACGTTTCAGATGTCGAAGCATCCGCAATATTTTGCTTGAAAGGAGTACATGCTGGTATATATAAGGAGAAAAAAATCAGCCTGAATACCAGATCATCAACTTCCCTCTCTTCACCTTTTACACAGATGCTGATCTTTCTACAGTCATTGAGTTACTGTCTCCAGGACATTCATTCAGAATAGCGATTGCAGACAAGAGTATAGAACAATATGGAAGTGTGGATGTTCTCATTGCAAGAACGACCAAGGGATTTAGGAACTGGAACTTAGAAACAAAAGGTAAGAAATAGAAACATCTCGTCGCATATTGAGAACTAGCACGCAAAATCTCTTCTTCCAATCTATTACTTTCACTGCCATGATGTGGAGGTGCCGGTGTTGGACTGGGGTGGACAAGGTCAGAAATCACACGACACCAGGTTACAGTCCGACAGGTTTATTTGAAAACACAACCTTTCGGAGCCTCAGTCTAACATCTGAAAAAGGACTGAGGCTCCGAAAGCTTGCGTTTTCAACTGAACCTGTTGGACTATAACGTAGTGTCGTGTGAGTTCTGACCTTGTTTCACAGCTAAGCAAAAGGAAGCTGCAAAAAACATAATAATAAAGATAGCAGCAAGATGCCGCATGCTCCTCTCTAATTCCAGTGGGTTTTAAGTCCCACTTCTGTTGTTAAATTGATACACCAAGTGCAGTACTAGAGAAATGACCGGTTGGAAAATGTTGCATTTCCAAGATTTCTCAATCAATTGCAGTGATTAAGGTGGTTGTAGGGCTGGATTTAGACCAGAGGATCCTTTTCTTCCGCGTAGACGTCGGTGCCGTATTCTTGGGAATTATTCTTTACATGTTTAACATTAGTGCAAAGTAATTTGACTTTGTATCAATACTAAGTGTAAATGTCTGGAATTGCAAGTATGATTCTCTTCAATATCCTACTAAAGGGTTGGCAGATGCATGGAAGCATGCAAACTATGATCAGGAGTAGGCCATTCAGCCCCTCAAACCTGCTCTGACATTCAAGAAGATCATGACTGCTTTGATTGTAGCCTCAATTCCATTTTCCTGCCTACCCTGAAGCCCGTTGACTCCTTTGTTAGTCAAGATTCTATCTTCATTTACCCCACCGTCCCTACAGGCTGGGGAAGAGAACTCCACCAAATCAGAAACATCTGAAAGAAAACAAAATCCCCCACCTTCGTCGTTAAAAGGAGAACCCTATATTAGAAACCACGTCCTTCGTTCTGGTCGCCCATGGAAACATTCTTTTAGCATTTAGCATCTTACATAAGATCTCACATAACAAGATAAAACTGGAAAGGATGTCGCAAAAAGAAGATGCAACTGTTTATGCTATTTTGACTTTTTTTTATAGAATCCCTACAGTGTGGAAACAGGCTTGTTGGCCTAACAAGTCCACACTGACCCTCAGAGCATCCCACCCAGGCCCATTCCCCTATAAACCCACCTAATCTACACACCCCTGAACATGATGGGCAATTTAGCATGGCCAATCCACCTAGCCTGCACTTTGGACTGTGGGAGGAAACCAGAGCAAACCCACACAGACATGAGGAGAATGTGCAAACTCCACACAGACAGTCACCTGAGGCTGAAATCGAACCCAGGTCCCTGGCGCTGTGAAGCAGTAATACTAACCACTGTGCCACCATGCTGCCCTATAAAAATCCACTTTAGAGCAGCGGATCTGGACAGACTTGCCAGAAATTCTATTCTACGTAGTGCAGATCTGGGACTGAACGCCATGCTGATTTCAAAGTAAAATGGAATGAAATTTGCCTTAACACATTGCACCCTCTTCAGGAAAGCAAAGTCAGGACAATTTCCAGCTCCACAAACCCAACCCGAGGAAAATATTACACCAGAAAGTGTGACTTTTGTTTTGGGGTCGCGTGAAATGAGAATCCCATTCACCACTCACGGAAGTAAATCTGCGGTGATGGGGTGTGAAGACAGGCTGGGAAAAAGGCTGTCTCTGTGGTCCAGTACTGTAAAAAACAAGAAGCAAAAAACAGAACAGTCCTCAAGATGTCATTCCCTTACTCCCACACACTTCTCATGTCCCTTCCAATCATTGCCTTACCCTCCACTTACCACTCATATGCTCTTTGTCCCTCTGCCTAGTCACTATGGGTGACTATGCATTGACATTAGTGCAAAGAAATTTGACTTTGTATCAATGCTAAGTGTAAATGTCTGGAATTCTATGCAAATCTATATCATTATGGCCTTTCATACCTTCCATGCCAACCTATGTCTCCACAACCCTTTGGTTTTCTACGTCCTCTATGTCAACTTAGTGCCAACTCATGCCAATTCATACCCTCAAACATCATTCTTTGGCCTTTAACTTCTGTCTCCCTAGAGGGATTTTAAATCTGGCCTCTGATTTTCCTCAAAATCCACTCTGACAGAGACTGCCAAAACACTGCTCACCTCACAGTTGCTCAGACTCCTCTCCTGAGTTTGCATCTCACTGGATTCAAGTGGCTGCACTCGAGCACAATTCTGACAAAGAGGTGCTCTGAGTAAAACATCCCTTTGCACCAATTGCTAATTTCATAAACAGACTACCACTACAGATGTATATGTCTTTAACTACTGTCAATTCTCTAGCAAGCAGCTTCCTTTCAGCTTCACTTAGCTGATAAGTGCCCCAGGACTTCTCCAGGCTGCAACACCCAGTAGCCTGGAGTCAGCTACTTCCGGTGACCTTCTCAGCTGCTTTTAGACTTGGCTACATGGAACCAGGAACTTTCCACTGTCTCTTCAGGAGCACTGTGAACAGCAGCACTTTAGCATGAAGTTCATTTGCTTCGGACGAGCTATTCATCAGCTGCTGTCCACTGACCCCTGAACTGATCTTTGTGACCTAAAATACCTCAACAGGGTTCTGTTCCTATTCCAAGGCAGAATTAAATGCATCAAACTTTGGGACAATCTCCAGTTAAGCAACTGACACACGTCACAGGTGTTAACTTACAGAACACAAAGTAAAAGTAAACTTTTAATGAAGAAAACTTTTATTATACACAATTTTCACAAAGATGGACAGCCTCTCTCTGCAAAAAACATATGCCAAGCTCCTTGTTTCTTTCTGGGCTCTGTCTCCAAGGAAAATACAAATGATATATTAAGTGTAAGCACCCTTAAAATTACCTTGATAGTATTCAGAGAAAAGCAAGCATGTCTTGACCAGTATTCCTTAGATTAACACTTCAAAATAGATTCAAAGGATTTTAAGATTGCAAAGGGAGTTAATATAATTTAATATAGTTAAATTTGGTTGAGATTGCTTAAGTGAAAGTTGCACACGAATAATTTCAAACTATACGATTCATGTATTCCATTTCAACACAAATATACCAACATGCAAGTCAAGAATACTAAGTTAATGAATACCATCAGATTTTTAAAAAGTATTATCAAGTAAAATGCTCATCGAACAAAATAAAAATGGCTTAGCTAACAAAAAAAGGCACAATCATTGTCCTTATTAGAAATGCAAGACAGACTTCCAACCAGATCCAAAAAAATCTATGATCTGTATGTCCTTGTTTGTTATGATCTGACTGTTTTGCTCACAAAACAAAACTTTTCACTGTACTTAGGTATTTAGGACAATAAATCAAATCAAAATCAAAATCAAATCAAAAAAGTTCTTGGACAACAAGCTCTCCCTTCTTCAAGAAAAAAACCCACCATAAAACACCTCTAGCTAAGTAAGCCCAGCCATTACAGACCCATCATTAAGAAGTTTTAGAAACAACTATTTGGGGTAGAATAAGTCACCATATCGAGAACTGTGTATTCATTAGAAAAAGTGAGCTTGGATTTCTAATGGGAAAATCATATTTAACTAACTTACTGGAGTTATTTGACAAGATAACAGAAACAGTCAATGAAGGTAACACTTGTTAAAATAGTACTGATATTGTGTTAGATGGCATTTGATGCAGTGCCACACAATCAACTGTGAGGAATGTTATAGATCATGGTCTGAAAGGGACAGTACCAATGTGGAAATAAAATTTGTTGAGCAATAGGGAGCAAAGAGTAATTCAATGGAAAATTTTCAGGTTGGAGGAAGGTTTGTCGTTTGGAGTTCCCCAGGGGTTGGTTTTGGGACACTTCCTTGATATATATTAATGTTGTAGATCTTGGTGTGCGGGGCTGTTTCAAAGTTTTCATATGACATGAAACCTGGAAGAATTGTAAACTGTGAGGAGAAAGTGCAGAACTCCAAAAGAACATTGACAAGTTGGTGCAGTAGGAAGACAGGTGGCAGATGTATTTCAATGAAAGAAGTGTGATGTGATACACTTAGGTAGATAGAACATTGAAAAACAATATGAAATAGGGGATACAATTCTAAAGGCAGTGCGGGAGCAGAGGATGTCATATGCATAAAAATAATTGGAGTAACAGGGCAGTTAGTAAAGCATACAATATTCTTGGCTTTATAAATAGGAACATGAATTACAAGAGCAAGGACTTGTTGGACCTTAGCTGAAGTATTCTGTACAGTTCTGGGTAGGATATTGGAGGAAGGATATGAACTCATTGGGAGAGTGCAGATGCAATTTGCAAGAATGATTTCAAAATGAGAAATGTCAGTTATGATGATGTTAGGATTGTTCTCCTTGGAGAGTAGAAGGTTAAGAGGAGGCCTGACAGAGGTTTTCAAAATCATAGGCATCTGGATTGAGTAGATAGGGAGAAACTACTCTCACTTGCAAGAGGAACAAGATTGAAAATAGATTTAAACTGATTTTCAAAACAAATAAGTGATATAAGAAAAAACAACTTTTTCGCTGTTTGAGTAATTAGGGTATGGAATGATCCATTCAGAAGTGTGATGGAGACAGGTTCAATTAAAGTATTGAAGTAGACATTGGACATTTATTTGGATAAAAACTGAGGTGCAAGGGTATGGGCAAAAAATGCAGGAGATCGACAGTAGGTAATGGCACTGATTTGAAGAGCCAGTGATGATACAATGGGCTGAATAACCTGTTTCTGTGCTCTGTGTTTCATGACATTAAGATCAGTTTAACTTCAAGATTATGCTAGCCAATGCCTCACGACCTTGAAATATCTGTGAAGTTCTAAACACGTGTGCAAAACATGGCATTCAAAATATTCACTTAATTGTCCATTTGGGATTAATGCCTCCTGATATAAAATTCAACAAAGCAATAATGTGGTAAATTTACCTTGATTAAGCCTTTCTATCAGATTTTCATGTACATGATCACTTACTCTATGGCAATGGAGAGTCTCATAATGTTCACCTTTTAAAACTAACAGTTTCCCATTCATTATGATATCTGTGTTTTCTTGCAAGGACTGTGCTGGCTGATAAGAAGTAGATAGAGTTATCTTTTCCCTTATATTCCTGCAGGCTGTTTCTTACAGTATGAGTAAGAAGACTTATTGGTAATTTATTGTAAAGAGTCTAGGATTACTGCAGTGAGTAATTCACCTCCTGACTCCCCAAAGCCTGTCCATCATCTACAAGGCACAAGTTAGGAGTGTGATGGAATACTCCCCACTTGCCTGGATGAGTGCAGCTCCGACAACATTCAAGAAGCTTGACACTATCCAGGACCAACCAGCCTGTTTGATTTGCACCACATCCACAAGTATCCACTCCCTCTAACATCAATGTTCAGTAGCAGCAATGTGTATTATCTTCAAAATACATTGCAGAAATATGCCAAAGATCCTTAGGCATAACTTCTAAATCCACAACCACTTCTTTATAGAAGACCAAGGACAGAAGATACATGTGACCACAACCTCCTTTAAGGTCCCCTCCAAGCTACTCATGACCCTGACTTGGTAATATATTGCTGCTGCTTCACTATTGCCGGGTCAAAATCCTTGAATTCCCTCCCTGGCATTATGGTATTGTGGGTCTACCTACGGCACATAGACTGCAGCAGCTCACCCCACAACATTCACAAGGGCAATTAGGGATGGGAAATAAATGCTGGTCAACCAGCAATGCCCACGTACCACAAGAAAGAGAAAAAAACCTTTATTCATTGCTAATTATTAATCGCATATTCAACTATAGATATAACTGAGGTGCTTCTAATACCATTGCTGGCTGCTACGAGTAATTTGGATTGTATCAGAGTCCTGTGCTTGTTAAGTGTGGCACAATAAAAATGGAGCAGTGGTATTCATAAAATGTCATTTTAGACTTGTTTGACTACTAAAATAGATGCTTGTAATAAACGTCTCTTAAAATACCACATTTTGCCTTAGCTTTAAACTAAACTGAAAAGAGTAATTGTTTATATTAGTGGATTGGATGCCAATAAAGCGGGCTGTTTTCTCCATAGTGGTGTCAAGCTTTCTCGGTGTTGTTGGAGGTGTAGTTATCCGGGTATGTTCTATCATACTCTATATTTGTACATTTGAAAATAATAAACAGGTTTTGGAGAGCAGGAGCAAAGGTGCATACTGCAGACATCTCAGCCTCTACCAGCCCTTGTAGCCATATTATTAATATGGTTGGTCCATAAGACTATAAGAAATATGAACAGGAAAAAGGCTGTTCAATCCCTCAAATCTGCTTTGCCATTCAATCGGATCAAGGCTGATCTGCCATTCCTCAAGACCACTTTTTTACCTTAACCCTTGATTCCCCTCCTGATCAAGAGTCTATCTATTTCAGCCTTGAATATACACAAAGACTCTGCCCCCACAGCTCTCTGTCTCACTGAGTTCCAAACACTCACAACCCTCTGAGAGAAGAAGTTCTTCCTCATCGCAGTCTTCAACTGGCTCTCCTTTTTTTTGAGACTATGCCCTTTGTTCCTAGTCTCTCCCATGAGGGGAAACATTCTCTCAGTATTTACTCTGTCAAGCCCCTTAAGAATCCTATATGTTTCAATGAGACCACCTTTCATTCTTCAAAACTCAATTGAGTAGAGGCCCAACCTGTTTAGCCTTTGTTCCTAAGACAATCACTCCTTACCAGGGGTCATCCTAGTGAACCTCCTCTGAGCTGCCTCCAATGAAATAGTATCTTTTCTTAAAAACTGATCCAGTTAAGTTTCTGGTTAATGTTACCCCCTTGAATGTTTAGTGATCACAATGGTAATGATTCAATGATAATGGTAATGACATTGAATCTTGTTACAATTGGTCCCTGGGCAAGAGTCTCCAGTTTGTTGTGATTCTGGATGGGTTTCCTCCAAATTGTTATACTCCCAATGAAGACAGAATGACTAGCTCCATTTCTTTGTTTGATTCTCTCCTTTCCTCAATTGATCACAACAGCATGAATTTAACATAGGGGATCGCTTCCGTAATAGACATCTTTCACAGTTCCAAAGTCCCTCCTCACTATCCAAGATGCTGGACATATCTTCAAGATGAAGCTGCTACTCACCTGCACTTCACTCAGTCTAGTTTACTGTATTTGCAGCTCACAATGTGGTCTCCTCTACGTTGAGGAGATGAAACACAGATTAGACAACTGCTTTGCAGAACACCTACATGTTGTCCATAAAAAATGACCCCGAGTTTCCAGTTGCCTGCCACTTCAACGCATCACATTGTTCCCATGCCAACATTTTTGTCCCAAGCCTGCTGCAGTGCACCAGCGAGGCTCAGCACAATTTGGAAGAACAGTAACTCATTTTCCACTTGGGAACCCTGCAGCTTTCAGGTCTTAATATCAAGTTCAATAATTTTAAAGCCTGATTACGTACTTCCATGTTTTTTTTTTGCCTATCCCCACACTCTGGTCTTGTCATAACATGGGTTAGTTACAGCACAGCCTACCCATTCTGTCCTAATGTTAACCTTCTTTGACACTCATTCAGCTTTTCTTCTGTCCTGATTTACTCTCAATAATCCTCTTGTCTGCCTTTCATCTCTCTCTCTCTCTCGCTCTCTGTCTGGGCTCCATCACCACTTAACTGTTCACCAAACTCCTACAAGCTGCTATCGGTTACGATGAAGAGTCACCAGATTTGTCTCCGTGCATGCTGCCAGATCTGGCTATTCTCCAATAATTTCTGTTATTGTTTCAGAATTCCAGCATCTGCAGTTCTTTATTTTCTTCCAAAATATTTTTGTTTTAACAGGAGCCAATTTGACCAGGCTTTCTTGGGTTAAGGAAAAAGTGAATTTATTTATTACTAAAATGTGACAAAAATAATAAAACACAACACATATTACACAGATTAGAAATGAGAAGTGAGAAAACATATAACAGTTAGAAAAAAAAAAGAATCAATCTTTGGTTTGACCATGAGGGACACATAGTGAAATTTTGCATTATTATGTTGGTGATTCTGATAGCATGTTTAGCAATTGCTCTGCAGACCCTTCTGTTTTGGAAGTTAGCCAAAGGGAGTTGTTCTGTTTCCTCATCGATGACAGTTTCTTTTGTAAAACACTTCAAAATTGTACACTCTGGTTCTCAATCAATTTATGATTGGGAACAATGTTTCTTATCCACTCTGTCCAGACAGATTTGAAAACATCTATCAAATCTCCTCAGCTTTCTCTTCTCCAAGAAGTTCCAACTTCTGCAATCTTTTCTCACAACCGATGTATTTCATCCCTAGAACCTTTCTCATTAACCTCTTCTGCACTGTCTCCAATGCATTCACATCCTTCCTATAATACAGCACACAAAACTAAACACAATATTCCAGTTGAGGTCTAACCAATATTGCTTATACGTCTCTGCTCATGTACTCTGTAGCCCTATTTATGAAGCTTAGAATACTGTATGCTTTGTTCACAGCTCTCTCTATCTGTCCTAATACATTTAATGACTTGTGTACATATATACCCAGGTCTGTCAGATCTGTACCCTATTTGGAATAGTGTCCTTTGTTTATGCTCTGTCTTAATGTTCTTTGTACCAAAGTGCATCACCTCACACTTCTCTGAATTGAGCTTCATCTGTTACCTATCCACACACTCCATCAACTTGGCTATATCCTTTTGAAGTTCTACACTGTCCTCCTAATGGTTTACAATTCTATTAAGTTATGTGTCGGCTGTAAACATTGAAATTGCACCCTGCGCATTAGATTTGCAGTCTAGATAATTTTAGTATCAGGTAAAAGGTCAAAATATCAATCCCTGAGGAAATCCACTACAAACCTTCTTCCAGCCAAAAAATACCCATTAACGATTACTTGCTGTTTCCTATCCCTCAATTAATTTTCTATCCAGGTTGCTATTGTCCCTTCTATTCCATGACCTGTAACTCTACTCACAAGTCTATTGTGTGGACTTTATCAAATGTCCTGTGGCAACCTATGTCCATCACATCAACAGCATTATAGTCATTAACCTTGTCTGTTACTGTTTCAATCATTTAGACATTCTTCTGAATCAATCAACATTTTTCAATGTGATGAATAATTCTACTCTAAGTAATACTGTCTAGAAGTTACCCCACCACTAAAGAACTGCAGATACTGGAAATGCAAAACAAAAACAGAAAGTGCTGGAGAAACTCAGCAGGTCTGGCAGCATCTGTGGATAGAAGGCAGAATCAAAGTTTTGAGTGCAGCAATCCTTCTTCATACCTTTAACAAACTGACTCGTCTGTAAGTATTAGGCTGGTAATTGCAACTTTTTATTGAACAAGCATGAAATGCTATTGATTTCCTTCCAGCAATCAGTGTGAGAGACACATTTTCCTTTCCTTGCAAATGCAGGGGCACCTAGTGGATGTTCTTCATCTGTGGGCTTGTCTCCAGCATGTGCCACCTCCACAGAGCTTGAGCAGCAGGCTAGCACACACAGACACAGGTTGAAATTGTTTTTTATAATCCCTTCTCTTGTGTGTTCCTGGAAGGGGAAAACACAGCATATCTTGTGCCCAGAACTGCTTTCCTTTTATATCACTTCATGTCCACAGTCTGGGACATAACTCACAGGAGCTCACTTGTGCTGAGCTAGTAATCAACATCCATTATCTCAGCAACCACAGGGGATTACAAACACAAAAACAGAAGTCACTGGAAAAGCTCAGCAGATCTAGTAGCATCTGTGAAGAGAAATTAGAGTTAACATTTTGGGTCTGGTGACCCTTTCTCAGAACTGGGATTACAGTTCAGTTTTTGCATCACATGTCTCCCCTATGAAGTGTCTTTGTCTGAGGTTCCTTAAAATCCTCCAGGTACAAAATTCCATGGTCTCGCACTTTCAGGACTGCATATAATCAGCACAGGAGTTTTCCAGCCAGTCATAGAGTCATACAGAGATAACAAGGTGTGCACTGGATGAACACAGCAGGCCAAGCAGCATCAGAGGAGCAGGAAAGCTGATGTTTCGGGCCTAGACCCTTCTTCATACAGCGTGGGATCAGACTTTTGGACCAACTTATCCATGCTGACTAGACATCCCAATCTGACCTATTTCCATTTGCCAGCATTTGGCCCATATCTGTCCAAATCTTTCCTATTCATGTACCTGCCGATATGTCTTTTAAATGTTGTAATTGCATCTGCATCCACCACCTCCTCCGGCAGTTTGTTCCATACATACACCACCCTCTATGTGAAAAAGTTACCCCTTAGATCCTTTTTAAATCTTTCCCCTCTTACCTTAAACCTATGCCCTCTAGTTTTGGGCTCCCCCGGCCTAGGAAAAAGAACTTAGTTATTCACCCTATCCACGCCTATCATGATTTTATGAATCTCTATAAAGTCTCCCCTCAGCCTCCAACGCTCCAGGGAAAAAATGCCCCAGCCTATTCAGCCTCTCCCTATAGCTCAAACCCTTCAACGCTGGCAACATCCTTGTAAATCTTTTCTGCACTCTCTCAAGTTTAACAATATCCTTCCTATGGAAGGGCAACCAGAAATGCATGCAATATTCCAAAAGTGGCCACACCAATGTCCTGTATAGCCGCAATATGACATCCCAATTCCTATACTCAATATTATGAACAATGAAGACAAGCATGCCAAATGCCTTGTTCACTCTCCTGTTTACCTGTGACTCCACTTTCAGGAAACTATGCACCTGCACCCCTAGGTCTCTTTGTTTGGCAACACTGCCCAGGGTCCCACCATTAACTGTATAAGCCCTGCCCTGGTTTGCCTTACCTCTGAAATGCAACACCTCACATTTATCTAAATTAAACTCCATCTGCCACTTCTTGGCCAATTGGCCCATCCGATCAAGGTCCTGTTGTATTCTGAGATAATGTTCTTCACTATCCACTACACCACCTACAAATCATTTATATAAGTAATGAAAAGCAGTGCATCCAGCACTGATCCTTGTAGCACACCGCTGGTCACAGGCCTCCAGTCAGAAAGCACCCCACCACCACCACCCTCAGTCTCCTACCTTCAAGCTAATTTTGTATCCAATTGGCTAGTTCACCCAGATCGCATGTTATCTAACCTTACTAACCAGTCTATCAGGCAGAACCTAGTTGAACCTTTTGCTGAAGTCCACATAGACAATATTTACCGCTCTACCTTCATCAATCTTCTTAGTCACCTCTTCAAAAAATTCAATCAAGTTAGTGAGACAACATTTCCCACACACAAAGCTGTGGTTACTATTCCTAGTCAGTCCTTGACTTTCCAAAAGCATGTAAATTCTGTCCCTCAGAATCTTGCCCATTAGCTTACCCATCACTGATGTGAGGCTCACTAGTGTATAGTTCTCCGGCTTTTCCTTACAGTCTTCTTAAATAATGGCACCATATTAGCTAACCTTGAGTCTTCCATCACCTCATCTGTGGCTGTCAATGGTACAAACATGTCAGCCAGGGGCCCAGCAATCTCTTCCCTAGCTTCCCACAAAACACATGATAGTTCTCGGGGATTTATCTACCTTTACATATTTTAAAACGTCCAGCAACTCATCTTTGGTAATACAAACCCTTTTCAAGAAATCAATATTTATTTCCCCAAGCTCCCTGGCTTCCAAGTGCTTCAAATACTGACACAAAATATTTGTTTAGCATCTCATCCATCTCGTGTTGTTCCATTCATAAACAGTCACTTTGATCTTTAAGGGGCCCTATTTTCTCCTGAGTTACTGTTTTGCCCTTAATGTATTTATAGAATTCCTTTGGATTCTCCTTAACCCCATTTGCCAAAGCTATCCCATGTCCTCTTTTTGGCCTCCTCATTTCCCTCTTAAGTATACTCCTAGTGCCCTTATACTCTTCTAGGGATTGACTCGATCCTAGCTGTCTATACCTGATACATGCCTGTTTCTTTTTCTTGACCAGAGCCTCGATTTGTCTAGTCATCCAGCATTCTGATATCTACCAGCCTTGCCCTTCACAGTAACAGGAAAATACTGTCTCTGAACCCTTGTTATCTCATTTTTAAAAGTGTCCCATTTCCCAACTGTCACTTTACCTGCAAATAACCTCTCCAAATCAACTTTTGAAAGTTCTTGCCTAATACCATCAAAATTGGCTTTACTCCAATTTAGAACTTTAACGTTTTGATCAGTTCTATCCTTTCTCATAACCATTTTAAAACTAATAGAATTCTGTGCACTTGCCCAAAAATGCTCCGACACTGACACCTGAATCACTTGCCCTGTCTTGTTTCCCAACAGAAGGCCAAGTATTGCTCCTTCTCTAGTAGGTGCATTCATACATTGAATAATAAAATTTTCTTGTAGACAAGAAGGAATTAATGAATTCCTCCCCATCCCAGCCCTTAACACTATGACAGTCCCAGTCTATTTTTGGAAAGTTAAAATCCCCTACCATTACAACTCTATTTTTCTTACAAATATCTGAGATCTTGTTACATTTTTCCCACTGACTACTGGGGGCCATTGAACCACACACAGAATTTATGTTCTTAACCATAGATGGCTTGTATGTTCTTTCTCCTATTTTCAAAGATAAAACAATCTTGCTTAAAACTGTCCAGAGATAATTTGGGGACATAATCCATTGGCATGACAATGTTATGTGGAGATGGTTAGATTCTTTCCTAGGGAGATGGTCATTTCCTGGCACAGGCATATGGTGCAAATGTTACTTAACACTTATCAGCCCAAGCCTGAATATTACTCATGTCTTGTTGGACTTGGGCACAGACTATTTGAGTGTTTGGGAAGCTGAAAATGGTGTTGAACACAGGGCACAGATCAGCAATGAACATCCTGCTTACAATTTATGATGGAGGGAAAGTCATTGGTGAAACAGTTGACAATGGTTGGACCTCGGGTACTATGTGAAATTCCTGCAGAGATATCCTGGGACTGAGGTGATTGACCTTCAATAACTACAACCATCTTCCTTGAGCTAGACGTGACTCCAACCAGTGCAGAGTTTCCTCTCACTTCCTGTTGACTTCAGTTTTGCTAGGACAATTCAAATTTACCTAAATGTAAGTTTTATTAGTCAGATATATCCCTGAATCCTTCAGCTCAAACAGAGTTTGTTCACCGAGTTGCTAAAAGTGCAATCTGTTAATGATGCAGCAAGGGAAACAGGGCAACCACAGGTATCCCTTTAACCAAGGAGGTTTAAGGTTTAGGAAGGACAAAGAAGGAAGTGAGTTAGTGGGGTTGAATCTGCAATGAGAGCAGAAACGGAAAGAAAGAGAGGAAAAGAAAAACCGAATGACAGAATGAGAGAAAGAAAGAGAGAAAGAAGGAGAGAAAGAAAGAAAGAAAGAAAAAAGTCAGAGAGAGAAAAAAGGCACAAATGAAAAATAAGAAAAAAATTATGCTTGTCAATTGCAATTTTTAAAATGTCTCTAAACAATTAAAATTAGACGAAGTACAACTGGGCTCTTGCAATAATTATCTTTTGATGCCAGAGAGATTGATTGGCAGTAGCTAAATTTTTATCATCAATAAAAAGAGTTCTTATATCTGTTCTGTCACCTTCCACCTCTCCAATATTCATCACTGTCCTGGTCCCAACCTCTGGAATTCCCTCCTCAACCTCTTCTCATATGCCTCTTGGATTAGGCTCTTGGTTTCCTGTTCGAATATCTCTTTACATAGTTCAGATTTTCTTTGATCACATTCCTATGAAACACTTTTTATTTAATTTGTCAAAGGTGATAAATACATGCAAGCTATAGTTGTTGTAATGACAAGGCTCATCGTTCTGTGATGTACATAATGAACATGTAATCGGAGAACTGCAGCAAGTTCCTCCAAAAAATGATGTCAGGCTGAGGATCAGATGTCACTTTCAAAAGTTAAAGAAGCAGCAGTATAAGGTGAAAGGCACAATTTTGAATTTGCATTTAACTGTACACTTGCTCCTTTCCTTTAGTAGTTGGACCACTTATGAATACATCATGACAAGCACATTAATGTTGCTGTCACTTGACAACAAACTTTATTCCATTGAAATGATTTGAATATTTGGCTAGTTCTGAGTAAGGGTCACCGGACCCGAAACGTTAACTCTTTTTTCCTTCACAGATGCTGCCAGACCTGCTGAGCTTTTCCAGCAAATTTGTTTTTGTTGTTGTTGTTGAATATTTGGCTAATGAGATGGTGTTTTATTTAAATTGAAGTTCTTTGAATCATTGGAACAAACTATTTAGATTTTTATCTAACTGTATGTTCAAAACAGGAGAAGTTTTACTTTATCAAATTCGCTCCATTTGTTTTCTCAATCAGTCGGATGTTTTCACAGGTGAATTGCTTTGAATATAATTCATTTATTGTGTAAGGTGAGGGTTCTTGTGCTGTAATGGTGGTCTCACTATCTCTGAATCAGGGGGCCTTGGTTCTAGTCCCATCTCTTCCAAAGGTGTGTAATACCATCCTTGAACAGGTTGATTAGAAAATATCTCCCTGTGTAGGGTGGTGCTGTCGGTGATGCAATGATAATGTCCCTACCTTTTGGCCAGAGGTTCAGGCTCTATCTGCTCCAGAGCCAACATAGTGTGGACCTGGAGGAACACAACAGGTCAGGCAGCTTCAGAGGAACAGGAAAGTCGATGTTTCGGGTTGGGACCCTTCATCAGAACCTGAAACATTGTCAAAAACCCAAAAAAGGTTCTGATGAAAGGTCCCGACCTGAAACGTCAACTTTCCCATTACTCTGATGCTGCCTGACCTGCTGTGTTCCTCCAGCTCCACACTCTATCTCCTCCAGAAGTGTGTCATAGCATGCTTGAGCAGGTTGATTATAAAGATCCTAGTTAGTGATGTGAAAATGCCTCCATTGGTGTTGCTGCAAATTTTGTAATTTAGAATTAAAGCAGGACTCTTCTCTTGTGTCAAGAAATCCACCCCCAAGGTATAAGAGATAAAGTCACCATTGCTCTACCAGACCATAGGGCTTCTTCCTAAAGCAGAGGTGACTGGTAGTGATTTAACCCAAGAGGCTTCTGGTGAGGGAAGAGATTGAGAAGGAGAGCCCGTCCAGTAATCTGAGCCAGTGCAGGAATTGAACTCATGCTGTTGGTGTAATCTGCATTGCAAACCAGTAGTCCAGCCAATTGAGCTAATGGACCTCCAATGATGCAATGCGGTAGCTACCTTTAAAGATTAATGTTCCCATTGTTTCAACAGTTATATTGACTTTTTTAATTAATGCAATAACTTTAGGTTCACATTGATGGAAAATTGACAGTTCAACTGAGAAGTCAAACCAGCAACAGACCTGAATGCTCTAAAGTCAAAGGACTCACTTCTGGCATGTAATGTCACAGCCCCTGTATTGAGCACATTTGAACTGCAATTTGATGTGATACCATATTTTAAAGCACAGCTCATTGCATCATTATGCCTGGTGTTATTTTTCAGTCTCGCTAGATAGGAGACTGAGACAATTTACTTCAAAAATAGTTTGAAAACTAGATTAAGGGACGGTTTGATAATGTTGTTTCGCATTTATGAAGGGATATTGCAAGCGAAGCAGAAAAAGCCTGTTGGCTCTGGTTGAATCATTCTGAATGAGGGGACACAGATGAAAAACTTAAATGTAAGTCACTGGGGATAAAGAGCAGAAGAAAAAAACTATTTTTAATGTAGATCTTTGAAAGGGTGTAAAATTCACTAGTCAGAAGGTTAGTCAGAAAGCTTAACTACATTTAACATTAAGTTTAATCGGAAGAAAGGAAGGATAGAGGAAAATGGAAATAGGCTTGACAGGCAATGGGGTTAGAATACTGTTTAGGTGGAGGATAAGCGCCAACATAGAGTGGTTGCGTCAAAGGGCTTTTTCCATATTGCAGCTACTTTGCAGAAGAAAAGGCAATCATTCTCATCAGTTTACTCATGGCATTAAAATTGACTGCAAAGGGAGTGGAAGTCTGATTGTGCACTCAAGGTTGCATTTGCAGAGTTTATTTATTACGAAGTTCAATTGAACATGCAGCAGTAAAACTCAGGTTTGGTCAGCTTAAAGAGACCAATTGCACCAAGGTAACACCAGAATGTCTACAAATTAAAGTTACTTCTTCCATGCTTTCCTGTTTGATGAATTTTGCAGTGCCCCTGACGGTAACTCTACTTTTAAACTCAAAGTAGACAGAAAGTTCTATGCTTGGCTGCAATACTGAAATGATAGGAAGTGGCTCTTGTTCCACTGGCAGCATGAAGCAGTGGCTCAATAAGTGGCTTACATCTGTGCAACTGTGACAGCAGTACAAGAAAAGTATTCTGACTGACAGTTCTACTTGGGAATGAAAATGGAGACAATAATTCAGCCAATAATACAATGGCAATGTGTTGGTGGGGAGGACTTGAATAGGCTGGTTAATTTCTGTCTCAATAAATAGATGTTACTCTGAATGTTAACAATGATTCCATTATTTCCTGCACTAACTAGCCTTGAAATCTCTTAAGTGCTGCTTTTAAGTTAGGCTTGTCCATGGGTATTTTTAAGCCTACATCTGATGAATAAAGAGTTAATCTGTGTGTACATAGTTAAATGTTAAAAATATAATTTTCCTGTAATTATCAGAACATATTTTGTTATGAATGCATATAAAAGAAGTTAAATAATCAACATTTTTAACGAAAGAAAACAAGCATTCTATGTCATTGAATCAACATCACTCAGAAATGTCTCAAAGTACTTTGCACAGAATAAACTACCTTACATAGTAAACGTTGCTATGTAGGAAAAATGCCAGGCATTTTGTGTACGAAATCGCACAAACCAACAATCAGACAAATGACCAGTCAGTCTATTTTTGTCTCATTTTTATGTGGTGTCGAAGAGGAGAGACTGGTCAGAAGACCACTGAACTAGTCAAGGCTACAAGTAACTTGGGTTTCAGCAGCGGATGTACTAAAGCAGGACTGGAGTCCGGTGATTCATGCATGTGGAAGTAAGTGATTTTAATTGTGGAATGGTTATGTGGTCAGAAGCTCCTCTCAAGATCTAATACACTGATAGAGTGAACAGCATTTCTCCACTTCAGACAATTGTCAGGAAGAGAGATGAACTCAATGGTTAGAGAGCAGAGCTTTAATGCTCGGGCTTGAAGACAAAATATTTCTGTCTTCCCACTGTTTAGTTGCAGACTTCTATTCATGCGGCACTAAATGATGAACAAACAGTGTGACAAATCAAAGACAGTGGAGAAGGTGAGATCCCACAAAACAGCAATCAGATATTTGACGAGTCAGTCTATTTTTGTTGGCAGTGATTGAAGCAGGAATACGGACCAAGGCTAGAAGAATGTGTTGACACCTTCACGGGGGACAGTAATTTAATTCAAAAAGGTTACAGTTTTGACAGTGAATTGTGTCTTAGTGCTCTATTGAAATGTCAACCTTGCTCCACTTTTCAAATGCTACACTGACACTCCAGTGAAACTGAGTTGTTGCTGACAATAATTTGCAATCATAAAATACCTTTAACATCGCAAATAATTCCCATTCCAGAGGAGTATCAAATATTATTTGGCACATAAGGAGATATTAGGACAGTAGACCAGCAGTTCAGTTAAAGAAATAGATTCATAGTAGTATCTTAAAAGAAGACAGACAGGCAGAGAGGTGCCGAGATTTAAGAGGAAAATTCTAAAGCTCAGGACCTAGGCAGCTGAAGGTGAGGCTATCAACGATGCAATATTCAAACTGAGAGAAAATGGAATTGGAGGAGGGCTGAGATCGCAAATGTTTGTAGGACTAGAGGAACTTACAGAGATAGGAAGGTCAAGATCATGGAGGCACTTAAGAATAAGGATGATCCTTTTAATTTCAAAACATTATGGACTGAGAGACATTGTAGGTCAGTGAATCCAGATGCAATGGGTGAATGGGATAGGTGTAAATTGAGAATTGGGCAGAGCATCTTGTGCAGTCATGGAAATATATATTAATATTTCAAGACTTACTGTCAAAGCTGCAGGATTTTGAACTGATTGGAAATATTCTGGAAGGAATAGCATTTGTAACCATGTAATCTTTGGAGATGAAGCCAACAGTTTAGTGTGTAGTGTGATTTACCTACTATTTGGAGAATCAGCCCAAGCAAAGTCCAGCAGTCAGACAGAAGGAGATGCTCAGAAACTGTAAGCTTTTCTCTAGAAATCCTGTTTCTTAGCAGAAGTTCCTGGGAACTTGATAAAGTTTCCAAATACTTGTATTTCTGTCTACCTGGTTAAACCTGGGTCCAATCCTCAGTGATGTGAATCCAAATAAATTGGAATCAGAGGTGAACATTTACTATCAATCCATGCCTGTTAGCAATTCAACCTTGTCAACTGGAAATCCAGTGGATGTCAGGAGCAATCAGATTTGATTCTTTATTTCCTGACACTTCACCATATTTCTTTCCATTTTGCCTTATTTTAAGTAAAAAAAATTCTTTCATCTCTACAGAGGCTTGACTTGTGTTGTGTGTGTGTGTGTGTGAGTGTGTGTGTCTGTGTGTGTGTGTGTGTCTGTGTGTTTGTGTGTAGAATTAAGAAGATACAGATTTTATCCCAAAACATAATTTAAATGTTAATGATTGGTTGCCACTTGCTTCAAGGATAAGTTTTATTCATAATAAATTGATTATATTGTGTTCATTAATTAAACCTAGTGGATGTAACTTTTATTTTAGATTGTGATACCAAGGAGAGTCAATTGGTCCGTTTAATTATTGAGTCAATGCATTTACATTAATTGATGGAGTAGATGAGCTTGATTATCAATGCAGTCCTCCCATCACAGGCATGATAAAAGTCTCATTTTTATCTGGTGTCGAAGAAGAGAGGCTGGTCAGAAAAGCACTGGACTATCAAGGCTAGAAGTAACTTGAGTTTCAGCGGCAAATGTATTAAAGCAGGAATGGAGTCAAGCGATTCATGCATGTGGAAGTAAGTGATGTTAATTCTGGAATAGTTATGCAGTTAGAAGCTCATCTCAAGACCTAATGCACTGATACTGTGAATAGTTTTTCTCCACTTCTGACAATTGTCAGCAAAAGGGATGAACTCAGTGGCAAGAGAGCAGAGTTTTAATGCTGGGGTTCGAAGACAAAATATTTCTGTCTTCCCACTATTTAGTTGGAGACTTCTATTCATCTGATACTAAATGATGAACAAAGAGTGTGACAAATCAAAGGTAGTGGAGGGGCTGCGATCAACGGAAGTGATGTCAAGCTGGGTGCTATTGGCCTACATGTGAAAACTATTGTTTTAGAATAAGGTTTTCATTCAAACGGACTCACAAAATATTTCTTCAGAACTAACAGGTTAAGCTATAAATGGAATAGAAACTAAAACAACATCTGATGGGAACATAATGCAGTTGAAATAACAGGAACTTGGCTTAAAAATAGCTGGAACTGCAGCTGCTTAATTTTCAAGGATACAAAGTGTTCTGAAAATAGAGTGCAGGATAAAAAGGGAGGTAGGTAGCAATTTTGATTAGGAAAAATACTGTAGTGCTGGAAATAGATTATCTGTTGGGGGGCAAAAATAGAATCTATTTGATAAAGATAGGAAACAAAAAAAATCACACCACAGGGGGTATTCTATAGGCCTTTTGAACATTTTATATTCTATAAGAGATAATGGAGCAAATCTGGAGGTGAATCATAAAAATGTGCATAAATATAGAATGGCGATCTTGGTGGACTTCATGTTAGAGCAAATTGTTTAGAAAGGTGGAATTTCTAAACAAGATTACCAAAGCTCCTCTTTGACCAGTATATATCAGTTCAAGTAGGAAACAGGCCAGGAGTTGGTGCTGGGGAATGAGATGGTCTAAATGAACCAAGTGTCTGTGGTAGAGCACTTGGATAAGAGTAATCGTCATATCATAAGTTTTAGAATAGCAATAGAAATGACCAAAGAACAATCTAAAGTAACACTTCTAAATTGGAAGATAGTTATTTTAAATGAGATGAGATGGGATCTTTTCAGGATACTGTAAAATAAAAGAAAGACAGGAGAAATGAATGGGACAAGGGGTGATCTTTAGGGAAATGATCGTTCAGCCTAGGTACTTTCAAACAGGAATGAAAAGTAATGGAACCAAAGGCAAGATTTGTTGGGCAACAATCAAGGTAGGGAATAAGGCAAAACCAAAAACAGGAGCTTTATGATACAAGTCAGATGAATTCTTCAGGAGTGAATAAAATCAAGTACAATGGGTTAAGAGAGAAATGAAAAGGAAATTATGACTGACAAAGACAGGATATGACAATATAATGGTCATTAACTTAAATGAGGACCCAAAAATCTTTGACCAGCATTTGACAGTAAGCCGGTCATAAGAGAGGGGACCTATTACAGAGCTGAACAGGCTGATACATGATTAGAGGCACTGTGAAAGGATGGAATTCTTAATGAATAGTTTTTATTACTACTCTTTAAAGAATATTTTAAGCTTGTGGAGTTTCACAATTTGGATGACAATGCAATTTCTGCTCTCTCAGAAGAAAATCTTCAAACCTTGTTTAATGTCTTCACAGAAATATGCTGAAGAATTGGTCTCAGCCTCAACCTCAAAAAGACTCACATAATTTCCCAACCCAACCCAGGTCATTGTCTGGTCCATCCTTCCATTAAAATCAATGGAGAAGATCTCCTACATGTGGCACATTTCCCCAGTCTGGGAAGCTACCTCTCACCTAAGGCTGACATCAGTGCGGGGAATCAAGCCATATCTATTCTGCAAGGGCTGCCTCCAGATGCCTATGTATGGCAGTCTTCAATGACAGAAACATTGGTGCTAATTCCAAGATCCTTGCATATAAAGCAGTCATCCTTCCGACTCTTCAACATGGCTCAAAAATGTGGACTACCTATAGACACCACCCCAAGACCCTTGAGAAGTACTATCGACATTGTTTGAAATGGATTCTCCACATCAGCTGGGAAGACAAGCATCAGCATCCTTGAAGCAGCTAACAGAACCAGCACTAAGGCCAAGATCATACAAAACTAATTCCATTGGGCCGGCCATGAGCTTAGGATTCCTGAGTTTCTTCAGCAAAGTAAATCTTCTTCACTGAGCTCAAGGAAGGCACTTGAATGAGAGGAAGACAAAGGAAGCATTCAAAGATTCCCTGAAGGCTTCCCTCAAGAAATGCAACATAGACGTAAATGTGTGGAAGATCTTCATTCAGAAGAAACAGACTTGGAGGAAGCACCTGTATGAATGGACACAATTCTTTGAGAATTCCCAGCAGCAAGAGGAAATACTGAAAAGGAACTGGAGAAAGGAATGACAGTGATTTCAAGGCCAACGACTAATTTCACCTCCCAGAAACACCTATCTAATGTGTGGTCGGAGATATTGCTCGAGGATCAGGCTCATCAGCCACACAAGGACCCACAGAACCCATGACCAGTGACACAGAATTTCCCTAGGTGGACAGTCATCCTCATTAGTGAGTGATTGCCACTGACGACTAAAGTAAATAAGGTTGACAAAATATCATTAGAAGTGAGCTGGTAAAAACGATGGGTAGGAATTGGATGAAAGCATTGGAAATGTTGGCTACATTTTAAAATGAATAAACCACTCAGTCTGGAGATAATAGGATGTACCCTTATGGAGGATGTGCCAGTGAAGAAACTGTGATACATTTCTAAGTCAATATGGTGATTGGCTTGGTTGTGAATTTGCAGGTGATGGTGTTCCCATATCTGCTGTCCTTGTCCTTCTAACTGGAAGTGGCTGTGGGTTTGAAATGTGCTGTTTAAGGCATTTTGGTGAATTTCTGTCGTGCATCTTGTAGATGGTGTAGAATGTCTGCAACTTGATCAGAGATTGAACAGAAGGAGGCAGAAAGGTGCAACTCTGTGATGAGGGAGGAGAAGAAATGCTCTTCTTAGAAAACTGTGCCTGCAAAGGAGCATCACGTCTTCACAATCATGAGTACAGCATCATTCTGAAAGACCATCATCATGATTATCATCATCCTTCACATCAGCGTGGAGAAATTGGACTTCCCTATAGCAAAGCTTATTTTTCTTCAATGACTTAGGGACAATTCCCACAGTACATGTCCGAAAGGGTATCCATGTTTGTAGTGGTGAGCTGCATCCTTCAGAGCTGCATAATTTCATGAGCATGGCCGCTATGTCCGGAGGCCACCTTGGAAGCAGTAAGAAGAGCATAGCAGGACAGAGATCATATCCATCAAGTAAACTGGGATAGAATGACAGAGATCATATTTTGAGGCTTCACTTCAGTTAAAAGGAACTTCCACATTCCAATGTGGGTGTGGACCACTTTTCTAATGTAACTTGATATTGACGCAAGGGAGAGAAGCTGTCTCAGACAACAGCTAGAAGTTTTGTGCAATAAATGATACTGACAGTGTGGTTAATCTGAGAGTCACAGTGGAATGAGGAGTGGTACTTGTTTGGTTGGCAGGCATGTCTCAGCATCTCTGCAGGAGTGGTCCCGGTTTTCTCCTGGAAGGGACAGGATTACTTCCTTGTAGTGGGTGAGGAGCCTGATGTCAGGCACTCCTCCATCCATCCTGGTTGTTTCTGCTCTGGTATAGACATTTTTTTCCATGGAATGAAAGAAATGCAGGATTGAATGAGGTGAGAGTGAGCGACACCATTTTTAGTGCTGGTGCAGGTAGCCGAAAGATGGTGAGGTGCCCTAGGGGAGTGAGTAAGTGGCACAGGGTGAATGGTGTGGGAGACGGGGTGAACTGAGAGTGAGTGATGGAAGATGTTGCATGCAACAGTGAGAGTGATAGGTCATGAGGCTTGGCGGGAGGAGTGTGGAGCAGCAGAGATGGAGGTGCCAGGTAGTTGATGGAAGAGTGTGGTACTTAGCACAGCAGAGAAGGTCCTTCTTAAGGCACTGCTGGCCACTAGAGATCACACTAACCTTACTGGTGACCTTAGACTAAGCAGACAGGGATTGCTGGCATGGGTTTACCTTCCAGTGGTTATGATTCATTTGAGTAGTATATTGGAAATTGAGCACTGCTATCCCCGAAGTGAAGACAAAAGTTAAAAATGTTATAAAGTATGCAAAATTCACCAATTTACCTGGCATCTAGACCCAGATTGATAGAAAGCATGGACCAGGTTTCTGAACTGAACAAGAACTGTTATTTAGTACAGGTAAACAATTATAAGCCATAGGTATATAACACTACTAACTAAAATTCAAATCTCCTTATAAACTCTGCCTTACATACACACAGGCAGACAAATAAATGGGTTAAAATAGTTTATGGACAGAAGGGAAAACAGTAAAGGCAGTTCAGTAAACTTTGTTCTCAGGTTCTGGCATTGAGATGATCTTTATGACTCTTCTGCTGGACAGCACATTCCTTCAGTCATTTTTCTCCAGTTTCTTCCACTGGTTGGTAAAAGACACAAAGCAACTCGTTGCCTTATAAAAAGTTTCGGACTTAGCAGTTAAAATTCATAGCTTATAACAACTGTTATGTGAAAGATAAACTGTTTTTTTCAGGTTTACAGTAAATTTTGACTGCAGAAAACAGAGAGATCACTCCTGAGCTTGGGAAGAATTGAACACTTGTCCCTCGGTCTATCACTTGTTCCCAGCTCTAAGCTGCTTATGCACCTGTGTACTCTAGATATAACTGAACCACAGTATTTTAGATGGTACAAATAATACTGCTGGTTTTAAGTTTAAGTTTTGTACAGATGCAGTCCAAAACTGTTTTAACTTTCAAAACTTCCTTGTGACGTTGATCATGCACCTCTCAATTACATAGAATATGCAACATCCATGGGGGAAGTGGTAATGTGGTGCTTATGTCAGGGGCCTACTCATCACAAAGCCCAGGTTAACAAGATCATAAGACAAAGGAGTGAGAATTAGCCATTCCCCCATCAAGAATGCTCTTCCATTCAATGTGATCTTAATTGATCCGATAATCCTCAAATTCATTTTCTTGCTTTATCCCCATAATCCTTGATTCCCTTAATGGTGAGAAATCTGTCTATCTCAGCCTCAAATATTTTTAACAACCCAGCCTCAGCAACCCTCTGTAGTAAAGAATTCCAAAGATTCACCACCCTCTGAGAGAAGAAATTCCTTCTCAATGATAATTATCTGAAGAAATGGTACGAATCTAACTTAAGCAGCTGGCAGAAATTCAAATTTTTTAAAAAATCTAGAATTAAAAGTTAGTCTAATGGTAATTGCTGATTGTGATTAAATAATGTGGTTCATTAATGTCCTTTAGGGAAGGAAATCTGCTGACCTTATCTGGTCTGACCTGCATGTGATTCCAAACCATAGCAATGCAAGCAACTTGTAAAAATGCCCTCAAATATCAAGAAAGCTACACAGTTGTATCAAGCTACTATGAAGTCAAGAAAAGAAATTAAAATGGATGGACAACCTATAATAACCTACATGTTGTAACGAATAATGGCAAACCCAGCTCTTTTACCCTATAAAGTTCTCCTGACCAACATCTGGGGTCTTGAAACTAAATTGGGAGAACTGCTTCACAGAATAATAAAGCCACAAACAACCATACAATACACTACAACAGTCATACTCATGCAATCATACCTTACAGTCAATGTCTAAGACATCACCGTCACTATCCCTGTGTTGTGTCATTAGCATAACAAATTTGCCAGAGGTAGTAACACAGTGTTATGAAGGAATCTTCCTGGAAATCCGCTCATTGAATCTGGACCATATGAAGTCTCATGAAAGCAGGTCAAAGGTAGGCAAGAAAACCTCCTGCTGACCACCAACGTTCTCCCCTTCAACAGATGAATCAGTACTGTTTCAAGTTAAAATTTAATTGGGAGAAATACTGAGGGTGACAAGGGCACAGAATATATTCTGGCTGAGGGACTTCAATATTCTTCATCATTGAGAACAACTTGGTAGCACCGGTACTGACTAAACTGTCCAAATCCTAAAGGTCATGGCTGCTAGATTGTATCCGTGGAGGATGATAAGTGAACTAACAAGAAAGAAAAACGTCCTTGACCTCATCCTCCCCAGCTGATATAGATGCATCTGTTCATGACAGTTGCAGTAGGAGTGATAATAACACAGTCCTTGCGGAAATGAAGTCATGTCTTCACTTTGAGGATATTCTTGATTATGTTGTGCGGCACGACCAGCAAGCTAAATGGAATAGATTCTATACCTAGCAATTCAAACCTGGGCATCCGTGAGACGTTGTGAGCCATTATCGTCATCACAAATTTATTCAACCACAAATTGTAACCTCATGGCTTGCCAAATCTCCCACTCTTTCATTACCAGGATTCAGCTCTGGTCCAACGAAGAGAGGAGCAACATCAGGCATGGCTAAAGATGAGGTGGCAATCTGGTGAAGCTATAACACAGGACTGCTTGTACACCAAACATGGGAAGCAGCATGAGATAGGCAGACCTTAGCAGTTCTACAACTAATGGATAAATCTAAGCTCTGCAGCCCTGCCACCAGTCATGATTCATGGATGTACAATTAAACCACAAACAGGAGGTGGTGTGTCCACAAATATACCTATCATCAATGTTGGGGAGCCTTCTTTTTTTTCCAATTCATTTGTGGGATGTGGGCATCACTGACTAGCCGGCATTTATTGCCCGTTCCTAGTTGTCCTTGAGAGGGTGGTGGTGAGTTGCTTTCTTGATGTCCATCTATCACTTCCATGAAAATGACAAGCCTAAAGCATTTGCAATTATCTTCAGTCAGAAGTGTTACGTGGATGATACATTCTTGGCCCCCTCCTGAGGCTCCAGTATCAACAATGTTGGTTTTCAGTCAACTCAATTCACTTGATGTGATATCGAGAAATGGCTGAAGGAGTTGGATATTGCAAAGGCTATGGACCTTGACAGCGTTTCAACAACAGTAATGCAGCATTGGCTGAACCCCTGGCTACATTGTTTGAATACAGCTACAACACTAGCATCTACCACAATGTGGAAAATTGCTCAGGTATGATCTGTACACAAGTGCAGGACAAATACAACTTGACCAATTGCCACCAAATACTTCTACTTCCTATTGTCAGTAGTGTTGCAGGGAGTCATTAGTGGTGCTATTAAATGGCATGTGCTCAGCCATAACTTGCTCTGGTGTTCAGATTGGGTCCCGTCAGGGCAACTCAGCTACTAACTTGATTAGGATCTTAGTCTAAACATAGAAAAAATGCCTGAGCCCAAAGAGTGAGGTAAAAGTGATTGCCCTGGTCAAAAATGCAGCACTTGACCAACTAAGGATCAAAAAGCCAGAGCTAAATCAGAGTCATTGAGAATCGAAGGAGAGCTTTCTGTTTGTTGGTGTCATACTTGGCACAAAATAAAATGGGTTTGCGTGTTGAGGATTAATCATCTTGGTCCCATGCCATCTCTGCAGGAGTTCCTCAGGATAGAGTATTAGGCCCAACCATTTTTGTTTGTTTTTGTAAAGACCTTCCCTCTGTGATAAGGTTAGAAATGGGGATGCCTGCCAATGATTGCACAATGTCCAGCACAGGTCATACCTCCTCAGATATTAAAGCAATCTGTGTCCATATGCAAGAAGATCCGGATGGCATCCAGGTTTCAGTTAAAAAGTGACAAGTAACATTTATGCAATGAATGCTAGGCAAACACCATCTCCAAGAACAGAGAATCTAAACCTCTCCCCTTGATGGCAAGGTTATTGCTGAATCCCCACACTATCAACATTTTAGGGGTTACCATATTCGAGAAATTGAACTGGACTATCCATTTAAATACTGTGGCTACAAGACTAGATCAGAGGTTGGGAATTTCCTTGCAAATAACTCACCTCCTACCTCCCCGTCCACCATTTACAAAGCAGAAGTCAGGGATATGATGGAACGCTCTCATTTGTTTAGATGGGTGCAGCTCCAACAATACCCATGAAACTCAATGCCATTCAGAACAAAGCAACTCACTTGATTGACATCCTACTCCCCCCACCTTCATCCTTCAATTCCTCTGTCCCTGTTGCACACTGGCAGTAGTGTATACCATCTACAATTTCACTGCAACAACTCATCAAAGGTCCTTCAATGGCACATTTCATACCAATGACCTTGACCACCTAGAAAGACAGGAGCAGCAGATGCATGGCAGCACCATCTTCTGCAAGTTTCCCTTCGTGTCATATACAATCTTGATTGCCATTTTGTCAAAATCTAGAAACAACTTTTCTAACAGCACTGTACATGTACCTACTCACCACAGACTACAGCATTTAAGAATGCAGTTGTACTATTTTTTCAAAGGTTATAATGAATGGGCTATAAATCTGTGAGAGTAGCACAAGACAGATTAGCATGACAAACATAATGGCAGATCTCCACAAGCAGCAGTAGCAGTGATAAAGGCTGACCTAGCTATTGATGTCCACGAGTAATTAATGAATAAAAAGGAGAGACAATCCATTCTGCTCAGTAGTCAGTTCTGGAGTTTTAAATTGCTTACGAATTTCCTTGCATTCCCTCCACCTCATTTCTGCTTTAGTTTCATGAACTACAAACTTCTTGCTCATCAGCTTTACATACTATATATACATCTAGACTATTGTCCTGGCCCAATACATCACACAACAGCTATGTGTGTTGTAAAGCATCTGCCACATACTGTATGTTCCATTCCCTCAGTACAGCCTGATCCACCTGCTGGCTATTTTATCTCAGTCCCTATCCGTTTTATTGAAGTAACAAATAGGGATGAGGGTAATGCAGTTGATGTTGTATGTATGGACTTTTAAATATATGTAATAAATACTACATAATAAACTTGATAACAAAGGTACATTCTAAATTGAAGACTGAAAGGCACAGTGGCTGCATGGATACAAAATTTAACAGAAAGCAAAGAGTGATGGTGAAAGCTTGTTTTATTTGGACTAGCAGGAATTGTAGAGTGGTGTTCCCACAGTGTCTGTCTTGAGACTAATCGTTTTATTGATATTTATTAATTGGGCCACAGGAACAGAAGTATAAAAGTCAATATATCGGGCCTGCACCACTATTAGATGATGACTGATGATCTACCTTAACCCAATGTTTCCATTGTCATGACCACGAATAATCTATGGACATTTTGAACTTTAATGCCACTATGTGCTTTCATAAAATAGATCTGAAACGACAAAAATATGAAAAAGGTATTTATAAGCAGTTCTCGGTTGCAATCGAGTTCGATTCTTGAGTCTCTTTGCAAGTCAATTTGTACACAAGTCAGAACAGGATGCAGGATAGCATAAAATAGCAGTTTTAAGCCCAGGAATATTTGTTTATCGGATCTTTAAAATGACACCCCTTTGTGGGATCACGTGAGTAAATACATGTGTTCCTAAATTGCACATTTGTAAACCAGGGACGACCTGTACAAGGGAGTGGATCCTTTGTAAACTGGTTTTGTTGTGATCAAGGAGGGGGTGAACAAAGAAGGGGAACCTGTCCATCCTTCCTCCTCCAGGAGTTTGTCAATTTGGGATGTCCTGTCTGTAAACTCCTGGAATCTTGTCCAGATTCTGTTTGTAGTAAATTGGGCTCATCCTGGTTGTAATAAATTCCTTGTGGCCACGATTTGAACCCACAGATAAAATAAATGAATGTGAGTGGGTAAATTGTCACGTTGAATCAATATCAAAAAAACCTGCAAAAGACTTTTTTGAGTTTGTACTGGTATAGTATAGAGATGTTAGTGCGTTCCTAACAGAAATAAACAGAACTAGCAGAGAAGGATTGACAACTTCTTTCTCTCAGTTGAAAGTTTTCATGATGCACTGAGATTAGAATGCACCAGACAGCCAGGAAAGGTGAAAATTTAAAAGGAGAAGTCAACAGTTTCAAGGAGGAAAATTCATATGATGAAATGCACAGAGTATTAGTGGAGAGGTTAAATTGAAGCAGCAGAAACTAGAAAAAATGAGGAAAGACAAAGAGAGAAAAGGGAGGAAGAAAGCGAAATAAAAGAAGGAGACAGGAAAGAGAGGGAGAAGAAAGATAAAGAGAGAAATGAGAAAGGAATAAGAATAAAAACAAGAACAGAAGACAGAAAAGTTAAGGAAAATGGCAGGAGAAGGCATTTTAATAAAAAATAGAAAATGGGGCCAGGATTAGCCATTCAGCCCATCGAGCCTGTTCATCCAATCAATATGATCGTGGTTGATCATCCAACTCAGGCCCTGCTCCCGCTTTCTCGCCATTCCTTTTGATCTGTTTAGCCATAAAAGCAACCTCTAACTCCTTCTTGAGAGCATTCAATGTATTGGCCACAACCACTTTCAGAGAATTCCAGAGGCTCACCACACACTGGGTGAATAAAATTCTCCTTATCTCAGTCCCAATGACCTACATTATATTCTTAAATTATGACCCCTGCTTCTGGACTGCCTGGTGATTAGAAATATTCTTTCTGTGTTTAGCCTATCTACTCGTGTTCGAACTTTATAACTTTCAATGAGATTCCCCCTCATTATTCTAAACTCCAGTGATTATAGTTCTAATCAATCCCTTCTCTCTTCATACATCAGTCCTATCACCCCAAGAAATACTCTAATAAAACTTTGTTGCACTGCCCCCACAGTCAGAACACCCTTCCTCAGATAAGGAAACCAAACCTCCAAATGTGGCCTCACAAAAGCCCTGCACAATTCTTAAAAAAAAAACAATCATTCACATGTCTTGGGCATCACTGACTGGGACAGCATTTTTTGTCATTCCCTAATTGCCCACAAAGAATTTTTTCCTGACAAAGGCAACAGGTTCATGATCATCATTAGACTCTTAACTCCAGATTTTTAAAAATTGAATTCAAATTCCACCAACATCCATGGTTTGTAGCAAGGCATCCCAGCTCCTGTATTCAAATCCTCTCACTATGAAGGCCGACATACCATTTGCATTTTTCATTGCTCGTTGCACCTGCATGCTTACTTTCAGTGACTAGTGTACACAAACACTCAGGTGTCCTTACACATCCCCCTTTCTTAATCTATTCCCTTTCAGATAATAATTTGCCTTCCTGTTTTTGCTACCAAATTGGATAACCTCACACTTATCCACACTGTACTGCATCTGCCATGCATTTGATCATACACTCAACATGTCCAAATCACACTGAAGTGTCTTTGTACCCCCTCACATTTCATCTTTCCACCCAACTTTGTGTCATCTGCAAACTTGGAGATATTACAATTAGTTCCCTCTTCTAAATAATTAATGTATATTGTGAGTCGCTGGGTTCAAGTACTGATCTCTGCGGTAACCTACCATTTATTGGTTTCTACTAATAAAAATTCATTCCTATTCAGTGTTTCTTATCTGCCAACAAGTTCTTATCGATGTCAGTACACTATCCCTACACAATAATCTCCTATGTGAGACCTTATCAAAAGACTTTTGCAGTAAACCACATTCACTGGCTCTCCCTTGTCACCTCTACTAATTACATCCTTGAAAAATTCCGATAGTTTTGTCAAGCCTGATTTCCCTTTCATAACTTCACACTGACTCTGTCTAATCCTGTCACTTTTTTCCATGTGGTCTGCTTTTAAATTTTTTTATAATTGACACTAGTATTTTCCCTACTACTGATGTCAGGCTAACTGGTCTATAATTCCCTGTTTTGCTTCTACCTCTATTTTTAAATAGAGGTGTTATATGAGCTACCCTATTTAGTGAAGAAAGCTCAAGCTGAGGAGCTAGAATCTGACTGTGTCTTCTGAAGGTATATGCTCAGACTTAAGTGTAGGGGCAACTCAGTTTGGTCACTTAATTCTTAAGTTTGATGAGGCAGTTTAGAAACTTTCTTTATCTCTTTTCAGCAGGTAACGCAGCAATGAAAGTGTCCAGTACAACATTAGTCCTTATTACTGCAGAGTTCACTTGCATGGAAAATGCATGAGATTTACTCCCCCTTGCCTGAGGAAAATGCCACTGATTATGAGGTAGTAAGTAAGTGCATACCAGTTAATGCCAGAGGTGCACCATCAACATACCTGTGCCTTCAGGAAATGGCCTGATGCAAAGTACCTGGACTTTGAAAGGCTTAAGCAGCATAATTTTGACCAGTAGGTATGGGCATTTAAGACAGAACATACTTACAAAAACTTACATAAGTCTCCTCGTGGAGTCCCGAATTCCATACCTTTCCCAATACGAATGCACCTACAGGAATGTGGAGTGACTTTGTCGGGAAGCAGCCACACAGGCTGATGAATACGATCTACAAATCCCTGTTCCAGAAGAAGCTCTACTCTCATCAGGCCAACCAGCTGGAAAGGGTAAAGATGGGGAGAATGCTAGGAAACTAAGCACCCATGGAAGAGAGGGAAATGCTAGGAGCCATCTTCAGTGTCATGCTGAGATGAAAAACGAGGCCAAGATGTAAATTCAGTAGCCACTTGGAGAGAGAGAGGGAGAAAGAGAGAGACTCTGGAATGACACAAATAATGAAGTGTCAAGGAAGATTCAAAAGCAAGAAATTAAATGGGAGAAACACAAACTGAACTGGAATCTCCTCGGAGTTATCTCAGACAATGAACATGAAGGGGGTAAAAAAGCACTCTGGGTAAGAGACATGCTTTATCTCTTCCCCCTTTAAAAATATGAAAGAACAGATTTAAAAACCAGCTCAACTCTGGTCTGCGTGTGCTCTTGGAAGAAGTTGTGTTTGTGTGTTCTAACGGGCTGGAGAAACATGCATTCTAGCCTGGTTTTGAGCACTAGTGTGTTTTGAATATCACAGTCAAAGAACCATTCAGAAGTCACGAGGATTGGCCTTACTTTAATTTGCAGAGTTTATAATGTTCTATATTATCAAGTGAGCTTTTATGACAGATTATCCAGTGTTAGATAACCTCTTCATGTTTCTATTATATTGATAAATTCCACTATCTACCTCCTCCACCATCAACCTACTTCGCTGCATATCTACTCAATTGTCTGTCCATTCCCATAATCTTTCTACTTCACTGTTTGTGTTCTCTACTATCTAATCCACTATCTAATCCTACTTAAATGTATATCTACCCCACTGTCTATCTAATTCACTACCTATCCATTCCACTGTCTGTCTACTTCACTGTACATTTTCTTCACTGTTTTACACACAACCGTCTATCGACTCTGTTATGTATTTAGTTCACTGTATCTAGTCCACAATCTATTTACTCCAGTGCATGTATACTCCATTGTATACCTACAAAACTGTATATTATTGTATACCTGTGTAAATATCTGTTTATTTGCTCTATTGTGTATCTACTCCATTGTATATCCATTCCAATATCTATCTAATCTGCTGTTTTCTATATTGCTATCTCCTCCATGTCTATTGACTTCACTCCATATCTACTCCATTGTGTAACTATTTCACTGTCTATCAACCTCACTGTATATCTAATCCACTGTACATACATTCCACTGTATATATACTTCACTGTAAACACAGTCCATTGTATATTTAGTCCACTGGCCAGCTACTCCACTGTCTATCAAACCTGCTGTCTATTATTCTACTATCTCCTCCGCTGTCTATTTACTTCACTGCATATCAAATATACAGTATGTCTAATTCACTGTATATTTACATTACTGTATATCTATTCCACTCTCTATGTAATTCACTGCATTTCTACTGCACTATCTATTGACTCCATTATCTATTCCACTTAATATCTATTGTAATGTCTATCTAATGCACTGTTGTCTGCATCTCTGTTTATCTACTCCACTGTCTATCTGTTCCACTGACTATCTACTTCACTGCATAACTACCCCATTGTCTATATGCTTAACTCCACTTTACCTATTTCAAAGTCTATCAACTCCACTGTGTATCTAATTCACTGTACATCTTTTCCACTATCTATTCCACTGTCTAATTAACTGTCCACCTAATCCACTATATATCTACACTACTGTCTATGTACTGCACCATGTGTCTGTTCCACTGTCTATCTGTTTCACTGTATATCTAGTCATTGTCTATCTAGTCTTGTCTATCTCTGCCTCTATCTACTTCACTGTACATTTTCTGTATTGTATATCTACTCCATTGCTTATCTACTCCACTAAATCTTCTATATTGTCTATCTACTCTGCTGTCTATTGACTCTACTGTCTCCCTATCTCATTGTGCATCTTCACAACTGTATATCTACTCCACTGTCTGTCTAATACACTACCAATCTATTCCACAATACATTTAGTCCACTTTATATCTTTTCCACTATCTACTTGACTGCATATCTACTTCACTGTCGGTCTACTCCACTGCATATCAATCCTGTGGTCTATCTACTCCACTGTCTATCTACTCCACTGTGTATCTATTTCACTGTATATCTTCTCCACTGCCTATCTATTTCACAGTCTATCTACTCCACTGTATCTCTAGTTCACTGTCAATCTATTTAAATTTCTACCTAAAAACCAAAAGAACTGTGAAGGCTTAAATTAGGAACAAAAACTGAAGTTGCTGGAAAAGCTCAGCAGGTCTGGCAGCATCTGTGAAGAAAAATCAGAGTTAACATTTTGGGTCTGGTGACCCTTCCGCAGAACTGATGGCAGGTAGGAAAATGTTGGTTTATATGTAGAAGATAGGGTGGGGTGAAGGGTAAGGAGTAAACGATAGGTGGGAATAGAGCCCAAAGAGAGAGAAGAACAGTTGGACAGACAAAGGAGTTGATAGTGATCTGGCTAGGTGAATAACAGTTAATGGAGACTGTTGGCGGCCAATAATAGGCAATGTGTAATGGCAGGCTATGTGATATCAAGGCCTAGTGTGTGGAGTAGGGGGCTGGGACCTGGTAGATTTCAGGCCCTAAAATTATTGAACTCGATATTGAGTCTGGTGGGCTGTAGGGTCTCCAAACGGAAAATGAGGTGTTGTTCTTTCAGCTTGACTGAGCTTTGCTGGAACACTGCAGCAAGCCAGAGACAGAGATGTTGGCCAGAGAACAGCGTGGTGTGTTAAAGTGACAGGCAACTGGAAGCTCAGGGTCTTTTTTTGCGGGTAGAACGTAGATATTCTGTGAAGCCATCACCCAGTCTATGCTTTGTTTTCCCAACGTAGAGGAGACCACATTGTGAGCAGTGAATGCAGTAGACTAGATGGTGGGAAGTGCAGGTGAAGTGCTGCTTCACCTAGAAGGTATGTTTGGGCCCTTGGATACTGGGGAGGGAGGAGGTAAATGGGCAAGTGTTACACCTTCGGCAGTTGCACGGGAAGGTGCGGTGGTGCTGTTGGGGGTGAAGGAAGAGTGGACCAGAATGTCCCAGAAGAAATGGTCCCTGTGGAAGGTGGACAAGAAAGGGGAGGGGAATATGTGTCTGGTGGTGGCACCTTGCTGGAGGTGGTGGAAATGGTGGCTGATGATCTTCTGGTTGTGGATGCTGGTGGGATGGTAGGTAAGGGCAAGGGAAATCCGATTGCTGTTGCAGGAGGGAAGCGAAGGGGTGAAGGCAGAAGTGCAGGAGGTGGGTTGGACCTAGTTGAGGGCCCTGTTAACAATGGTGCTGGGGAATCCTCGGTTGAGAAAGAAAGTGGACATTTCGAAGGCTCCATTGTTGAAAGTGACCTCATCCATTTAGTGTGATGGAGACGGAGGAACTGGGAGAATGGAATGAAGTCTTTACAGGAAGCAGGGTGCAAGGATGTATAGTCCAGGTAACTGTGGGAGTTGGTGGGTTTACAATGGATATTAGTGGTCAGTCTATCCCCAGAAATGGAAACAGAAATGTTGAGGAAGGGAAGGGAGGAGTCAGAGATAGACCAGGTGAAAGTGAGGACACGTAGGAAACTGGAAGCGAAATCGATGAACCTTTGCAATTCTAGATGAGAGAACGAAGCAGCACCAATGATATCATCGATATATCAGAGGATAAGTTGCGGATGGGGGCTGGAATAGGTCTGGAACAAGGAATGTCTCATGTACTCCATGAAGAGACAGGCATAACTGGGGCCCATGTGGGTACCCATGGCCACCCCTCTGACCTGCTTTCTACCTACTTCACTCTCTATGCAATTCACTGCATATACACTCTACTGTATACCCCACTGTCTATCTATTCCACTGTCTATATACACCACTGACTACCTACTTCACTATCTATCTACTTTTCTATATACCTACTCAACATCATATCTACTCCACAATCTATGTGCCTCACTGTTTATCTACTACACTAGTTGTCTATCTAGTGCACTGCATAACTACTCTACTACCTATGTAATTCACTCATATCTATTCCAAGTCTGTCTACTCCACTGTCTAATTCACTATTTATCTCTTTCACTGACAATCTACCCTACTGTCAATGACTTCACTGTATATCTGTATATGTACTCCAGTGAATATCTACTCCATTGTTTACCTACAACATATATCTACTGCACAGTATGACAATTTCATTATATATCTACTTCACTATATACCAACTCCACTATATACTCCATTGTCCACGTATTCCATTCTTTACTGCACTGTCTATCTACTTCACTACATATCTACCCTGCTGTCTATCTACTTTACTGTATATAGAGTCATAGAGTCATAGAGATGTGCAGCATGGAAGCAGGCCCTTTGGTCCCACTTGTCCATGTCAATCTGATATCCTAGATAAATCTAGGCTGCTGTCTACCAACTCCACTGCCTATCTACTTCACTGTCTATCTACACCACTGTATATCTAGTCCATTGTCTGTCTACGCTGCTGTCTGTCTAATTCACCACCTATCTGCTCCAATCCTTAACTATGACATGATTTATCTAATTTGTAGAATATCTAGTTCAAAGTATATCTAGTCCACTTTCTATCTTCTTCACTATTTAGTTGACTGTATGTCTACTCTGCTATTTATTTACATCATTGTATATCTACTCCACTGTCTATCTATACTGCTGTCTCTCATCTCCACCGTCTCCATGCACAGGCAGTACAGTGGCTCAGTGGTTAGGCCTCATAGTGCCAGGGACCCAGGTTCAATTCCATCCTTGGAAACTATCTATGCAGGGTTGGACGTTTTACCTGTGTCTGTGTGAGTTTCTTCTGCATGCTCTGGTTTCCTTCCACAGTTCAAAGATTAGGTGGATTGGCCAGGGATGGGGTGGGTCTGTGTGGGATGCTCTTCAGAGGGGCAATATGGACTTGATGGGCTTCATGGCATGCTTCCACACTGTAGGGATTCTATGAATCCACTTCACTGTATATCTTCTCTGCTGCCTATGTACTCTACTGACTCTTTACTTCACTGAATATCTACTCCATTATCTATCTATCTATACAGATGTTTCTCTTCTCCACTGCATCCTTTCTCCATTGTCTATCTATTTCACTGTATAACTCCTTTGCTGTGTAATACTCCACAGTCTATCTACTCCACTATCTACTTTACTGTAGATCTACTCCACTGCACATTTATCCCACTGTCTATCTACTGTACTTCACTATACATGAACCCTACTAAACATCTACATCACTGTTTATATACTCCACTGTCTATCTAATCAACTGTTTACAAGCTTCACTATATATCTATTCTGCTATCTGTCTACTCCATTCTTTCTCTACTCTTTTGTCCCTCTAATTCACTCTCTATCAAATCATCTCTCTATATACTTCATCGTATATTTCTTCTACTGTCTATCTACTTCACAGTCTATTTACTTCACTGTATAGCTCCTCCACTGCCTACCTAATATTGAATATCTACTCCACTGTCTATCTACCCCACTGATTCTCTACTTCATTGTGTATCTCTTCCTTCTGTATGTACTCCACTGTTATGTATTCCAAATTCTAACTACTCTGCTTTCTATCTACTCCACTGTCTATCTACTTCACTGTAGATTTACTCTTTATACATACTCCAATGTACATACACTCCACTATCAATCTACTCCACTGTGTATCTACCCCAATATATACCTACTTCACTATTTATCTATTCCACTGTCTATGTCTTTCATTGTCTGCAAACTACACTGTATATCTCATCCACTATCTACCTAACATTGATTATCTACTCCACTGTCTATCTACTTCACTGTCTATCTAATCCACTTTCTACCTCATTTTCTACTTACTCCACTGTGCATGTACTGTACTGTTATCTACTCCAAAGTCTATCTAATCTGCTATCCACTCCACTGTCTGTCTACTTCACTGTATATCTGACACACAATATATCTATTTTACTATATATCTGCTTCAGTCTTAAATCTGCTGTCTGTCTATTTCACTTTGTATCTGCTCTTCTGTGTATCTACTCCATTATTTACCTATCTTGCTATCTATCTGATGCACTGTCTATCTATTGCACTGTCTATTGTTTTGGACCAGACCAAACTCCCTTGAAGTAAAATAGGATAGTCTAGACCCTAACTTTGTCTTACTGTGAAGGTAAGTGTAAGACATTGCATTCCAGATACAATTCGATTGTTCGAACTACTTGACTTTGAGCAAAGCACACTTTATTTTTATACTACAGTTAAAATACAGACAAAATAAAAATTAAAAGAATTGGCATAACTGTAACTCTATTGAAATGCTCAACAAAATAATAGATATATTAAGTACTACTAATTAACTGTTCCAATATAGTAACATCCTATAAATATATCCTCGGCAAAGGCAAATTCAGTAAAATAGTTTGTGTCACATGCAATTCCAGAAGCAGGAAAGGAACCCCAGCTAATAGCTGTAACAGAGAGAGGAATAAGAGCCTCAACATCCAGCTTTAAGACCCTAGCCACTACGGAAAACTAAAGCTAAAACTAAAAGTCCTGGTTCTGTGGGAGCTGGTCCCACCCATTCAGGCAGCTACTATTGTTCCAACTTTATAATAAAAGCCCCAAGGCCTCAACAACTGTTTACACTACTAGCTTTGAGCAGACTACTTGTCACCTCTGTCTCAATCTTTCTTCATAAGAAGAACCAGGACAAAATGGATCTCGCAAAGCCACAGAATCATCACACATCGCCGCTTAAGAAAAAGAACCATCAATACACAAAGATGGCTTCATTTTTAAAAACCATTAGTCTTTGCCTATTAGTACACTACAATATATATACATTACATTGGCACTAAGCATGCAAACATTCATGACTACAGTCCATTTTTTTATCCACCACCGTATGCCTTCAAATTCCTTTATCAAAGTCGCAACAACATGTCGTCAATTACATTCCCTCATCCTGCCACACATATAGGGTTCAAATTGCATAACTGCAATATAAGGTCCATTTAAACAGTTTGGAATTTTTATCCTAATTGTTTTCAAAATCTTTAAGGAGTTATGTTTAGCATATGCAATTGTTTCAGACACATTACTGGCAATATAAATGCCAAAATGTTGTAATGCCTACACCAAACTCAAAAGTCTCCTTCTCAGTTGTGGAATATTTCAGTCGGTGATTAATCAATTTTCTGAAAAAAAATACCCAATAGATCTTTCTATCTTCTCGTTGTCTTCTTGTATGAATGTAGAGCCGACACCCACATCACTTGCATTGATAGCCACCTTGAATGGCTTTGCATAATTAAGTGAGGCTAACACTGCAGCTTTCAGGTTGTCAAATGCCTTCTGACAGTCCACTGTCCACTGAAATTTTCTGCATTTCTCCAACAAGTCAGTCAGTGGAGCAAACATACTGCTAAAATTCGGTATGAACTTCTGATAAAAAAACACTCAATCCCAGAAATCAAACTATTTCCCACTTCATTGATAGTATGGGAAATTCCCCAAAAACCTTTCTTTGCATCTCTTGGGGCCATCTGTCCACGTCCAGTAACATAGCCCAGGAATGTGACTTAGGCTTTTGTGAACTCACTCTTAGCCAGGTTTATCACCAAGCCCTGCTCTGAAGTGGATCAAACAATTCTGATAGATGCTCCAAATATTCCTTCCATGTGTGATTAAAAATCACCAGATTGTCAATGTACACCACACAACTGAGTATCCCGAATGACTTTATCGATTAGTCTTTGAAATGTGCTTGGCACTTTTTTCACAGCAAATAGCATGAACTTAAGCCAGTAAGTCCATTTGGCATCACAAATTGTCTTTGCTCTTTTGGATAAAGGTACTTGCCAGTATCCTCTCAGTAAGTTCAACTTAGAAATGCACCTTCCAATGCAGTCTTCCAAACATGGCATAAGATATGAATCAGATTTTGTAACTGCATTGACTTTGTGATAGTCCACACATAATAATTGATCACCATCTGGTTTTGACACCAATTCCATGGGTGAGCTCCTTTTACTGCAACTCACTTCAATTATATTTTATTTGAGCATGTGTTCAATCTCTTTTTGAACCTGTGCCAACATTAGTGGGTTAAATCTATACAAATTGTTGCTTAATTGGAACAGCATCTGCCATATCTACATCATGCATAATCAGATTAGTGCTTTCCAGCTTGTTCCTACATATCTCTCCATTTGATTGTAATAACTCTTTTAGGTCATTTCAATTTTCCTCTGGAAGGTAACACAATAACTTATTCCAATTTTTGACAACTTCCTTATTGTCCAATTTAACTTGAGGAATGTCCAATTCAGATTAATCTGAAGTTAGTTCTTCACTCTGTGTTGTAACCAGTAACACATTCTCTTTTTGCTTTCCATCCCTATCAAAATACCTTTTGAACATATTCAAATGACACACTCCGCGGGATTTCTTTCTATCTGGCATTCTTATCAAATAATTCACCTCACTCAATTTCCTTTTGATTTGATAATTGTCCACTAAATCTTGCCTTTAAAGGTTTATCTATCACTGGGAGTAATGCTAACACTTTATCTATCGAAGCAAAATTACATTTTTTTTATTTCTAGTCTGCTTCGGGTTTCATCATATGCTGTGTGGAGCTGGAGGAACACGGCAGGCCAGGCAACATCAGAGGAGCAGGAAGGTTGACGTTTTGGGTCGGGACCCTTCTTCAGAAATGCTGTATGGCGATCTACTCCATTGTACATCTAGCCTACTGTATATCTGCCCCACCATCTAATCCACCATCTATCTACCGTCCGGCATACGTACTCCACTGTTTAACTTATCCACTGCAAACAACTCTGTTATTCTATGCATACGTGCATCATTATCTCAACCGCTGCCGCTGATGAGCAAACAAGGCGTTATTTGCAACATTTCCGATCTAGCGAAATGCAATCTAAGTCAGTTACTTGATGAGTTGTCTCATGAGGTATTTTATCTTTTTTTTTCAATTCCCATGATATTCGGAACAAGTTCCTGGAGATAAAGAAAATGCGAGGTGTCTGAAGAATGCGCAACCACTTCATTCTGGAAAATAAAACCTCTTCACAATCCTCTCCAGAGGCTCCCTGACTTCGCAATAAAATTTGTAAAAGCCTTCATATATCCCATCTGAACATCACTGCAAGCCTCCGCTGACACGGTTTTCTCAAACGCTACATTATTACGAGAGATTGAGTTTCTCTGAATCGTCTCAGGGTGTCGCGAGTGCTTTGCAGAGCTGACGAGCAGGAGGCCAACACTCAATTAAGCGCACTTTCTAGGACACCCAATGCCGTGCTCTGGCGTCGCCCTGTCTGTCCAGCAGCTTATCCTCCTGTTAGTATCAGCTAATGGAAAACAGCGCAAAGGTGTTGCTTAGAATATGAAATAAAAGGAGCAGGTAATAGAGACTGATTCAATTTCTCATTGTGACAGCGCAGTTGACATTCGATTACATGCTGAACCCGATTGTGTCTTTCATGATTTATAATCTGATTTACATACAGTTGTTTAAAATAGGCCTCGGATTACTGAACTCCGCATATTGACTTGTTGTGCTTTATTCAGAAGCTTCAAACTGAATTTAGCAGTTTTGTGAATGAAACGGAATGTGAAGTGTATCTGAAAAAAACAAATCGCTGGAGAAACTCAGCGGATTTTGCAGCATCTGTGGAGAGAGAAACAGTTAATCTTTTGAGTCCAGTTCTGAAGAAGACCGCTGAATTTCTCCAGCTATTTCTCTTTTTTTTTTCAGATTTCCAGCGTTCGCAGTTCTTTGTTTTGTTTTAGTGAGTTGTACCTATTCGGTTACTGTAGTTGTTACTTCTATGATACACGTCAAGTCTTCTGTGCATTGTCCAAAGGTAGCTCCACTGCACATTGCTGATGCTTCATCCAGGGCCCTTTTGGTTTAGTAGTTTTTGTCAATGGTCATTCCCTCTGCCTCCCTAACGGGTCGAGGACGAGGGAGGAGACAGGTGCCAATTTCCTCAGCCAGAACGAGAGTCAAACTACATCGTTGGCATAACTCCCAACACACGCTTTCTAAACTATCTGATTCCCTATGTCATTTACAATACATAGAATTGTGTGGGAACATATGTTTGCAAAATAAGACGATGCATTATGGATGCTGGCAAAAAAACAAATGAACGGGAACAAACTGCAATAATTACACTCTACAATGTTTTGTTGCTGCACAGGCTAAGGAAGGGGATTTGCATTTGCTGTTAAACAAGGTGCATAAAAGTAGTCTTTTTTCACATTACGTAAATTGCGTCTAAGCAACTTAAGCTGTTCCTTGGAAATTTCTTCCAGGCGGAATATTGCTACCTCAGGTTAGCCTGTGCATCTTATAACAAATGATTGGCCGAACTTGAAGAAAAACAAGAATTAACAAGCTTCAGAAGAAGTGTTTGTCTTGTATTACAAACTCATATTTACATAATGGTCACTTTAAGGTGATAAAACCTACCGAGGTGTTGCAGAAAAGAATTATAAAACTAAGTATGACGCCAACACAGCTAAAAAGATACTAGATCAGATGACCAAAAACGTAGCTAAGAGCTAGTTTTTAAGGAGTGTCTTAAGGGAAAAACAAACAATGTCGTCTGGCTGAGAGCTACAGGGAGGTTACCAAAACAACCGGGGCCTAGACAACTAAAGGTACTGCACCAATGGTAAAGTCATTGCAATTTCGAATGCACAAGAGGCCAGATTTAGAGGAGTGCAGATCTCTCGCAGGGTTATGGGGTTGGAGGAGATTACACAGGTCGGGCGGGATGAAGCCATGAGGAATTTGAAAATAAAGGAAGAGAATTTATAAATGGTAATGTTGCTTGGCTGGGAGCTACTGTCTACCAGGACAGGGATGATAGGGGAAGGGACATGTGGAGGTCAACAGTGCTTTGATGACTTTAGTGTTCCGGAGAGAAAGGTGGAATGCAATAATTGAGTCGCAAAATAATAGAAGTATGAAAAAGGGTCACTGGACTCGAAACGTTCTCTCCACAGATGCTGTCAGACCTGCTGAGTTTCTCCGAAATTTTCTGTTTCATTTTAACATAACAGAAGCATGGATGATGGTTTCCGCAGTTCATGAGCTGAGACAGGGTAAAGTCAGTAGAGGTGGTACCGAGGTAAAGCTGGTTTTTGTCAGCATAAGTGTGAAAACCAGCACAGTATCTTCCGACATTGTCACTGAGGATCAGCATGTAGTTGAGAAATATGAGGGCCCATCGATAGATGTTGGGAGACCAGAAAAATAGTCGCAATAGCTGTACTGGACGTATATGAAAGGAACCAGGTGAGAGCTACACAATTTGTGTGGATGACCGTGTCACAGGCATGTAGGTCAAAGAAATCAAGTTGGGAAACTGTACCTCTATGTACGGCAGTCATCTCGACTGCCATTTGTGACTTTGTTAACTGTACCGTGCACATTGCCATGGGCAAGCCCGCCATTTCTACAACCTTATATCTGACTGCTGATGTGCTGTCATTGTATATCGTTCGTAAACATAAACGCTAGAGACAAGTTTTTGATATAAGTTTGTAATTTACAAGCTGTATCGCGACTAGATCATGGACCGCCAGCTTGAAATTGTTTCGAAAGTTTGTAATTGAAAACATCCATTTTTCTTTTGCAATTTAGCAACTTTGGATTGGAACAGTTAACTGATGTCACTTGTTCCTGTTAACGTGATAAAAAAAAACCCCAGAAATTGCTGGAGAAACTCAGCAAGCCTGACATCATCTATGGAGAGAGTCAGAGTCAACGTTTCACGTCCAGTGACCTTTCTTCAGAACTGCTTGTGTTTTTGTTTCGTGTTAATGTGGACAACGGCTGTGACGAATTCGGCGCAGTTTCTAGCGGCGGCGCGGCCTAACACACTTCAAACTGATATTGCAATGTTGTACTGAGCTACAGAATGGCTGGTACCCCAGTCGAAATCCCTAGTAATTCCTAGCTACAACGCCAGGTCCCCCGTGCGTGGGGGGAAGGGGGATTGGAGTGGGGGGGCGGGGGGGAGGGGGAGTTGAGGGCTGTACATCTATATTTGCTGTCAGTTACGCTGAAATCGCACCGTCCTCGTTTGGAAATGCAATAGGCTTCGGCCACCGCTTTCTCCAGCTTCTGACTCCCTCCGGATGTAAGCCTATTTCGAGCCTCCCACAGTATTTATTTCTGTTGTTACGGCCTCCTTTAAGTCCATTGAGACGCTCACATTGCCTTGTTGGAGATTCCAGATGAGAAACTGGGTGGAATTATTGGGCCGAATGTCACTGAGTTAACTCCCAGGTGCTGTCAGGAGATCGGGTGCATTGAAAGTACACCTGTCGCCGCCTGAACGCAACTGATGGTAGAGAAGTTCCTAACCTCCCATCATGTCACGCTGGGTTTACATCGTGACTTCAGCATTGCTGTAACTTGCAGTATTTCCTCACGCCCCTGAGAAGGCGTCATTTCTGATGATGTCAACGTGGGTTTAAGCAGGGTCCGGGAACTCCCTCGGAATCCCAGACTAAACTTTAGACTTACTGAAAGTCAAACTGCTATCTTTAATATCAATATTGATATCGTGGTTGAGGATTTTTCGCAATCGGCCGATGCAACTAGCTGAGCGTCAGATGAAGTTATAGTGGCCAGACAGAATCACTGAGGGCATTCCCGGCATTGCATTTAGCTTCTGAAATCGTCAGCATTCTCTTGGCAGCAGAAGTGGGGCCGTATTAGTCTTGTCAAGGTCCAAGCAAACTACAGTGACTGGACACCATTGAGCTCTGAGATTATTTTAAAGGCTGATTTAATTAGGAGGAGAGGAGCACCCCTTCTTCTTCCAAACAACTAATTCTTTGTGCTGCATTCTTTACGTGCAGACACACAGAGCTCTTGTTCCTATGGAAAAAGGGGTTAGAGTTCAGTCAAATAGCATCTAAGCTTATATGGTACTGCCAGACCTCATCTTGACTGCACATGTCTGTCTGGGTGAAGGTGTAGCTTTAATGAAATACTTCAGCTGCAAGGCTGTTGGATGCAGCATTGTTTCAAGTCTAAGAAACTACTTTAAAATCTATTATCTCAAACCTTTACAAAACCAGTAGAACAAGCATTGACAACAATTACCATAAGCATAAAATAGTGAGAACAACGCTGTAACAGTAGACAAACAAGAAATGTGAGAGGTAATTGAATTTTGAAATAGTACTTGTGATTGGACTGGTATCAATGTTAAGAGGAAGTAGAATTTTAAAAGAAAGTATTGTATTCTTACTGGCAATAAATGAGCTTCAATTTGAAAATACTTCAAGAATTTCTGGTCAGTGTGTCTCATGGACAAGATGATTGCAGGTATCAGTCCATGTTCTATATGGTTGCTCACTGTGATAAGCCTGTTATGGCAATTGCATAGATTTCAGCACCGCTCTGGGCTATGGGATAAATGCAGGAAAGTGGGGTTGAGGATTATTAATTAGCCACAATCTCATTTAATGGCAAACAGACTTGATTAACTCAATGGCCTACTTCTGCTTCTATGTCGTATGGGCTTATAATGTTGCTGTTATTTTATAACAATATATTCCATTGAACAGGAGAAAATACATAGCATGATGACTCAAATATGATACAATAAACACTAAATATCAAACTTATTTATTTACAAAATCATTCACAACCTGCTCCCTTATTCTGATTATTTATTTTTATTTCTCTCTCTCTATAGGACATGTGCTCTGCCCAAAGACTGGACCTTAGCTCATTGTTTGTTGATGCTTCATCTTGAGCCACTTTCTTGGTGATCTTTGTCAGTGGTGGTTTCACTCTCAGTGTCAAGTTGAGGAGACAGGTCCCAAGTCTATCTCAAGCAGATTGGGTATTGAACTACAAATCGACCATCTAAATTAACTGTCCCCCTGCATATGTATATATTCTACATTTCCTAGTCTCACATTTCATTTGGCTTCCTTCACTCTTAATCATGGGTGGCTTAGAAAGCTATAGGAAATATTCAACACAGCTGGAACATTTGTACCCAGGTACACATGTAGGGTGGAGTTTCCATGGACATTTCCTGATTGCCCACAATACCATCAGTGGAAACTTTACAGAAATTATACCAGTAGTGATTGGTCTTATTGCACAAGGGTTAGCAAAGACTTTCTACCAGTGTTAAAGTGGAAGATTGGGAGAATCCTCACAAAACCTCTACCCATAAAACGTCAATCTTTTTTTAAAATTTAATTTTCGTACATTTCAAATTCCTGATGCTAAATGATCTTTGTGTCCTGATTTAGACTTGATTATCTCTGAAGCAAAATCTTCAGCCTTCAAAATTCAAATGGGAAAACCAGCAGCTCAGCAATATAAGTACAAATAGGGTTGGGGTTTGAGGACTGGTGGGCATGGATTTGTTAGGGTTCAACAGCCCTGCCAAAAGAAGCATTGATCATTAGTGTCACTGGGTATCCATGTGAAGAATTCATCGGGGGCAGCGTGAGTAACCGTGACTCAGAAATTTTCAGCAATGCACAACCATTTAACAATTTTGTTTTAAGGCCAGTCAGCAAAGAAATGCTGTGCTTACTGATACTTTGATGTTGCAGATTGCGGGGAAAGAGGGAAATTACATGAACTCATAGGAAAATGTTGGACAGCAAAACATGGAGCACGTAAGTTTCAGCAGCAGGCAGAGGCCAGTGCTAAGCCTTCAACCTGACAACACTCACAAAGAAAGAAGTGTGTTTAGTCCGTTTTAAGTTTCAAAATGCACAGAATTTGGATCTTCATAAGATTTCATTGCCGATTCTATTCTCTGGTGTGGGAGGCAGGCATCTGACTGAAAAAAAGTCCAAATTAAATTATTTTGGGAGAATGTTCTGGATTACTTCCAACTAATATATCAGGTACCCGTGAACATCTAGCGATTAAGGGAAAGTTACTAGTTGCGTGGTAAAACCAGATACTGGAAAATCTTTGTGCCTGGACATTTTAAAAAATTCATTCACAGGATATGAGCCTCGCTGACCAGGCCAGCATTTATTGCTCATTCTTAATTTCCCCAGAAGGTAGTTAAGAGACAACCAGATTGCTGTGGGTCTAGAGTTACATGTAGGCTAGATCAGTTAAGAATGGCAGTTACCTTCCCTAATGGACATTCGTTACGGAGAATATTTTACTGGGCTGTGCCACCACCAGATTCCAACAGCCTGTTACTACTAAGTGTACAACTTTCTTTTAGGTTCTGTACCACTGATGAAGTTTGTACACAGCACATGGTTTATGGGAAAATGACGACACCTCTCCCATAATTTTCTATTCACTAATTTCAATGAACAGAAAAAGCACCGACAAATCAATCACGATTTTCTCGTCGTTTCTTCCTGGCCCATACTTTAGCTCATCGAACACCTGAAACGGTAAACATTTCTCCAGCTCGGGAGAACTTTTGCCGAACAAACCTACTGACTGTGTTGCAGCAATTCCATGATTAACACCTTATCTGGTCATTACTCCGTTGCCACTTGCCGGATTTTGCTGTACACAAACAGGCTGAGAACTTTTCTTACAAAAGTGCTTACATTCAAAAGTACTTCATTGGATGAAATGCATGTTAAAAGAGGTTCCTGGGCTCACGGAAGTTGTTATATATGCAGGCAGTGTACCTCCGTCTCTTTCGTTTCTGTTTTAATTCGCGAATGAGACATGAGCACTTTGCGAGCTAAGAATTTCTTGCAGTAAAATGCCCGCAGTATCAACTGGAGAAAGACTCGATGCTTTCCACTGAAACCAAAACAGTCTTTCGCCAGATGAGGTCGCTGCTCTACTTAGGACAGACCCTGCAAAGAGATCAGGAGCCTCCTGCAACTGTAACCTGTTTTATATTTCCACTCCAGAGGTTTTGTGTACGCTTGTGGTTATTTTGATTTTTTTTCCTTTGTCTTTCCGCTGAAAGACTAGTAATAACCATTAGATCCAGCTTTCAGTTACTTAGTTAGAAATGAAAAAAAAAACACCAAGTAAACAGCACTTTCAGTCAATGTTTGAAACCGAAGACTCAGGTTGCTCCACTTTCATGGGCCGGAGACTGAACGTCTGCTTCTCTCTCCTGGGAAAACGCATTAGCGCGCATTTCTCTACTGTTTCTTAACCTAGGACAAAAATCAATGCCACGAATTTCTAAAAGCAAACAAACCTTAATAAAAGACGTGTTTCTTCTTGATACTGTCTTTGCAATTCATATTATCAAAGAATGCGCCGAGTGCTTATTATTAATTACAATATGCACTGAACAAAACAGGCACATGCCGTGTCCTCTATTTTGAGTCGCTTTTTGCTCTGATTACAGACTGCTGCATAATGTTTCTGTCCTTTAAAATTCCAGATCGAGCGCAAGGTTGTAGTTCCACAAGATCAAAGACATTGAAGAAACTGGCGAATCAAACGAAGCACTTCCCTCATCAACCTTCTCTAGTTGTCTAATTTATCTTGAAAATGCCAGTACCTTCCAGCTCGGGCTCTCCTTTTCTCAAATATTTGTTTCAGTTGAGATCTTGTTTTATGTATAGCTTTACATATTATTAATGCATCAAAACTGGAGGCAATCCACAGCCGTCTGCCCGATTTGCTGAGTTTCCCCCCAACTATTTTCTGTTTTTATTTCAGATTCCCTGTATCTGCCTTATAGGTCAAGGCAAACTCCAGGCCTCACTGAACCAGAAGCTTAAACATTTACCAAAATCAGAAATTGCTGGAGAAACTTAGCAGGCCTGGCAGCGTCTGTGTACAGAAATTTTTGAATCCAGCTCTGAAGAAAGGTCACTTGATTTTCTGTTTTTGTTTCAGATTTTCCGTATCCACAGTTCCTTGTTTTATTTCAATATTTAAATAATCGGCTTGTTCTAGATGTTCTGATTAGATCAGTGTAGACGAGTTTATTCGGACAAGAATATTCTTAGAGCCTTATATTTTCAAAACACTAGAATCTGTGACACCGCTGGAGTAAATATGGAAGTCCGAATTTGTTTAGTTATCAATACCATCTGTTCACTTCTCTGTCTCTTAGAAACACAAGGACCAGTGTGAGTTGCTGGATAGCGGTTTAGAGCATGCGTCCATAAATATCGGTACGTCAAACAATGCAAACAATTCTGAAGTTGTTTCTTTTCACTCACGAAATGTTTACAGTCTAAATACATATTAAGTGAGGGGATGTGTTCACTATAGCTGGGAGAATTGTTGCTATCACAGATGCAAACAAGCCTATAGATTCATGGCAACGTGTGATGTAGCTTGTGATATTGACACCACAATCAATGTACACTCTTAGGTAAAAATAAATTTCTTATCCTGTTACAGGTTATTTTTATACTAAAGCAGTCTTGCGCGTTCTAGCAATGCAACTATACGACCCTTGCATTTATAAAAAGAAATTATATTAAAATAACCTTGCTTCAGGTAAAGAATAGACTTTGTACTAAAATATTCCGATTTAATTGGACATCAACAGAGAACTTAGTGTTTGCAAAACTTCTATGACAGGTGCAGCTATCAAAACTGCGAGCGATGTTTGAAGGTACATGACCGTTAAGGGTTGTAGTTTTAACTCAGTTTCAAGAAAAAGAGTCATTAATAACATGGAACGCATAGAACATATCGATAACAGCACAAAAATATTACCTTTTCTATTCATCCCCAGTAGACGTTTCGCTTGAGCTAAGTGGAATATTTGGATACAATTGCATCTATTAAACATTTCCGGGGATCGTTACAGAGAATTAAAGTAAACCAAACACAGTCGAAGGAAGGCGATGAAGATATGACGTTCACTGGTTGGAGAAAAGGCTATTCAAGAAATGCATTTTCACTTCAGTTCCCTCTACTGCGATAAGAAAAGTGGTCATATAGCATTGCGCGCGGCAATTGTCTGTTATTATTAATATTCTGCAATTAGTCATTGTTGTTGAAACGGAAAATAGAATCAGAAGGCATATCTTCAAGCATTTAAATTCACGCCCAGAACTGGATGATTAAATTAGTGGGGCGTGCTATTTCTAATCATTGCTACTGACCGCGAGCAAATGTACTAAGTCATAGAGTCATAGAGCACGGAAACAGGCCCTTCGGCCCAACCAGTCCATGCCGAACATAATCCCAAACTAAACTAGTCCCACCTGCCTGCCCCTGGCCCATACCTCTCCAAACCTTTCCTATTCATGTATCCATCCAAATTTCTTTTAAACTTTGTAATTGCACCCACACGCACCACTTCATCCGGAAGATCATTCCACACGCGAACCACCCTCTGTGTAAGAAAAAATGCCACTTATGTCTTTTTAAAATCTCTCTCCTCTCACCTTAAAAATGTGATCCCAGGTCTGAAGTTCCCCATGCTAAGGAAAATACAACTGTCATCAATTCAATTTATACCTCTCATTATTTTATAAACTTCTGTCAGTTCACCTCTCAATCTCTCCAGTGAAAAATGTCCCAGTCTATCCAGCCTTGCTTTAAAATTCAAACCTTCCATACCTGGCAATATCCTGGTAAACCTCCTCTGAACTCCAGCTTGCTAATATCTTTCCTATAACTGGGTGACCAGAACTGGACATAGTACTCCAGAAGAGGCCTCACCAATGTCCTGTACAACCTCAACATAACGTCCCAACTCCAATACTCAAAAGAGTGAGCAGTGAAGGCAAGTGTGCCAAATGCCTTTTTAACCACCCCATCTATATTTGACACAAACTTTAAAGAATTATGTACCTTCACCCCTACGTCCCCCGGTCTACAACACTACACAAGGTCCTACCATTAATTGTATAAGCCCTACCCTTGTTTGTTGTATCAAAATCCAATAGCTCACATTTATTTGATTGAACTCCATCTGCCATTTTTCAGCCCATGACCCATTTGATCAAGATCCCGTTGTAATCTTAGAAAACTTTCTTCACCTTCTACTATGCCACCAATTTTGGTGTCATCCGCAAATTGACTAACATTGCCTTCTATATTATCATCCGAATCATTTATATAAATGACAAACAAATGAGGACCGAGAACCTGTAGAACACTGCCGGTCACAGGTCTCTGGTCTGTAAAACAACTCTCCGCCATTACTCTCCGCATACTGCTGTTAAGCCAATTATGTATCCAATTGATAAGCTCACCCTGAATCCCATGTGATCCAACTTTATTAATTAGTTTACCACACGGAACCTTGTCAAAGGCTTTACTTTAATCTGAATGAATGCCTACTGCTCTGCCATCATCAATCTTTTTGGTAACTTCCTCAAAAAACTCAATCAAGTTTATGAGACACATTTTGTGAGGCGATTTTCCTCACACAAAACCATGCTGACTATCTCTAATCAATTTTTGCCTCTCTAAATGCCCACAAATACCATGTTTTGTAATCACCTCCAGCAATTTACCCACAACTGAAGTCAAACTCATAGGTCTGTAGTTCCCTGATTTCTCCTTATGACCTTTCTTAAACAAAGGTACAGCATTAGCCACACTCCAGTCATCAGGCACCTCACCAGTAGTTTTAGATGATGCAAATATTTCTGCAAGGGATCTCATAATTTCCTCCCTTACTTCCCAAAACATTTTGGGATACATTAGGTCAGGTCCCGGAGATTTGTCCACTTTTATATTCTCAAAGAACTCCCGAACTTCCTCTTTCTGTAATGTGTACTTATTTTTAAAACACCAAAGTTTATTTCTCTACATTCTCTGCATTTCTTTCACCACAGTAAAAACTGATGTGAAATATTCATTTAGTGTCTCCACCCATCTCCTGGGGTTCAACACAAAGTGTAAGTACGACCTCTTTGATCTTTAAGAAGCCCTACCTTCTCTTTAGTTACCCCCTTGCTTTTAATGTATTTGTAGAATCTCTTTGGATTATCCATAACCTTATCTGCCAATGTTATCTCATATCCCCTCTTTGCCTTCCTGATTCCTCTCTTAAGAACGCCCCTACACTCTTTATATTGATTAAGAGAATCAATTGAACCGAGTTGTCTGTATCTAAATAAAATCTTCTTTTATTCTTGACTAAAACCTCAATATCTTTATTCATCCATTGTTCCTTAATCTTACCAGCCTTACCCCTCTCTCTATCAAGAAAAAAATGCTTCTGAACTGTCATCATCACGCTCTTGAATGTTTCCCAATTGTCAGATGTTCTTTTAGATTGCGAATAGTCTACTCCAATTTCTACCCATAATTTCTACCCATATATTTTCACTGGACAATTTTTTTCAGAAATAACTTCCTTAGTTTCAGCAGTAATGTATTATTTAATCAAAAACATCCGCCGCCCCCCACTCCTTTCTTGCCTCCTTTTCCATCCTTCCTACAGCATCTAAATCCCGGAACACTGAGCTGCCAGTCTTGTCCATGTCTCAGCCAAGTTTCTGTAATCGCTATGACGTCCCAATCCCATTTCTTAAACATGCCCTGAGTTCATCAGTCTTACCTGTAAGACTCTTTGCACTGAAATAAATGCAACTTTGTTCTTCAGAGTTACCACATACTCTGACTCTCTCTTGTCTGTTTTCTAATTGACGTGCTCTCCTCACTTTCGGAACCTACTTCATCAATCCTTCCATTTACGCTGGTAACTAGAATTCCTCCACTCGCCTTGTCTATCAGTATAAAGTCTCCCTTAATAGAATGAGCAAATCTCCCTGCTAACATATTGGTCTCTTTCCATTTTAGGTTATTGGCTTGTAAATTTCCTCTAAATTCACCAACGTTTAGCTCTTTTAGTTGGGCAGGTATCAATCCGGCTCGTGTTAACCTATGACCACTTTATCACCTTTCCCTTTTCACGTCTCCCATCATGGCCATCCGTCCATCCAGAAATCTTTTCATTGGTAAGCTCTTCAGGCTTTCTATAAAGTAGCCTATCCTATTTTCAATTGTGCTTTTTTCCAGCTAATTCTGTTAAATGTGCCAGTCTTTGTGTAATATGTTCCAGATTTTATAATGTACAAGAGGTTATGCTGAGCTTTGTTGGGTAGGACACTGGTTGGCCGCAGCTAGAGCATTGTGACTGTGACTGGAGTATTGAGCCCTGGCCGTCTCACTGCAAGAACGATGCGAAAGTATAGAAGAGTACAGAAAGAATGGATCGAGATTTCAGGAACTTCAGTTAGCAGATTAATTGGAGAAATTAGGACTTTTTTTGGAGAAAAAGGCCTGGGAGAAGATTTGATAGAAGTATTCAATATCATGAGCGGTCTGGACAGAGTGAATAGGCAGAAACTGTTTCCACTGGTGAAAGGATCGGAAATATAAGACAGAAAACAAAAGACAGTGGTTAAGGCTTGGGAAGGAAGGGGATTAAACAGAAGCATGCAAAGGACATTAGACTGCGGCATGCAAAGAACATTCTACCATTGCCTGTCCAAAATCTACAAGGCACAAGTCAGGAGTTTGATGGAATACTCCCCACATGCCTGGATGAGTGCGACTCCAACAACATTCACGAATCTTGACACATCTCAGGGAAAAAGCAGCCCGTTTGATTGGCACTTTGTCCACCATCTTCAATAGTCGCTCTCTCCACCACAGCAGTGTGCATCATCTACAAAATCACCTCCATTGGCAGCACCTTCCAAACACTCAACCTCCACCATTAGAAGGGCACGGGCGGAGGATATATCGGAAAACTACCACCGACAAGTTCCGGTCCAAGTCACTCACCATCCTGACTTGGAAATACGTCGCCGATTCTTCACTGTAGCTGGGTCAAAATCCAATAAGGCTGTACAAGATTAAGGAGGCTATGTTCAACTTGTATTAAAAATAAGCTTGACTTTAGTTGGAGCATTGCGGTCAGTTCGGGGGCGCCGTTGTCTAAGAAAGATGTGAAAGCAACGGAGACAGTCTCTACACCCTAAGCACTGCAGCAGTACAAGAAGTCAATACAGTAGCCCTTGTTTTCAGACTATTTAGGGATGGGCAGCAATTGCTGGACCAACCAGCACAGCCTACATCCTCATGGTTTTATTTTCTATGAAAAAGGAACAACATGCAGGGAGAAAGTAGGGCAATAATCCTAAGTGAAATTGTTATTTGCAGAACAAGTACACAACCCTGCTGGGCCGAATGGCGTCCTGCCCCGGAGAGATTATCTGATCCTGTGTTGTGTACATTATGTCTGTTAGGGATGCCATTCAGCATATTGCACAGCACAACAAAAACGAAACAAAGTACAACCGAAATGAAATAATTTCAGGAGTTAGGGCGGAATTTATTTTCCGTAAAACATCATCCAGAACTTTGCGGGATTCTTAAGGTAACGTCAAAGCTCCCAAGTGGAACAGCAAGAGCCTTTTCAGTTTCGGAAATACAATCTGGATTGAGTGAGAGTGTTTGTTGTCAATGGCAGGTGCCAGTTGAATTGATGCTAAATGGGTGGGAGTGGGTGACTGTAAAGCTGTGAGGCCGTCAAAGGGTACCGTACTGCCTCTGCATTGAAACACCATCATGTGGCAAGATTGGCTGCTGAGGTTGTAGAAAGATTTAGACATCAAGGAGTAGGGGGAAAAATCAGACAGTTCGACTGTGGACTTCCAAGTCTCTGCTTTTCTACGTTCTGCTGCATGTTTCATTCAAAAACGATGGTGATAAAATAAAACTAGAAATGCAATTCATTGGCCCGAAAGCAAGACACTGTGGACACTGGCAATATAGAATATATAAAACAGGGAATGTTGGAAATACCCGGCAGCATCTGGAGGGAGAAAAAGAGTTCCTGTTTCAGGCGTTCTATTCACGTTTTGATCAGAACGGGATCAACGTTAAAGATGTAACAGGTTTTAAGGAAGGAAGGAAGAGCCAAGGATGAGGACCATACTGAAGGATAGCGTGTAGGGCTACAAGTATTAACTGACCAAACGAAAGATTTTGGAAACAAGCCGGCGATGGAACAGGTAAAGAAAGCAAATACTGGCTTGGGAGAAAAGATAAGTAGGAAACACTATAATTATCACTACCACATGCCATTAGCGAATGTGAGGGCGGTGATGTTTATTTGCAGAGAAGGGTACCTACACCCGCACCTATTCTTTCCCCACTGTCCAGAGACCAACACTTTCATGTATAGGGAACGGAGATTTACCGAAAGTTTATTTCTATTTAGCGTGCTATATTTACTGCTACTCTACACCCGCCGTCTCCTTCACGCTTGCTCACCATTCACTTCCCAAACGTGACTGAGAACTTCCTGCCCCCCGCCATGTGCATTCTGTAGCCCTCTCCCACTCTGACCTATCTGACCTTGGTCTCCCACTGTGCTGCTGCACTAAAACTCCAGCTAAACTCCCGGAACAATCCCTCACCTTTCCATCGAGAACATTACTGCTTTATCAGACTCAGTGCTGAGCTCAACCATTTCAGATTATTGCCTGCGCCGGCATTTTTTGAAAGTCATTTGATGGTGATGTTTCCGCTTTTGTAATTTATACTTTAGGTGGACTAATCACTTATTTCGTGTTTACGCTATTGTCCCGATGGCCTAGTAGCACTATTACTCGACTGTTAATCCAATAGACCCGAGTAATGAACAAAAACAGAAGTTGCTCAGAAGGGTCCTCAGCTCTGAGGGTCACCGGACCCGAAACGTTAACTCTGGTTTTTCTTCACGGATACTGCCAGACTTGCTTGAGTTTTCCAGCAACTTCTGTTTTTGTTCTTAATTTACAACATCCGCAGTTCTTTCGGTTTTTATTTAGACCCGAGTGTTCCCAGATTCGAATCCCGCCATAGTGGAATTTGAATTCATTTGAAATCTGGAATATAGTCCACGGATGCAATTTATCAGTACTCTGTCTTGCAGTTAAGTGTGTTATTGATACACACACAAAAAAAAATGGAAATTAGCATGAACAGTCAGCGTTCCATGATTATTGGGGGAAACCCTTCTGGTTTATTAATGTCCTTTCGGGAAGGAAACTACCATCCTTACCTGGTCTGGCCTACATGTGACTCCAGACCCACAGCAATATGGTTGACTCTTAAACTGCCCTCCGGGCAATTAGGAATGGACAATAAATGCTGGCCTGGCCAGCGACGGTCTTATCCCGTGCAGGAATAAAATACCACCCCTGTTTGCCTTGTACCAATCATTCTTTTTGTCATTTAACCTCTTCTGCCTGCTACCCAATCACAGATCCCCCTTGTTTTTGTCCTCTCTCCCCCTCCTCCCCAACACCACCACCCTGAACATGTTTAAACCCCCTGTTCCTCCTCTCTTTCCAATTCTGAATGAACGTCGTTGACTGGAAATGTTCACTTCGTTTTTTTTTCTTTCTACTGCTGCCGACTGGTCTGATGATCACTTCCAACATTTTCTGCTCTCAGTGTAAAGTGATGTGTGCCGTGATGCAGGTCCTCCTGCTGCCGCGTCCAGGCGGACCGATGCTCTTCAGGAATACCGGTCACCAGGTATATTAAGAGTCAATACCATAGAATACCGCACATCTCGCTGTGATTTTCCAATTAGTATTTTGGCTTACGTATCAATAACACATTTAACTGCAGAGCCAGGTCCAGATGCAGTTCATCCCGAGCATAGTCATCTGGAGTTGCTACGGCCGACATGATTCTCAGATAGATTCAATTCTCTAGCTGTGCTGCAGCTTCATTACCTTCAATAGGCTCAAGGAAATAAAATGCCAAAACGCAATCGATGTTGTATTGAATGTGGCATGCAATATTGCCAAGGCATCCACAAACTGCGCCAATTGTGAAGAAGTGACTGAATTTATCCGTCGCTCGATAGAAACCATCTCCTCTTGCTGCTCCAGAGAAGGAACACTGATTGTTCATGATGACAACTGTGTAAGACTAACTGAGGAAAACGACTCCCTGTGAACCACTTTGTCGAGTTGTATTGAACGTGATAAGAACAAGACGGATTCTCTTTTAAATTCCGTCATTCGAAAGTGTTTTGTTCTCTGCTATCACATTTGATGTCTATTTTTTAAAAAAATAAACGAATTGGTGATGTAGCCCCAATAATAATGCATTGCTCAAAAAACTGATATCAAGACAGACCAACAGGCAAGCAGAAGTAAACACGCTCAGTTTTCCAAACCTACAGCTTCTTTCCCTTGATTTTAGTACTATTGTACATATAGTACTACATATGAATATAACCTCATAGGTCACCCACTTAATGAAACGGAACGCACATTGCTCGAATGAGGTCAAAGTATTACTTCGATAGCGAACACTCTGAACAACTAAAGAAGAGTGCTGGAATAGAGCGTGGGAAGAAAGGAGAGGGAGACTAGCAATATTTGTTTACTGAAATATTCAGGGAAAGTCTCGTGGATTTGTGTTCGGATCGTTTTATAAAATCTGATGCTAGAGGGCATAGGTTTAAGGTGAGAGGGGCAAGATTAAACGGGACCTAAGGGGCAACTTTTTTTTCAGGCAAAGGATGGTACCTTTGGAACGAACTGCCAGAGGAAGTGCTGGAGGCTGGTGCAATTATAGCATATAAAAGGCATCTGGATGGGTACATGAATAGGAAGGGTTCAGAGGGATAGGGGCCAAATGCTGGAAAATGGGACAAGATTTATTTAGGATAACTGGTCGGCATGGACGAGTTGGACCGAAGGGCCTGTTTTCGAGCTGTAGATCTCTATGACCCTATGATAGAAAAGGTGTCTGCTTGGCCCAATAGAGATGGCAGTTAACGTAACTTTTGCTAGATTCACCCATACCGGCAAGAAACAAATACCCATGCAAACAAACGGATGTTTCGAGTTATTGTGAGGTACAAAGCTGTATAACTTACTTAGACAATACTGGCTGAATTAGAATTTACAAAACGCTCTCGGTGGCATATCTTTAAATATCGGTCTACCTTGGAAATTAGACATGAATGCAGCTATTTTGAAGTGCTTCTCTTTTTTATATGAAAGGTCGGGGTCTGTCAGTGTGCGTTGTGAATACAGAAACTTTAGTCATAGAGTCATATGGCATTAAAACAGACCCTTCGGTCCAACCAGACCACCCCGACCACAATCAAAGTAAGCTAGTACCACCCGCCTGTGCTTGGCCCATATTCCTCCAAACATTACTTATTCATGTACTTATCTAAATGTCTCTTAAATGTTGTAGCTGTGCCCGTAGCCACCAATTTCTCTGGAAGTTCTTTCCAATCTCTCTGTGTTTAAAAAAGCCCCTCGTGTTTTTTTTAAATCTTTCTCCTCTCACCTTAAAAATATTTCGACTACTTTTGAAATTCCCCATCCTAGCCAAAAGACACCTGCCATTCACCTTTATACACCTCATGATTTTATGAACTACTATAAGGCCACCCTCAACCTCCTACGCTCCAGTCAAAAAAGTCCCAGCCTATCCATCCTCTCCTTATAACTCAAATCCTCCATTCCTGGCAACATCCTAGTAAATCTTTTCTGAACCTTCTCCAGCTTAATAATATCCTTCCTATAGTTGGTGTTGAGTTTAGATAAAGTTTGCAATCGAAAAGTCTACATCTTTGAGACATTTAAGAAATTATTTCAGACAGCACTCAGAAAGGTGTGGCAAATAACACTTGGAATGCAAAATTTTAAAAAAGTCAATTACAACGAGATGCAGGAATTCTTTCACAGCAAGCGTAGTGTCAGACATATAAAAAAAACAGAAAGTGCTGTGGAAGTTCCAAGAAGACTTAAAACATAAACTTGTTTCTCTCACCACAGATGCTGTCAGATCTGTTGAGTTTCTTCAGCACTTTCTGATTTTAATTCGGATCTCCGGCATCCGCGGCGCTTTATTTTGATTTCTGTTCAGCTGCAGCCCGAACTCGAGCAGTACAAAGCTTTACTCCCTATTTGATTTCACATTGAGTCACGAGGTTCTGAAAAGGCTAGAAAAGGTTGTTCATCCCCAATCGCCCTTAATCCAAGTTCTTGCCTCGGCCCTTTCAGAGGCCAGCCAACAGTCGACCACATTATTGTGGGTCTGTGATTGCATGTAGGACTGCAGATTTCCTTCGCTAAAGTACATTAGTGAAGCAGATTTTTTGAACGACAATCTGACAGTTACACTGCCATCATTACCGCTGCCAGATTTTTAACTCCATGGTTTATTAACTAACTAACATGCAATCTTTCAAGCGTCATAGTGGGATTTGAATTCATACCTGAAGACCATTAGCCCAGGCCTCTGAATACTCAGTTAATCATATAACTCCTCCTGGGTTCTATTCTGTAACTCCTGAGAGGGAGCCTTGATAGAACTGCATTGTCATAGTTGCCTCCCGTTGAACTGGTCAGGAAGATGGATAAAGAAACATTTCTGCTCTGTAAACTTGGAATCAGGGAGACCAGTTTACCTACTGTTGTGAAGGGGCCACGGGTCTCACTTTGTAAACATGGTTTAGCAATACATCAAATTTACCTTTTGTCTCAAAAGTGGAGACAATACGGAATTTCCTTCGTCATCATTCCGCAACCAGGAATATAACTCAGAACACTGCGAGTTTTGTGCAAGTGCAAAGTGATTCCGAGTTGGCACTGCGGCTCAGCATGTAAATTAAATCCAATAAGTCACAGCTTACTTCGAGTATAGAATGGGGCGAGTACAAATAACACATTTTATTGCGCAATTACTGGGTACGTCTTCGCACTTCAGTCAATTATCTATAAATTCTACGATCTACCTGTACTGCTCGCAAAATAAAACTTTTCATTGTACTTAGGAGCATGTGACTACAATAAATTAAATCAAATTCTTGGAATTATAGCCCTCAATGGACGTTAACCACAGAAGCAAACAGTAAAGGGAGAGGGTGACTTATTGGATATGTAGGCGAAACGTGTAATAAACTGGCATTCCTGGGACCTGGGGAATCCCACGGGGTCTAGGAGGTCACGGGACTTCTGTTCTTCAGTAATCTGATACCGTTATTTTTCATTATTTGTTGAGCTGCCAACATGTTACTTCTGGTGCTGCTTACTCGTACAACATGCCGTTTGCATTGACTACGCTGGTTTCCGCTGGGCAACTAGGGCCGTCTTTCGAGAATAGATGAAATCATGGAGGAGGTCCCCAGGAGAACCCACCGCCCCTTCCCCCATCCCCGTTACGCAGATGGATTCCACACATGGAAAGATGGAATACCAATGACATAGTTCATTTGTTATTTAGATTTCAGGGGGTGAGCTGATGAGATGACTATCGACATTTTCACTTCAAATAATAGCCATGATATAAAATGCTTGCTGCGATCTAATTTTCTTTTAAATGAACACTTTGGGTTGAAAATACGCTTTTAGACCAGAATGGTACCTGAAAAAAGAACTATTTTATTTTGTTCTAACCCCACTCCTCTTCCAAATGGATGAAGATCAATCTTTATATTTCTGTTGTAGCCAGAATGTTTTAATTTAGTAATTCACCGTTCATCGATATCAAATAACCGTCACCCCATTAGTGCTGACAGTAATATGTTGTAGAAAGATTCCTTAAAAGGAACGATTTGCTGTAATTTATCATGCTGTCCACGTTACTTTATTTTGTTAATACGGCTACAGAATGCAATGCTCTGGCTAACTGTTAATAATTCCGTATGGATTGTTCCTCTTGGTTTTAATCACATCCATATTGAGCCGACAGACAGACCTTTGCTGTGAGCTGGCTGGTTTCTCAGCTATTTTCTTCTAATTCCATAGCACATTAGATAAAAAAAAGTTCACACGCTAAAAAGATCCTAAAATGATAAATGTTTCTACATTAGGCACTCTGTGATTTAACAACAGCTCGAACACCTTCTAAAACTACCAAGGATATTTCACTGGAGTTACACGCCTTTAAACAGAACTTTGCTCATGTGTCACAAAAGTTACAGAGCTCTGCAGAACAAAAGCCAAGTTTCAAAACATTCACATACAGATTTGAAGCATGATAATGGCTACTTGCGTTGTGTTACTGAGTACCACATTGGACAAGTTGAATCTGAATTTCGTGAAGTAGCATGATGGGAACTTACCAGCTGTTTGTTCAAGTAAAAGCGATTGAATGTGCTCTCCTCGTTCAAGGCGCACTCTCCCTCAATGTGGAAGCGAACACGTCAACACGTAAACTGATTCATATTATGGTATGGCTTGGTGTCAGGGTATTTAACAAAAACACCCCGAAACATCTAGAACCCAGTGAAAGAATAATGGGAGTGGGTTCGTAATTTTCAACAGGCATTTAACCACGTACTTTAAAGTAAATCAAAATGCACAAGATGACTGGAAATATGGGGATGTATGCGATTCCTTCAGAGGAAATTTCTAAATCTAGTAATCAAGTGGGATCCTCCTACACTGTAAGTTGCTCAGAATTTCCCTGAATATTGTGAGCGCAGGTTTTGTTTTATTCTTCACTAGATTTACCTCAAAGCCTCCGTAAGCCAATAGAATTATCCAAACCTGACTTTGCTTTTAGTTGGAGCGCCGAGTTGGGGAATATTATCTCTGCGTATCGTATGGAATGCAATCACAACTTATAGAGATTCCTATTTCATTTATATTGACACGTTGTTGGGAGAGGAAACTAGTGCTTGGAGTCAGAAGTGTTCATACCTAGCTTCTACCGCAGCCCCGGTGCTATGCCCGGTCATGTGGAACTCTGCTGGCCATACAGACCTCTCCAGTATATTGCCTGGCCTCTACCATCTTCTTTGCCTCCTCGTACTATTTTTGTTCCGTTTCTTTGATCTATATTTTATCCCCTATATGACTTACATGCCGATGAACCATTTCTTCGCTCGCTTGCTACACTAGCCTTCGAAAGGTCATTAGTAAGATCTTGCATAACTTGCCCATCTAATCCCAGCGCGTCGCCCTTCAAATGCGGACTTCACTGAGGTCAACATTTCCTTGGGGTAACTTTAGCCTTGTTTCTTTTAGGTGATTTTTCGACAATGCTGTTGATTATTTCAATCTGGCCTCAGGTTTCTATTAACTCGTGCTAGTATTTGTTAATGTCGTACAATCGATACTTTACTCTTTAAAATGTAACGCTTATCATTTTTGTCTTTCTTCCCGCGGGAAGAGGTATATTTCTTTGCAACTGCAGCTGCTGTGAAGTATTTCAAAGATTTAAAGTTTTGATGTAGATATGGAGACAATTAACGAGGAAATAAAGAACACATAAACCTGATTTCAGTGACTTTTAGCCGGCAGTATAAGTGAGCTGGCACTGTGAATGACTCGGTCAGGGGCGGAACGTTTGCAGAGGACATTAATAGATGAATACCCGAACCAGGGCCAAATCGGGGTCAATATCAGTGATGTGAAGTCATCTAAAGTGGGTCTCAGAAAGCTAGATCACAGCCCTCTATAAATTACAAGAAGTTATAAATTGTGGAGGAGCAGAAGGAATTAAGTACAGAAATCAGTGGGCATGTACAACAGTAATGATAAAATGCCAGTAGAATCCATTTCTTTACCTCAAGAAGATTGAGATAATAGTTGGACGCCATAGTACAGAAGTTAGACCCCCCCAATCTGCAACAGTCCATTAAATTACCTGCACTACATGAAGAAAAGGGGGTGCATTACAGAATGATTGCAGAGTTTCAGTGCATGAATGAGGAAGACTAGTATCCGTTTGATAAGGGCAAGGAAGCTACTTTTTGGACGAGGTAACAGAGAGGTATGGACAGATGTTGGCAGCCATGCCGCTGATCTGGAAGCTCTGCTGCAAATCCCACCCCAGATCTGAGACAACAAGGTGCAGGGCTGGATGAACACAGCAGGCCAAGCAGCATCATAGGAGCAGAGAGGCTGACGTTTCGGGCCTAGACCCTTCATCAGAAAAGGGGGAGGGGAAGGGGGTT
>NC_063332.1:121466014-121496602 GCF_021869965.1 Rhincodon typus | reverse complement strand
CCCTTCCCCTCCCCCTTTTCTGATGAAGGGTCTAGGCCCGAAACGTCAGCCTCTCTGCTCCTATGATGCTGCTTGGCCTGCTGTGTTCATCCAGCCCTGCACCTTGTCGTCTCGGATTCTCCAGCATCTGCAGTTCCTACTATCTCCCACCCCAGATCTGTTGGGCAGGCAGGGTGCGTTCATAAAGTGGGCAAACACGTCTACTATCAACCTGCAAATCCTTCCAGCACATGTCAAAATCAGGCACCAGAAATCCGGGAGATTCTTGATCATCCATGTACTGGAAAGAATATTGGAATCTATACCATTACAGTCCACAACTCCAGACGACAACATGCATATCAAGTTGTCATAGCAACTCAAATTCCCCGAATGACATTTAATGCACTGCCGTCAACAGAGAGTTTAGGTCAGGTTAATGAGGTTGATGTCCTATACTTGGACTTCTGAAGAAAATTTAATAAAGTGCTTGGCAGCAAAGTTAGAGCCATGAAATGGTTTAGTAGCAATACGGATATGGAATTGGCTGACAGTCAGAAAGCAGCATTCACGAATGATTTTTTTTGGACAGGAGGAAGGTATATAGTGATGTTGCCTAGATGTTGGAACGCTCTGCTTCTCTTTATATAACTTAATAACTATAATGTGCGTGTTCAGGGAATAATTTCAGCATTTGTAAATGACACCAAGAAGGAAGGTAGTGATACACTTCCAAGCAACATGGATCGGCTGGTTGAGTGGGCGGACACGTAGCTGGTGAAATTTAATGCAGCGAAGCGTGAAACGATTGATTCTGGTGGAAAACAGGGCGATGCAATGCAAAACAAAGGGTACAAGATCAAAGGGAGTGCAGCAGCACCTGGGGGTATATGCGAATAAACCATTGAAGCTAACAGGCCGGAAATAGTCCATAATGCAAATCGAATCCTGGGCTTTATAGATAGTGGCACCGAGTACCAAAGCAATGATGTTTTGATGACTTTGTTTAAAACACTAGCTCAGGCTCGCCTAGAATGTTGTCTCCAGTTCTGGACACAATTTGCATGAAGTCAATATAGAAAAGATTCACAGGAGTGGTTCCAGGGATGAGGAACTTCAGTCGTGGAAATAAATTGGAGATGCTGAGGCTGTGATCGTTCCAAAAGGGAAGATTGAAAGGAGATTTGATCGACGTCTTCGAAATGATCAGGGGTCTGCCTGGACGCTCTTACTGGCGCGGCGGGGTTGGGGTGAGGGGTTCACGGGTGATACAGTCGAAGGATCCAGACCCAGGAGATGCTGCTTAAACAAACGAGCGTGGCACAAGCCCACGAATGTTATTATGCCTTGGGGGTTTCGAGTTTGGATTGCACCGCCCAAGAATGCGGCGGCATGCGATTCAAAAGAAAATGGTATTTTCATCCCTAAAAGAATGCAGAGCCATGGGCAAAAAGCAGGCACTGGGACTGCACACAGAGAGCCGTGACTGACAAGACAGGCTGAACGGCCGCATTCTGAGCTGTCACTTTTATGATTCTATGGCTGTGGGATGCACGATCTAACGCTTAAAGATTGGACTGGTTGAGGTGCATAAGGCGATCAAAGGGATGGATACGGTAGATAGTAAAAAATTGCTTTCATTAATGGACGAGTTCAAAACAAAGCAGCATACACATCAGATAGATCTGGGTTATTCAGGGGTAATGAATGAAAGCACTTCTCCGAATAAAGACTAGGTCAGTTTAATATTCAATACTAAGAATGGCCAAGCTTGATTCGGCAAGTCTTTTAAGGCCTGCAGTTAAAGCACTGATCAGTCACGAACTAGTTGAAAGGCAAAGCAAGTTCAATGGGCCGAATGGCTTATTCCTGTTTCGATGTGACAATAGCCCAAAGGCATATTTCTCGATTTGCTTTTTAATGCAGTTTCGCTCCAGGTGCATTAACAATGAACTGCGAAGCCAGCACAGTACCTTATTTTAATACAATTGCATATTCAGGAACCAAAATTTGTTAAACCTAAGCAATGTAGCTGATAGCGACACAGTTGAACTGTTGGCAACTTGGGTGACTACGACAATGCGTATCGTTTAACACCGAGTGAAACAAAGTGCAAATTGTGAACTGGGTTGCCAGGGTCAGTGACAACTAAACTCCGCCACTCTGTTCTTCTGTGTTTTTAATTGCAATGTCTAAAGGTGATACTGTGATTTCCTTTCACCGATGATTGAGAACCTTTTACTGTAATTAGAGACAAATACAAAATCCAACAAGTTGATCAAACTGTAAGCACAGAACTGTGGGGAAGGCAGTCGATGGTGGTATTAGTCATTAGAGGGGAATTACCACTCAGTTAACTCAGTTTGGCGAAGCACGCTCCTAAATTTAAAGCTGTAAAAGCGACTGTCCAATGAAATCGGACCATTTCTTAAGCGCTTTTGTTTTGGTAACGGTTCACTTATGCTTTTTCTCGGAATAGGTTTCAATAGGTCGATCATTAGCACAACTCCAAGATCTCAGACTGAGGGCAATGGATCAGCAATATTCCGGCACCAGTGTGGACGCCTTATCATTAAGTCACGCTCACAGCAGTAATGGAAAGTGGATAACAAAGTGTTCAATAGGTGCATTTCTAATTTAAAACAGCACTACGTGATTCTATCGCTAGTGAGTTCAGATCATGTCTATAGGGTTTGAGGTAAATATGGTAGCTAAATTCGGTGAAAACACAAAGACGAGTAGGAAAGCGCGTTATGAAGTGGACCGAAGGAACCTAAAGTGGATATAGATAGTTTAAGTGAGTGGACAAAGATTTGGTAACTTGAGTGCAATGTAGGTAAGTGTGAAATTGCCCATTTTTGCAGAAAGAATAACAAAACATTATTTAAATAGCGAGATGTTGCAATAGTCTGAGATGCAGAGAGATCTGAGTGCTCCAGTGCATGAATTGCAACAGCTTATTATGCAGGTACAGCAAGTAAACAGGAAAGCTAATAAAACTTGAATCAGAGATAGTAGGGACTGCAGATGCTGGAGAATCCGAGACAACAAGGTGCAGGGCTGAATGAACACAGCAGGCCAAGCAGCATCATAGGAGCAGAGAGGCTAATAAAACTTTACGGCTTATTGTGAGGGGAATTGAATGCAAGCTTAGAGATGGTCTGTTTCAGTTAAACAGGTATTGGTCTGGAGTACTGTGTACAGTACTGGTCACCTTACCTACAGAAAGATGTTAATGTGTTGGAAGCAGTTCAAGGAAAGTTTGCTAGTCTAATACCTCACTGAGTGGGTTGCCTTATGAGGAAAGGCTAGTCAGGCTGGGCTTGGAGATTTTAAAGTTTAGAAGAGTCAGAGGTCATAGAGTCATGGAGTCATACAGCATGGAAACAGTCGCTTCGGTCCACACAGTCCACGCCGACCATATTCCCAAACTAAACTAGTCCCACCTGCCTGCGCTTGGTCTATAACCCTTCAAATCTTTCGTATTCATGAACTTATCCAAATGTCTTTTAAATGTTGTCACTGAACCTGCACCCACCACTTCCTCTGACACTTCATTCCACACACTAACCACTCTGTGTAAAAAAAAGTTACCCCTCATGTCCTTTTAAAATCTTTCTCCTCTCACATTAAAAGTTTAAACCTTAGTTCTGAACTCCACCACCCTAGGAGAAAAATCCCTGCCACTCATTTTATCTATGCCCTTCATAATTCGATAAACCTCAATAAAGTCACCCCTCAACCTCCTACTTTCCAGTTAAAAAGTTCCATTCTTGCCGAACTTTCCAGTCTATTTTTACATCTCAAATCGTCCATTCCTGGCAACATCTTGGAAAACCTTTTCTAAACCGCCTCCAGTTAATAATACCCTTCCTATAACAGGGCGCCCACAACTACACACAAAACAACTGAAGAGGCCTCACCAACGTTCTGTACAATATCAACATGACGTCCCAACTCCTATACTCAAAGGTTCGAACAATGAAGGTAAACGTGATAAACACCCTTCTAACCACCCTGTCTACCCGTGATACAAAATTCAAAGAATTATGTACCTGAACCTCTAGGACTGTCTGTTCTACAACACTGCCCAGTGCCCTACCATTAACTGTTTAAGTCCTGTCCTTGTTTGTATTACCAAAATGCAATACCAAAATGCATTTATCCATGACTTAATTGAGTCATGTAAAAACCTGAGGGGACCTGACTAGGTAGTTGTGCAGAGCATGTTTCCTCTTATGGGAGAATCTAGAACTCGCATCGTAATTTAAAAATAAAAGGTAGCCTTTTTAAGATTCAGATGAGGATTTTTTTTCCCCTCAGTAGATCGTGAGCCTTCGGAATTCGCTTCCTCAAAAGACAATGGATGCAGAATCTTTAAATATTTTAAAGACAGAGATAGATTCATGATCACCAAGGTGACGGAAGATTATTGGAGGTATGCAGGAATATAGAGTTGAGGTTAAAATCAGATCAGCCATGATCTGATTGAATGACGGAGCAAGTTCGAAGGTTGAGTAGCCTACTCCTATTTCATGTTCCTATTACAAAATCAAATACCCTGAAACAGCTCACGAAAGCATAATCATATGCAAAGAGTTGCAAAGTTAGGTTTCACATTCCAATCAAATTTGAAAGGAGGTGGAGACCCTACGGCCGTCAGTCGATGTGACTCTTTAAGTTGCGACGTTTGTAACGCTGTTTATAGCCGGTTCCAACTAATAAGAGCTGCCGCGTGTGAAATTGAATGCTTCATTTAGAAAGGGTCACGTTTTAATAGGACGGAAAATGAAATGTCACCCGCCTGTGGGCTGCTGATGTTATTCAACATGACAGCTGGAGCAGAAAGAAATGCACATTGAACAGCAGAATCAACCTGATGACTGGAAGGGAACTGACGCGGCGGAATTGGTAGAAATATTTCCTGTCAGAACAGTGTATACACGGGATCCACCAAGTGACCATTGAGATGCAAACACAATGCTTCAGTCACGTTGTTTACCCTCCTGCTTCGTTGTATGATATTACCACAATGAATTAAACGGGATACGTATGGCTGTGTGTGTGTGTGTGTGTGTGTGCCATTTGCCATACGTGCCAAAAATAATGTACCCTGTCATATTTCCAATCAAGTACCAGGTGAAATTGGGAGGTTTCTGTGTAGAGCTGGGATGGGTGAGTGTTGCTTATGTTGGCGGGATGTGCTGGTGGGGAAAAACATCTTTTTTTTCTGGCAACAGAACAACATTTGAAGACCTGTATTGGAGTGTAATTCAACCCTTGCAAAAGTACTCATGTGGTAATAGTCCGAGAACAAGTAGAATTATTTAGTATTCAGAGTGTGAGCTGGACATTAGAATGTTAAACAATTAGGACAGGTGAAGGCTGAACAAACAAATGTATAACGCTTAACTTTGCCACGCGTTTAAATGGAGCATTAAATTGTAAGGGGAGAATAGGTCAGTGAACCTAATAAAGTGGAGCTTTCAGGGGTACTGGCGACAAAATGCTGAACAATTGATACTTGTTATAAATAATAAGTGAGGGTGGATAAGCATGATACACATTGGAAACTATGGGCATGAAAGAAATATCGGGACTTTTGAAAGTAGCACTGAACCGAGAAGAACGAATGATAAGTTGCATTCTTGAACGTTCAAGATGATGAACTTGTCGGAAGATAGGACTTAATCCACTCCACTGTGAAGAAAATGATTTAACATCAGTTGTCCAAATTTGCAGAAAAGCAGAACAAACCCAACGGTCTACGTTCTGCTCTATTATCTTGCTGCTGTCTGCAACTAATATTGTACCATGCAGTATTACTGACTTAATGCATGCAGGATTCAACATCATTGCTCGGAAAGAAGTTGTGCTACTGCAAAGATGCAGAGATTCGTAAGCTCACTGATACATTATAATTAAAATGAAATGGCAGTAAATAAAGGCTGTAGGCGACTCTTATTTTGTGGAAAGTTATTTTCCTTCTACTCTTTCCTCCCTGTTAAAAAGGCCAAAGGGATTGCATACCGTCGAAAAAAATGATGCAAGGAATTTCACTGGAAAGATAAAAGACCACGACTACAGTCTGAACCAATAATTCGGTTACATGTACCTGAGACGTATTGAAACGTGTGTGGCAGCATTGCACAATTACGCGGTGAGATTTACAGAAGGCTCTGGAATTCTCTCAGGACTCTCAGTGGCTCTTGCCGAGTTAATGGAGTTAAGTTTCAGAAAAACATAAAACATATCAACACCTAATTTACTATGGATTGAGTTGTGACATATAGTCAAAGGGTCAAACTCCGTTTTCTCTAACAAATATATATTGCAATCAGAGAAAGTTCGATTCTAGTGTTACAAAAATCCCAGCCAATTTAGGACATCCAGAATAGTTAAATCAAAATCGACGTAACATTACAAATTATCTAAAATAAATGCAAATACTTGGTCGGACAATTTCGTCACTGAGCTGAATTTACGATCACACTCTTTTTACCAAAGAGTTCTGATGTGTTGATGGTGCCTGTGCAAGTTGTTCAACACCGTTTTCCCAAAGTTATTCAGTTACAATTGGAAAGTTCCCACTCCTTGGAATAAAATTAATGTATTCGAAGACTCTTTATGATTGCGTTACCATGAGAAGTGTGAATTAGAATAATTTCCTGAGAAAAAAAGGGGTGATGCACTCTTGGCGCGGTTACCGTTCAGCTCCTCAAAGTAGAGAAAATCACTATCAAAAACAAAAGAACTGTCCAGAACTAAAAAAAAGGAATCCACATCAAGAGACCCAGCCAGCTCACATAGGTGTGTGCATCTCAGAAGCGACATCATAACTTCACATCCCGTGTGTTTACTCAGTTTGAAATGAGCTGACCTGAACATATATTTCATCGCAGGATTGCAGAATAAGTGCTGATCGATCTCCACAACATGCCACCAAGTGAACTTTTAACCTTCTTACTCGGTTCAATTGCGGATAGTTTTATTTGGTGAGTTGTGTCATGTATTTTGTGTGTATTGTTCAAATCAGTCAATGCAACTATTACGCATTAATAAAATAAAACGATATCACAAATGCTGTGTTTACCTCGAAGAGCCAATTATCCAGCCATGTGTGGATACAAAACACTGATTTCAGTCTCTCAGCTGATGAAGAAACACCAATCAAGCTAAAAATCAAAACATAATCTGTTACTATTTAAACAGTGAATGTCTTTGCCAAATCCATATCGAGTATACATTTCAGATAAAATATCTTCAAGCATTTCGAATGAAATGATACGTGTTTCAAGGTTAACGCGGGCCTTTTAAAGGTGCACAGATGAATATTTAGTATTAGCGGTCGGCCGGCCGAAAAAGTTGCTCCGGTTTATGACAACCATCCAACTCTGGAAATAACTAAAAACAGTTAGGAGAATTTGATTTGATTTCTAAATACGAATGCCTGGATTATATGTTCAGGTGATGTCAAGGTTATGAAATAACATTTAAGCCTCATCAGTTAAAAATAAAACGAAGTGAAATATAAGTCTGCCACATTACCACTGCTTTGGAAAGAAATGGCTTGCGCGTTGGCCTACAAATAACTTATCCAGTAGCTATTATTTCAATGTGATATACAAGACAACTGTTGTCTCAGTCCAGAGGACCCATAGACCACAAGACTATGAACGGATTTACAGCGCCAGGTTGAGCTTTAATTTGTTCATGTTCAAATGAACATATTATATCGATTTGCAAGCCGTTGGTTCTATGACACTGTAATCTGGCAGCATTGTTGACAAAATAGAACCTTCCTGGCTGGAACATTTCAGAAACCCACTTACATTAGTCAGTGACCAGTTCGAAAGTGACTTTAGAAGCCATCACTGAGCGGGATTCTGTCCTCAAACGGTGGACAGCATTTGGGTTTAATATTACATTGACCCTATTTTCGCGCAATATATCCCAATACTTTGATCAATGTGGAAAAAAAATAGGTTTCCTTTTTTTTGGAAAAGTACGCTCTGAAGATATGAACTCGTGTTACAGCTGTTATTTATTTACACTACAAACATCGTGTATTTTAATATTAAAATATCTCAGTTTGTCTTTACTGACATCTATAGCTAACAATGACATTAAATAAGAATCCCGACTGTTGAACCTGCGAGCATCCCACTAAATCTCGCAATAGGTCAGGAACGATTTTCGCTATCCGATATTTATCTTAAACGCCTAGAAGCTTCATTAACCAGAACCTACTTTTTAAGTTTCATTTATACTGCGTTTTGAAACAAATGCAGTTCAGCATTAAAATACTTCTAATCGTCAACTCTTTAAATTTGCACAAGTTCTATTCTAACGAAGTAAGCGATTTTTGAAATGCTGTTTATTTCTTATGATAAGCCAAATAGCGTATTTATATGTTGGGCCATTTTGCTGGCTCCTTTCGCTTACAAGCAGTTTGGTGATTCAAATGAGCCACTTGGATTTCTAAAGGTAGAATGGGTACATTGCAAGCCCCACGTGAAGTTAAAACATGAAGAACTGACTAATTTTTCGCAGAGACAATACAGCAAAGCACACAAAGAACGGACAGCATGCAAACTCTTGGAAGTCCCAGTAGATATTTTTTGAGTGTATGGGTGTTATGAGCTGACTATGATTACGTTTGTGCTCCTTGATATAGTCAAGTGATCATTCACACGAAACACCCCAGTTTCTCCGCTAAACCCACTCTGTTCAAGTTATACCAGTTGTGTTATTGTCAGATCAGAAGTGTTATGGACACAAGGTTTTAGAAACCAAACCACTAAGAAGCTCCCTAGCAATCATATTCCCACGTTGGATCTCCTTTGACTTTTGTTTATATAAACTGGCAATGTCGGCGACATCATGAGCGATTATGATTGAAGACCAGTTATACCTCTTTGTTCTGGTTCAATGTTTTAATAGAAGTCACTCACCTATAAAAAAAAGGCTCATGTCTAGTTTTGGAAATCAAATTGAATTGGACCTGGACAAATAAAACAAAAAGACGCCGAGTTAAGCTGACATTTGCAGTAACTGGTCGTCCTTTGAACCGAACACGATCAGGCTTAAAACTACAAGACAATAACAATCAGAGGGAGTTTAAAACCGATTACGGACTAAGAGGCGACTTCACAGTAACTGTACAGTCAAGTTCAATTCACGTTATGCAAGGATGAGCAATTATCCCTCCATAAATTCAGCACATGGTTTAAATTGGATGGCGCTGCTGAACAGACAATGTGGATACGCTTCATTCAACACTTTTTTAACGACACAGCGACTCGGAAGAAAGACGGCCTTTTTTGTGAAATGTTCGCCGCCGGGCAAAGCCACAACATCACATTTAATTTTACTGGGATAATGGAGATTTCGAATAGACAACAACAACCAATTCTTATTCAGAAGCGCCGAGTATTAACCAACTGTGGAAAAAAAAACGACCCTTTTGAAAATACTGTGCAGTATTCGTCCACGAGCATCATCATTAAAATTTACGGACAAGGCAAATGAATCAAAAGGCAGACAGAGCATCTTACTTTTCGTCTTAGCACAGAATGGGTAGCGTTTGCAATGGGCACAGGACAAGGTCGGCAAATTGCATCTCAGAGAGTGTTCAACCCTCTGTAACCCAGTGCTGTATGACAGAGGACCATTTTGTGTGTATGTGTGTAAGCGCGAAGGGACCTACAGGAAGTAAATTCCTCCTGTCAGCCAATAGGCCGCTCTTATCAGGTTTGCACACCCCCACGGCCCCCCAAAAAACCCCTCCCCCTTCAAACACACTCTCTCTCTCAGTGTGTGGAATGCAGGACCTAGATCCGGATTCTGATTTGTGATTTGTTCCCTAATTGACCTAGATAAAACCACTGACTGGCAAGCCCCTGTAGCCGCAGGCACACGGGATGAAACAGAGCAAGCGAACTCATTGCCAGCAATTCTCTCATTTTGTTCAGTAATCCCATTTGCCATTGTGCCCGTCCAATCCGTAGTGTACTCCTCGCATGTTAGGCATTTAACTTGCCTGACTTTTGAATTTCATCATTCTCCCTTCCCCCACACCCCCACACACAACACCTCCCCCGCCACACCCCCCCTCCCCCCGCACACCCCTCTCCCCCCCACCCCCCCCAGTTTCTCTTCACTGACTGGCGCCGAGTGGACGATGTGTTGGTGTCTGTGCTGCGAGGAGTGGGAGAGCTGATCGGGAAGTTTACATTTTTAGCTGCCCGTTGCTATGAGCTGTCGGGGAATCAGTCTGTCGCCGGAAGAAAGGTGATTGAACCGACAGGGCCGCTTTCTGGGGTTGAGCAGAGAGATACTCCTCGCAGCCCATACAACGCTGAGGGATACCATGCCGGACAAAGTGACTGGGGCCCAGGGCACAGCTCCTGTCAAGGTTTCTTCATTTTTCATCGAGAACCTGCTGCGGAGTAACGGCAAAGGGAAGCAGGAAGACAGCAAGGAGGAGACATCGCAGAGGGCTGCTACCAGAGCCGGCTTTTACCATCATGGGACTGCGGGGAACCATTGCGGGCAGTTCTGCTGTCAGCTCTGCAGCCTGGCTCTATGTACACACAACTCTCCGCTCAGGGAAAGCATGCTGCAGTGGTATACGCAAACACAGCCCAGATGTGCGGGATGTGCCAGTCCAAACAGTAAGTTCACTCTCGTCTTGCCGCTGACCCTGAACAGCACCGACTCTAACAGTCAGTTAACCCACCTTCCCACTCCCCCCCACCAATGCTTCCAACCCCACCCCCCCCTCTCCTGACACCAATGCCACTACTTCACGCTTTAAAACCAGGAGTTTTCCGCTGTCTGTGGTCAATAACAGCCCATCAGCGGTGTTCCGCTGCTGGGCAGCTAAGTTGGGGGCTTTCCATTGGCACTTCAGTATATCGCCACTCTCGGATTTGTGAGTGGTGAGGCTGAACCTGGCTTTAAAATAAATCATTGTAGTCTGATTCCGCCTCCTAATTAATGGTGACGGTCAACTAAGGCCAAACGTTGCAGGGAAGCATGGATTAGCTCTCAACACTTGCCCTGCTCTCAAGTAAATGAGCCCGACTACGAGAATGAGGTTTTATGATTAAAAAAAAATAAACACTTCAGAGTTAAGGTTAAAATAAGAAATTAGGAAATAAACACTCCGCCCTCTCCCCGCTGTTTGTTGCGAATATATCACTGTCGATAGTCCTAGCTCCTGGGTTAGCTGCGGAAAATCCGCATTAGCGACCTTTCTAACATTGTTGCATTTTCTCCGTGTGTTGTGTTCAATGTCTCCAACCTCTTCCTGCCGCCCCCCCTCCACCAATGTTTTTTGACATGGCATTACTTACAACCTACAAATCATTTCTCAACCGCTCTTAAGCAATAAACGCCAGGTACATGCTAGCCCCTCGATTTTATAGACGGCTGCCCAGGAATGATGAGCGAAATAAAGGCGATTTTCATGCGTTTATCCGACAGAGCTGAAAACTCAAGCGATTCCCCCGGCTTATATAATTTGTAATATTCAGGCGAATAGGTTAAGCAACACACAATCATTTCACACGCTTGTAAGCAGTAACAATACTAGCAGACTTTATCCTTTGTTTAATACATTCGCTTTAACCTGTGAAGTAACCAAGAGCTGACCTGTAACCGCCATTTCTATTTGCGCTCACAGGTCCGAAACGAGAAAGTCCTAGTTCCGAGGAAGAGCAATGTTTTTTCCTCCCGGCCAGTGACCTAGACTCCCCGCCAGTTTCGGACAAAGGGGACAGCCGCAAGGACATCTGCAGCCAAGAGGAAGGCGAGCTACTGGACGTGAAGAGGTCAGAGGCAGACAGCAACCCGGCTGCCAAAAGCCAGACGGACTCTGACCAGAAATCCAGCCGCAAAAAGAAAACGCGCACCGTTTTTAGCAGGAGTCAGGTTTTCCAGCTGGAGTCCACGTTTGACATGAAGCGCTACCTGAGCAGCTCCGAGAGAGCGGGTCTGGCCGCTTCCCTTCACCTGACCGAGACTCAGGTCAAAATCTGGTTTCAAAATCGGAGAAACAAATGGAAAAGGCAGTTGGCCGCAGACCTGGAAGCGGTTAACCTTTCTCAGAGTGCACAGAGGATTGTCAGAGTCCCCATTTTGTATCACGAAAGCACATCACCCGGCGCCTTAAGTTTCAGCCTGCCGCAAGTATCCCCTCCTCTGGTCAGCTTCTCAGGCTCTGCAAACTATCCTCTTACATCATTCCCTTCTTCCATGCCTTTCCTAAGGTCACAAATGAGTGGGCTTGTCTAGGTCAGACCCTTCGACCAGATGGTACATGGAAGGTGTAAGTGACACCTAGAGAGAAATGAAACGAAACGCCTTTGGTTTAACTTCAACGCTTATGTTTTTTCTCTAACACTTTTAGTTGGTGCAAATGTGCAATAATTTGCTCTGGGGCGCTGTGGCTGCAGAGCCGGACAGGAAATTTGTGCTCCTTTACATCCAAAGAAATGATTGCAGTCATGAATTTCCGCATTCACAGCTGTGACCACGTCATAAAACAACCCACCATGCCCATGGACCACTAATATATAAAAGAATAACTTTATAGGTAATTTCTGTAAAGTCTCCTTTGCTTTTACAATATATTGATGTGTTAAACATTAGATTTTTTTACTGTTAGGTTAGAACGGGCGGAGAGGACTGCAGAGCAAATTCAAAATGCTCACTGGGATTTTAGTACATATGAATATTATTTCCTGGGCGTTCTTGATTTTATTATTTTAAGTCGATGTAGCTAACCACATTTATATTATCGGAGGAAAAAAATATTGCAATAAACGCTGTTCAAATCCTTGAAAAGCAAGCAAACTTGTGTTTGAATCAACTCATCATTCATCATCACATATCATTTGACTTAATATCGAGCTGTTGCAGAACCGTCAGGAACGCTGATTGGCTTCATTTTATTTCACAGTGTATCTTTTATTTAATCGTTTGCATATAAAAATCGCATATTCTCGCAGCAATTCGAATGAGTTACGGTCTCGTCCACAAGACACGATAAACATTTATCCTCATGTGATGCAATAACGTGGAACAATATTTCTTTTTAGCTTTACAAGTTGCTAATCTGAAAAGAAAGCTAAGCTTCATCTATGCAGCACTCTGATTGTTTAATGCAGTATGGCCGAAACTGTACTTTGCACTTAAAGGCCGAAAAGATAACATCACACGCATTTGTTTGTTCTTCTTGAGGTGACTTATACACTGCTGTAGATTTAATCAAAGCAGCGGATATTTGTCCGAAAAGTTCTCAGTCTTATTCATGACTTCAGGTTTTATTGTGAAATATTAGTGTGTTAAGACATTTTATACGCAATGCATGATTGTTATCAGAAACATGAGTACTGTTAATAATATAGAACAGACATATGACATTAAAAGTTATACTTAACCAACTCCAACTGCTTTATAGCTTCCCTTAGTTTCCGTCTTGCAGTGGTGTCAATATTCTTATCTTGGTCATTGAATCACACTTAACTATTGGCATAGTCAAATGCTCTTGTAATTTCTGAAAGTTCGTGAGAGGAGTTGTCGCGTTTACAGTTTTACTTGTTTAGTATTTCCAAACGTCGTGATATTAGAATTTGATGCCACAAAATGCGAGATCATCATGTGAAATCCAAGAAGCGATCACTCGTTCAGTTTGCTTCGTGCCGAGACTGATCTTCACGGCTGAAAAAAATGCTGAAAGAACAGCGGATGCTGGAAATCTGAAACAAACTCAGAAATTGCTGGAAAATCTCAGCAGGTCTGGCAGCATCGGTGGAGAGAAATTAGAGTTAACGTTTCGGGTCTAGTGACCCTTCTTCAGAACAGTTGTGAAGAAGGGTCACTGGACCTGAAACGTTAAAACCCTGATTCCTCTCTTCACAGATGTAGCCAGACCCTGCCGAGATTTTCCAGCTTATGTTTCTGATCTTCACAGAGTTCCGCATATGTTTCAGCAAACCTCGATCGCTGCTCATCGATACACTAAATGGGCTGATTAGAGCATCTATACTGACTGGCTGACCTTATTGCTACTCCTTTGAGAACATTACTATATCATTGTCTGTAGCTGTGCCGCCTAATCTCACCAACGTTGAAGAAATGGCGACAATTGTATTGTCTGTGATTATAAAAGCCTCACTTGACGGGGATTTATGGAAGATTGTTTAAAAAATACAAAAAGAGCGAAGCAACAAGGCGTATGGCCTAAGTTAACATCTGCGCCAAATAAAACTTCCCAGAAAACAAAAGCGAAAGGTGATTATTATTGGCACGATTCTTAAACAGCAAGGTGCCCTGACAAAAGCACATCTCAAAGTATCTAAAGAAAGAACAGCCCATCGCATCAGTGGCTGTTTATAGGATTCCAATACATTTGAGATTATATTTAACAATGAGTAGCAAACTCACTGAATAATGTCCATGTTTCACATCTAGAACAAGATAAGACTACGCTGATTTCAAGTCTTCAAACGCGTTGTGGGAATCTGTAAAACAAATGGTATACATTTATCACAGCATGCCAAAGAACAATTGTCTCAACTGCCTTTTATATCAATTGACTTCGGTGTGACCCTCCTATAGAAGATATGATGCTCTCCATATGCACACCTTATCCAGTATATTGTCTCAAATGTAGGAGGGTTAAATTCAGTGGCTTGAATGTACACCATTTCTAATTCCCTGGCCTGATGTACAACATGACGTTGTTTATCCGAGGTACCTTGTCGTTTTGAAGGCGTTGAAAATATTGTATTACAAAGGAGGAAACTGTAAGGTTCACTGATTTCAGATAGAGGAAGAAGTCAGTCCAGCAGGGAGGCAGACCATTGGGCCATTGAGCCTCATGCTGGTTAACTTGCATCTAGTCATCACATCCCACATTTCACTTTCCGAAACATTGACGTATCTAACTACAACTTCTTAATCAGCCGTGTGATGATGTTATGAGCAATGGAAGCGATATGAGTAAAACACTATCTATGCTTGGAACAAATGCTGGAAATACGCGGCGTGCCAGTTTTGAAGACGAAGTTATGGGCCATTCCAGCATGGTCTTTAAAATCAAGAGACGGGGAAACAAATTGGTACAGTCAATAAAAAAGGAAGAATATTTGTACTGGAACGGTGCTATTGATCATCAAGGATGCAAATATTGAGAAAATACGAAGGGAAAGATCCGGGGAAATGTGCCAGATGAAGTGGCATGTTATTCTCCAAAAATTATTGCTCCACAATTTCAGGTTTTCATTTAATACCTGGTATCTAATAGTTCAACTGCCAAATAATTACTTTTAATTCGATAGTCATATTGATCTCATCTTTGAAATTAAAAACAAAAATATGTAAAAAAGACCCAAAATATTTTTCAATTTTTAAGAACATTCACAGAATAACGTTTGTACTGAATAGAAGGTCCTGCCCAAGTGTCGGATCAAAGACGTAGAAATAACTGAACCGTGGAGTTAATCTGATGCTTCTCTGGATGAGACGTTGTAGCGCTAATTGAGTGGATTATGTGCTTTTATTTACAATGACCAACATTTTTCTTGAATTTTAGCTTTCAGTGCTTGAAATCCACACAAGATATTTGCCTGCACAATTGTTTTAAAGTTCGAATGTCAATATTAGGTTCTTTTGAAATTATTGATCGATAAAATGTACTCAGATGTTTCACCAGTGTTTACAGCGGAGTATTCGAAAATTATTTTTCCATAAACGTTTAACGTTCTAATAAAAGAGTACGGCGCTGAACTAAAACGAGTTGTAATTGAAGCAGTTCGAAAGCTGGTTGAGTTTTAATTATTTGATTTCATGTTCAATTACTTTATGAATCTTCGTTCTCGGAAATTTCCACAATGTCAGTAAAAAAAAGGATGAATGCAATTTACATTCAAGGATGTATTAGCTTTTCCCAACTGTTGTTGTAAAACGCGCTTGGAATAGATGACAAGAGATTTAAAATGGACTTGAAAGGAATATAAACGTATTTTAACAATCGCTAAATCTGGTGTATAACCTTTGTATCTCATATGTCATTGTTAACGATTGACGTTGACTAAAACGAATGAGAGGATACTGCAATTATCTGAACGATTGGATTGCTGTAGCCTCAGAAGTAGGAAGAAATTAATCGGTGGAATATTGGCAATGCAATTCCCAAAGAGAAGAAACAATGTCGCAGTCTGGTTAAAATTGTTCTTACTATAGAGAGAGAAATGCTACTTGCGCGTCATGAGCGGTTTTCAGAGCAATGGAATTTTTCTCGCGTGTTCGCATTACTTTGCCAAACATAATGGGATTATCTTGCATCTCTTAAACACTAGCATTGAAACCGATTACCCGGTTGTCATCTAGAGTTTGGCTGCTGCAATTCCCTACATTACAGCAGTTAGTGTAATTTCAAACATTTTTAACCGTCGGTAAAGCCCTTTAGGATGTCCCCAGTTTGGAAGGATTCTAACTGAAAAATAAAGTTCTCCTTTAATCATGGAAAATTTTGAGCATTGGTAAATTGAAATTCATATTTACTGAAATATGCTAGTTCGACTCCTACGTCCCTCCCTCTGTCCCTCTTGGCTTTCAGACAGTTTCATTAATCCCGTGATCGTAAGATAGTCTTTTCATGTTGAGCCAGTTTCATATAGAACATTCCTTTTAACGCCCGACGCATTTCACGTCTATGTATCTTTGCGAACGAGAAACTGCAAGAAGGTAGTTTATTATTCAGGAACATGTTGGATGATGCATTGAAAGGGAAGCTGATCTATTACAAGGAAAAGTTTGAAAAGAAAGTTATAGAGAAAAGGACAGAAGGATATACTTTAGAAATGAATGAAGAAAGGCGATGGGTAGTTAACACGGATCATAATTAGTGGAATAGGTCATGAAGCCCAAGGAACTGGCTTTGATTCTAACCTTGCATGAAATATCACCCGATCTTTGTACGTCAATACATCCAGACTTGGATTTAAAAGTAATTGCAGCTCTTCTGTTATGTTTCTTCATTCCATCGCCATTTTGGGAAAAAAAATCAAAGCCGGACAAAATGTAGCAAAATAGTTTTTGTTTAAGTTAGCGTAATTCAATTGTAGTACTCCTGCAAACAGCCTATCGGGAAAAAAACAAATTATATCACAACACTTGACGTTCTTATTTCATGAAATAAAAATGTGAAATTATAGGTGGCCCAGCAGCCAACCTCTTTACAATGAGAAAATTCACGGAATGGACGAGGGTTCTATGAAGTCTTTGGGTCTAAAAAGGAAATCTGCACAGCGATTCATTTCTCTTTTAGCCTAACTCCGCCGTCAAACATTTAGATAAGATCTCATTGGCCAATTTGAACCTTTAATATCTATTTTTGTGTGAACACAGCTGGAGTTCCTGTATTTTACACACTGGAGAGGTGTATACAATGGCCTTATGGCCAATTGCAGCCAAACAATAGAAAGAATAGGAGGAATATAAAATGAAAACATCAGTAATGCTGCAAACCATATCTTTAAATCCTACTTGAGTATTTATTACATGCGTTTGTGATTTTTATTTTATTAGTTTTACTGTCAACGAGCGGAATGGAGCATCACAGTTACAGTATTTAAAAGCAACAAAAATGGCTTTGGCATATTTATCATTGCCCTATATGATCACGTTTTTCAACAGAACCAGATAACTTCACACTGATAATGTTTGAGAGTGACTGGCGGATTTTCATTTTGCATTGTCGCAGGTATTTCGGTAAGGATCGTATACTGCCCTATTTTCAACTCATTTCGCTGTAAAGTAAGCACTCTCCAAGCAGGCTGGCGGCAAATTGCAACCAGGACTAGTTGACTGGTTAAATCAAAGCTTACCCCTGATCTTACAAAATGCTAGTGGTTGTGAAGTGTTCCAGACGATCACGTGATTTAGCTGGGTGTCAATGGGGATGAGCTTTGTAATTTGTGAGGAAGGAGTGGAACAAATTATTCAGAGTCTCACAATTTCAAGACTAATCGGAGAGAGAGATTCCATCAACACAACGTGAGGCAGTTAGTCAGTGCCCCAATGGCAAAGGCATAAACAGAAACCTTCAATATGAAATGTGGCTCACCATCGGCTGAAAACAACTTTTCCTACTATATGCTAACAATTAAAAGAAGCATTTTATAGCGTGTTGAATATAATAAAACGTCCATGGCAATTCATATGAGGTATTTATGGCAGAAAATATAAGAACTAAAGAATGAAGGGGTGACAGCATACACAAGTGCTTCCCTGGCCGATAATCATGGGTGACGGAGGGCACAATCTCGGGAGAAGCGGGACAATCATTTAGGACTGAGCTGAGGAGAACAGTAGTTTTGAGTCTTTAGAATTTTCTAACCCATTACATATTATAGGTTAAGAAAGACAACTTTTCTTCATTCTAGAATCAGGGGACGTAGACATGGCCAAGGACGTGTTGCAGTCCTATATTGGCCCTGTTGTTATTGAATGGCGGAACAGATGCGTCAACTGTTCTGTCTGATGATGGTCCTATTTCCTGCGCTCTTGTGAAAGATTAACAATGATGAGCAAAAGCTTGATAAATACGGCAGTTTTAGGGGAGGATTACAAAAGTGAATGAGAAGGCGTGTGGAAGGCGTTAGGAAGGGAATTCTGGACTGTAGAAGTTACCGCAAAGCCAAAAGGGAGGCGAGATTTGGAAGCTACGTTTTTAAAAATCTCTTATCAATGTCGTTGAAACATTTTAGGGTGGTGGAAGATTACAGAGAAGGGGAGGATGGAAGCCACGAAAACATAAGAACAAGAGCAAATCCATTTAGTTCTTCTAACCTGCTCCATCATTTTACTAGTTGGTGACTGATCGGTTACCCAAGTCTACAACTGCTTCATATTGCTGAATACTTTTGATTAACAAGCATGAATGTATCTCAGACCTCTAACAAACAATTGATCTCTAGTACCAGTTGCTGTTTGCTGAAGAGAGTTTTAAACTTCCACCATCCAGTAGAATCTGAGATTCTATTTGTTTCCTAGCCTTAATTCTAAAGAGAGAGGAGAATTCCCTTTAGAAGAGATTCAAATAGTCAGGGTGGGTGCGGTTTTTGTTGCGTTAACTAACTTTTAGAATAAAATGTGAAACCAAATGCTTGAGCAAGACTTGTTGGTGAACAAATTGTCTGAACAAGAAAGACATGTCCAAAAGTAAGACTCTTGAAGATATGGAAAGATTCATTTTCAAGCGAATGAGTTGCACTGTTACTTTGGATTACAGTTTAGGGGTTTTGCATGTAAGCCATTCAAAGCAGAGTGAAACACACTGCTCTGAGCAGTAACGCACTCCGGGTCGCCATTGATCAGTGGAATGGAGCAACATGGTCTTTGGGCCTTTGATATAAAACAAAGAACTGCAGGTGCTGGAGGTCTGAAAGAAGACCAGCAAATGCTGGCAGAACTCAACAGGGCTGGCAGCATCTGTGGGAAGAAAGCAGAGTTAAAGTTTCGAGTCCGGTGGCTTCTTCAGAACACCTTTGGTATCCCAAACAAATCCGACTTGATCAATGACAAATAAGCCTTATAGGACGTCGCAAACTTTGTTGCTATTGTTACTCCGGGGAAGATCTTTCAACAGAAAAGTAGGTGTAAATTTAACAAACGTTAACATTGAAGAAGTTTAAGAAAGGAAAGATTTGCTACTTTTCACCACCACCGGACGTTTCAAAATGATTTAGAGCCAACAATCCTTTTTCAAAAAAATAGTGTGGTCATTGCTGTAGCACGAAAAACGCAACAACAAACAAACAAATCTGTTTTTGATTGAGGGATAACTGTTGGAAATGCCTCCCCTGGTCTTCTTCGAAGCAACATGGGAGACATTTCACGCTTACACTAGAGAACCCCAGTTCAATGCCTCATCGAAAAGGCCAATGCATCTGATATCACCACTGCAGCGTCAGGATCCAAGTGCGGGACTGAGACGTGAACTCAGAACCCGGTGAGTCAGAGGGAAGAGTGCTGCTAACGGAGCTACCGTTGATACAATTAGCAAGTTTCGTCTCCAGAACATTAAATTGCCATTAGAAGTAGCCCTAACCTCCTACCTATCTTGTTTAAAAGTGTGAATGTTCTAAAATTTCGTCTGTCCTGGCAAACTATATGGATAAAAATCAATTAGCCCCAGCTGCTTGAGTTCAACTCCAGCCCAGACTGATGTTTTGGTTGGTTCAGGTTGTCCATTATAATCCAATTTGCACAGCTTTAATCTTGGGCCTAGTTGACAATCTCACTCAATTAGAGCATGGCATGGCTAGTTTAGGGAAGCAGAGTAACCACAACAGAAGGAGATTGTTCGACCCATTGTGCAGTTGCTTGCTCTCTGTTAGAGTAAATCAGCCAGTCCCACTCCCTTGCCGTTTCTCGGAGACCTACAAGGTTTATCTTGTTTCTCCTCAGGAGGCTATCCAGTTCTCTTTTGAAAGCTTTGATTCTATTTGCTATTATCTCACTCTCAGATGCTGAATTGACAGAATACAACACGCTGAACCATTAAGCACGCCCTTTCAATGTTAAGAGTTAAAATACATAGTTAAACTAGAAGGGAGTCTTATTCTGCGTGCTGTTATTTATATTTGACCCTCGAAGTAGAAATTCTTTTATCACTCAACTTCATGAGGAGAAAGATTTAAAAGTCAAAATAAAAGCGAGTACTTTGAGTTTATGTGAATGACTGAAAAGGCAACATGAACTAAACGCTGGTGCAATATTCTGATGCGTGTGTAGTTTGGCCTCCCCGGTTTAACGACAATGTGGACAATGTACACTGCAGCTCACGGTTACATTGACATGGACACCTACATAGAGAAAAAAAAAGTTTAAAAACGTACATTTGGAAACGTGGTTTACAGTGAATAACTTACAACGTTGCTTTCCAGGATAGTCAGTACAGCTGGCATATTGAATGGACGAAATGCAATTCTGATGTGCATTTGCAATTTTTTCTTTAAGTTTCGAAGTAAGCAACAGGACGCTTCATGCACATTACGTCTCCTGCCCTTGTGGATTATGGAAAGTTACTCATGTTCTCTTCATTTCACTCTAGTTCTGTCAATTGTATGTTTAAAGATTTTTCGAACTAGAGATCTTTAGGCATTCTAAATTGAATTCCAGCATTAACTGCGAAATCTCATATATATAAAACATCATTTTACTTATCAACAAAATGTTCTCTACCTAGAAGGGGGGTACGTCTTGCTATAGATAAACTCAGCATTCAATGCATACTGATTGGTCATCAGTGGCTTTCAGTGCGAACCCTGGCACCATGTTACAGCATTCGTGCACAGCTGGGAAGCAGAAAGGAATATTTTAGTAAATGTATCGGAAATAAGTGGTATGCATATAATATAGCCTTAACATTGTAGTCGAAGTTCACCTATTCACCTGAGCTGGAATATCGGATGGGCCATGGAAGACGGCATCGGTCACGTAAATAAACTGAGTGTGAGGGAGATAAAGTATGAAGGCCCTCAGCCCGTACACCACAATACCCATGACTTTGCCAGACGCTATACTTGAATTCAAGAAGGATGGATGAAGCAGGACAAGCATGAATGGACTGATATGACTGGAGTATTACTGCTGAAGTCTACTGTCCAGATCTTAGCCAATCTTTGACTGTATTACAGCTTGCTGAAGCAAATCCGAACCCAACGTATGCAATAGGTCAAATAATTTAAACTTCCCACGCAACTACGTACATACAGTATGCATTATCTATCTATCTATCTATCTATCTATCTATCTATCTATCTATCTAACTATCTATCTATCTATCTATCTATATATATAGTATATATATTAAAGATATGTCAATGTATACGTGCATTTAATACACGTGGTTCCAGTCCTAAAATCTAACGCTGCCGTTTTGACCCAAGTTCTGTTGCTCGCAGACAATGGTTTCTGAGATGAATCAATTGAGAACGGGCAGTGTGTGTCGGATGAAATGACATTCCGAGCGCGCATACCCACTGTAACGCTGTTCTTCCCTGTCTGAATCCTCACAGCAGCCAGTCGCGAAAACAAAGAGAAAGGCAAGTGCCAACAGGAGGGAACGCTCCCGCCCTTGCTGGAGCTTACATCAATAATACTGACACCATTTGACATCTCTCAACCCCCCTCCCCCAAAAGCCTATTCAGGCAATGGGGTGGAGAGAGAGGAGTGAGTAAAATGGCAACTTCCAAATATTATGAATATTATTAATTGATTTTTTTTTTAAAAATCAGAGGACAGTTCTTTGATTAAAAAATAAATTTACAAGAGGAGAATTGGTAGTGGATTGCTACTGAAAGCCAAAGGCCAAAGTTGTGAGAATAGGTACAGATTCTGTTTTGAAATGAGCCCAAACAGGCTGAAGCTGCAAGAGTGGGAATGTGAAAAAGACTGCCCTACACCTGGGCAATGCAGCCAATAAGGCCGATCACGGTACCACTGCGATTTTCTGCATTCTCCAGTGATGGCCATGTCACTGACAGACTTCGTAATTGGCAGGTTTTAAGCCACAAATGAATGCGAGAAAGAGGAAGGCTCTATGAATACAGCCGTGCTTTGAGAATTGTACTCTGGAGCGGCCTGAAGTGCAAAGTCACCGCACTGTGGAGAGGAGCAGAGGAGCAGCACAGCCCGCCTCCGCCCTCCCATTGGATCAGGCTGGCTGCTCGCATTTGGACCAATGCAAAGCTTCCAGGAACGGCCATCTTTCCGTGGAGTGAATAACTTTGGGGGGAAACGAGCGAGCTCGGCTCTGAGAGGGGCAGGAATGGTGCTGGCGGGACCGGGGATCATTGTAGAAAGCTTCCGGACAATTCACTGAGACGGTTCACCGTCAGAGTGCCTGAAGTGGGGGTCACAGGATGATGGACAAGGAAGAGAGCTTCCAGTGTCAGCCTCTGTCTCTGACATTTACCATCGACAGTATTCTGAAAGCCGGCCCCAAATGCAAAGAGCTCAGGCACGACCGTGCAAAGCAGCAAGTCACGTCGGCGTCAGAATTCAAATCACGGCATGAAGTGGTCAGGACGGACATGAGACAGGGCAAGGACCACAGGAAAACAAGTCAAGGTATTGTCAGCGTTAGGCAGATGCTGTACCGGTTCCGCGGGAGTATTGTGACCTGTTTATTTGAGCCCTTGTTTGCCAGGCGTCGGTTATTAAACAATGCACGTTTTAAGAGGACTTAATAAATTCAGTTGGAAAGTCTAAATGCATGCATTGACAGGACATTGTTATTTTTGGGTGGCAGGTTAGTAGTGAGCAAGATGTAGGATTTTAGCCTTTGCATGTTATAGCTCGAGAGGGCCGGGGTTCACAATCCCATCTTTTTACGGTCTATTTATCCAGCAGTTATGCTATAATGTGCCACACATAGTTTTGCAAATGCCCACACAGTACTAGCGAGAGAAAACTGACTTTGCTGGGTTTTGTGATGCAGAGACAATGAACGGCAGCTATCTCACCTCCTCCTCCTCGCTCGAATTCACCACGGACGCAAACCATTCGGTAAAAAGCCCGGAATCTTACGAATCGTTCGAAACGGCGGATCACAGCGACGATTCGGGCCGAGTCAAACACAACAAGAAAGCCAAAGTGCTCGCGAAAAAGAAGACGCGCACGATATTTTCCAAGAGCCAGATCTTCCAGCTCGAGTCGACGTTTGACATGAAGCGATATCTGAGCAGCGCCGAGCGCGCTTGCCTAGCGAACTCTCTGCAACTCACCGAGACCCAGGTGAAGATCTGGTTCCAGAACCGCAGGAATAAACTGAAAAGGCAACTGTCCGCCGAACTGGAGGTCACAAACATCACCGAAACTGCCCCCAAGATAGTCCAGATGCCAGCAATGTACAAAGAGAGCAGTTTTCTGCGGAGATGTTTATTACCAGTGTCTTTCCCTGTCCTGTACCCCGGGAGCAGCACGCCTTATCTTTGTTTCCCTGACACCCGCAAATATGTCCATGTCGTGGACGCGGACCTATAATCAAGTAAAGCAGTGCTTAACTGTATCTGAGGAACTTTTAGTGGTCGCTTAGTCACTGTTTATACTGTTTAACTGGCGAAAAATATATATGGGGTATGTAATTTGTTGAAGGCTTTTTTTGTTTTCCTTTAACTCTTCACTGCCTCTCTCCTATCTGATTCTTAACTGGAAATTTTCCACTCGACACCCATCTTTTAGATGTCTTTTGACTCGAATTTGCTTCAAGGCTTTCCAATTCTGAATGAGGTTTTACATTTCAGTAAAAGAATTGTTTTTTTTAAACCACTGAATTAATTCAACCACTGTACAGCTTTTGATGGATTTGCTCAAAACTGCAGTGCCCTATTGTAATGTGCAAGCTTCATTTGTATTCGGAACTCTTCACATTTGCACACGTTAGTGTGCGGGGAGGGGATGTGGATATTTACTGTACAGCTGATGGATTAGTAGCACACAAAGCTTTTACATCTTAATTCGGAAACAATCGCTGTTGCCACCATTGTCTAGGATTGTCCACCTCGACCCATATTTATAGTTTAAAAGGCAGTGTGCGCTGCTAATATAGAAGCAACGCACTGCTCACTCCTAGAAATGTTGTTTGGAATTTGTTAAGAGCAAGGCAATCACACGACCTAGCTTTGATGCACGATCTAAAATAAATTTGCGGCCTCTTTGTTTTTCTGTTCTCGCTCTTTTTCGACACAATTTTCCGTTCAACGTTCTTTTTCTCTGATTTGATCTTTTCCACCACCTTTCAAAAGTCACGCATGCCATTTGCTGTTTTGATGTCAAGTTAAACACTCTCTCTCTCTCACACACACTCACACACACACACACACACTCACGCATGCTGGAGAACATTTAATTGACGGTGTCGGTGACTAGCGTTTCAGCCCCTGTGTCTGCTCTCTCCGGTTTGTAGTGAAGGGGATTATTTGGCCCGTTATTTCTTCTCTGGGGGCACCAGTTTGAAAAGTAAGCAAATTGCAGGTCCCAACGTGCAAAATTCAGAAGGAAGACCTTTTGAAAAAAACCTTCTTCCTAGGACCTGGCAATTGCATTGCTTTTGTTTTGACTGAATTCATCATTACCAATTTATTTCCAGCCTGGTATTTATCCAGCTTACACTGCGTGTAGTCTATTAGGTCAGTGATAATCCAATTTCTTTGCTGAGAATGTTTGTAAATCTGGTACGATATCAGTTTCATTGATAAAACCTTACAGCACGTCATATTTATACATCTTTATATGTAAAGCGGTTTGATATTCGCCGTGAACATTAAAATTAAAATGCAGTTTATTGCTCCAAAGTTTGCATATTAGAAATTACTAATGTGCAGCACCGCATTTGAGAGCAAAGAGATTATTCCATAACACATTTAAAAGGCAATGACCAGACAGATCCGCTCTGGAGTTCATTCATGTTTCATGTACCCCCAGCTTGGAATTGCCACCTTCATTAAAGCAGTATTTGTTGCTAATTTGGAGATAAATTAGCCACCCATTCAGGAATAAATAACACGTGGATATAAAGTCGAACATTAGTTGTTTTACAATTTACACAAACTCGATTTTAATAAAATCTGCCAGTTTCTGGCATTTACTTGAATGGAGTGTGTACACACGGAGCAGGCAAGGTGGGTGGTGCCCAGAATACATTTTACAAGAATAGTCCAGCTATCATTTAGTATTAATTTGATAAGATACAGTGTACACCAGTTTATACAAACCGGGGCAACGTTAGGAAACGTGTGCCCAGAATTAACCCAGATTAATCCTACACGGTTACAGGTCGCAATTATTTCAATAAACGTGCTTTTCAGAGCTCAACGCCAGTAGTTTAAATGCACCAATTGTCTCTCAAATAGTACTTACATCTGCAGGCAAAATGAAATCGGTAGACGGGAATAAATTTGTTACATTTCCTGTGAGAAATCAACAGCTCATTGACAAGCACTGGGCGAATGCAAGTTAGAGTAATTGTTAGGTGTACATGTATTAGTTTCCATTCAAATTTTAAACCGGTGTGCACCGAATTGTTCCTTGTAATGCATGACCTTAGTGTATGTTTTCATGTTAACCCATTCAGTCAGAAGACGTGTTAGCAAGAATTGGCCTAGAAGATGTCACAGGCACGGTACAGCTACATATAAGTGAGTCCATTTGCGATCATTGCAAACCACGCAGTAATTGCATTTATTTCCTTATTCGTCCCCTCCTATATTCTCTGTTTCTTTAAAATACAGACGGCCAGAATACAGCTAGATTGCAGACGTGGTCCTCATGCGCCACGCTCGCTGAAGCTTGTGCTGTTTTTAATACTTGCTCACTTTAGTGACCCGAATATTTGCCGTCATTTTCCAATATTGTTATTCCGGATGACCGTGCATTATCCAATGAGATAGATGACAGAAAATTTTCATAGCCAGAACTGGCAGACTTTTTTTAACGAAATGACGATATCTCTTAGTTGATTTAAACGTGAGCACAATGATGTAGTTTTCAAATATAACGAAAGCAGAAGCTAGGAGGTTTAATGATCTCAAGGATTCACAATATCCTGGGTACAATCAACGCTGGCACCGAATATGCATCTTGTTATGTAATTTCGCGTAAGGGCAGATTTTATCACTTTGGGGGGAAAGTTGTTCTCTAGGTCGAACTAAAACACAGATATGGTGGTCGAATGAAACAAAATGACAACCTAAAATAAAATGACAACGCAAGTATTGTACTGTACCTTGTACAGTTTTTCACAACCGTGATGCTTGAACTTTGCTCTATAAGAAGATTTCTCATTTTACTCGAAATAGCTACCATTCTACTACGCGTAATCTTGTTATTGTTTATAATTATATGGTCCAACCATACGCTAGGTATTCTCTGCATGTATAAGTATTTCAGGGGAAGCTGGGCAATTGATGTACAGTTCTCTTACTGTTGGATATTAAAGGATTTGGATTCCCAAATAATCATTAATGTTGACCGGACTCTTCTGACGGGAATAAAATCAACGGCGCATCTTCTGTGAGAACCCGGTACATTTTAGCTTTGCAGCGGTTTTGTGTTTTGGAAACAGAGCGGTTAAGCATGCAACAACTTACCTCGCGGATTAAAATTCTTCATTCAACGTTAAATACTGGCTGATTTCTAGCGAACGCAGAGCAGAGGTTGGAAACATAAAGTAAAATGGCCATAGAAATGTAGCGTTGGAAATTACTTTAATTCAGACCGCTAGCTGTCTAGTTTATCAAAATGTTAAAGGTGGGAAGTGTTCCGATGGAAATTACCGCGTACACATTATACAGTTCACATCATAATATACCAATCCCCTTCCGCGTAGAAATTGTTATCAACCCAGGATATCAGTGAGAATTGATTTCCATTTCATCAACGGGATGGGATATTTTAACAAAGATGCAGACACAGTGGCAGCTCCAGCATCAGGGCTGTGTGTCTATACGGTGTGGCAGGGTCTGAGGTGAGGGTGCTGTTCTGTTGTATGGTGCCATACATCTACATTATAACACGTCAAATATAACTCAAGGGGAAAAAAAATGTTTATTGCACGTTGCAAATGTTTCCATTGATATCGAATTTGAAGAATATTTTAAAATAGTAAAACATAATAAACGAAAGGCAGGACCGAACGAGGCAAACCAAAAATAGAATTGTACAATGATTGATAACATTAATTCCTGGCACTATAAGTAAGTTCCAATATCCCAGTTGTGTTGTAAACTGACAGTGGAAATGTACAGTGTCCACATTAGCACAAAAGAGCGAAAACAAGAAGACGCTGAGCCCATCACGTGATAGTACATTGGAATAACCTTTGACTTTTTCTATCACAACAGAGGACAGTGGCCTCTGACATGGAGAATGAGTTGACTAAAGCTGAAGTTGGAGTAGATGATTATAACCGGCGGAGTGCGCCAACAAATATTCCTGCCCTACTTTGCTGGATGTTAAAAATCTCCTTCATATCTCATAAATAAGGCATGTCACCAACAACTTCCTTTTTTTTGAAAACAACATTATTTGGGTTACATGCTGTGAGGAATGACTTACCACGAACTAATGATTACTCCAAATCACATTTATTTACAGAGATAGATAAAACACGGATATATCTGTAAATGAGATAGTAGGAACTGCCGATGCTGGAGAATCTGAGACGACAAGGTGTAGAGCTGGATGAACACAGCAGGCCAAGCAGCATCAGAGGAACAGGAAAGCTGACGTTTTGGGTCGAGACCTGCTGTGTTCATCCAGCTCTACACCTTGTTATCTCTATATCTGTAAATGTCTGCATTATTGACAAAATGGATCATTTCAAATGTTTTGGAACATCTTACTTTGCATTTAAACGGTATACAGTTCTTCCTCTTCCAAATAACTGCATACCCTCACAGATTTACAGGTTGAATCGCCGTTTTTAAATGTTATGCCATGCAACAGTGGTACATCTGAGTTTACTGCCAGTACTAGAACTTACAATCGACACCAAAAGAAGGAACCTAACTCAGCAGCCAAGTTAGTGCAGTGCACCGTTTACTCACAGTCTTTGCAATTTGTTCAGTTTTTCTTGTTCCGTCACACAGTAATGGGCAATTTGAAGGCCGTTAACCGCCAAGTTATATAACCAATATTAAAACATTGAAACATACCATGCAAATGCAGGAAATATACTTTCTCACAGTGTGAACTGTACTTCATTGCAACATTTCCAATCAGTTACTTAGTAATCCACTTCCGAAAAGCATCGTGCAAAATGGTTCATTTCTCAGTGTGAAGAAATTGCAAGCCTATTTTTGTTTACTGTGTTATTTAAAGTGCACAACAGTCTTAGCATGATCATAGTTGGGCACATAGAATGCTGGAGATGTATGAACGTGGATCTATACGATAGAAGTGGTAAGAAGGGTCTTTGCAGGGTCGATATGACCCCAAAAGAAGATAGCTGGGGTCAGGGATGGTTAGATTTCCAGTGGTGGGCTCATAAAATAGATCTGTTGGCTACGCGATCGACATTTGACATTTGCCATTTGACCTGCCAGATCGACTTTTCGATGCTAAATAAAACGGTATTCCAAACATTCACCCCAGTATTCTCACCATTCATATCCATGTCTTCTATCCCTAAGTGCAGGGTGCCCTGGGTTTTCCTAGTTGCTGGAAGCTTGCTAGCTGTGAGCTGGTGAGCCGCACTTTTCTATGTATGTGTGTGTGTGTATTGGCTGACCATCAACATTACCCTGATGGATACCCCGAGGTTGCTAAATAATCTGCACTTACATTTTTGTGGAATTTGTGAGGCAAAAAGGAAACGGATATATTTGGATGCCCCAGCTGTTGAGCTGGAAGAGTTTCCAGCAGAGAACCGATCAGAATTAGTGCACACCCGAAATGAAGCAACTCTAACATTGATATGCGACAGCCTTGCTTTTGTTGTTTTAGGTTACTTAAGTCAATATTACACCTATTCTCACCCAAATTGCTAATATAACTTAAAAAGTTCGAAACACAATGATCTGCATTCGTGTTCTTGTATGGAAATCCGGAGACAGGAAATCAAACAATTGCGAGCCAGGTTCGGAGCTTATTGTGTTTTCTTTCTCTTATCAACTACAGGAACCACAGCTCACTCTTCAAATTAATGGTACATTGCAATAAATTCGAAAAGAGTGTTTGCATCGCACTTTTTTTTTCAATTAAACGTGAATGAAAACCATGAGGTCAAGGGCAACAGTACAATTATCGTTTTGCCAATAAGATAAGCCAAGAATTACAATGAATTGGTAATCAGATCAAGGTCTAATGAACAATGAATAAATCGTCCTATTTCAAAACATTAAACATAGACATTTTTAAATTGAAGTGTAACAGCTGACAGTGTTTCCTTTGGCCTGTACTCGCTCATACGGGTATGATTTTCTGCGGGCGTTTTCCCGAGTTAAAGGCGCTATATAAATAACGTTCGCTATTGGAGCTTTTGGTTAAATAGTCTTAAGTGCACTCCCGTTGGAGGCAAAGAGTTACAACTGAAAAGTGACTTCGTACACCAAGAAAAAGAAAAAAAAAACGCCTTGCGTTGTCGTTGGGTCACCAACATGTGGAAATAGACGACTTCAATTGCAATAGATTAAAATAAGCAGATAGTTCTGCTAATAAAATCGCCAAATTCTTCACTTAGTCTAAAATATACCAGACAAAGAATTCTATTCTCTCCATGTTTCCACATTTCCGGAGTGTCCATTAAGTTATAGTTCTATTACGTTCTGTTGATGATTAGCTTATCTTTATAGCAAAATAACGCATTTCCTCTTTAAATTACCTACTTAAACGGGTAGATCTTGAAGTTATTTTCTCTCAGTCACACACATCCGTAAATCGAATGCCTGAACAACTGACCTTTCAGATGAAGGGGACCGGGTTTTATTCCCGTAATTTACTTAGATTTCTGTAATGCATGATTAAACAAACAGCCATTCATATGGGGTTAAAATTGTTTCAGAGATAGTAGGAACTGCAGACGCTGG
>NC_063332.1:121441395-121465614 GCF_021869965.1 Rhincodon typus | reverse complement strand
ATCAGAAAAAATGAAGAAGGGTCTAGGCCCGAAACGTCAGCTTTCCTGCTCCTCTGATACTGCTTGGCCTGCTGTGTTCATCCAGCTCTACACCTTGTTATCTCAGCCATTCATATGGGCCTTTCTTTGTCCTTTACAATAACTTTCGAAACGTCTAAATAAGGTGTACAGACTTCCAGGGCTCCATCTACAATGCACTGGAAACGTAGACTTTTTTTTATCAGGCACAATGCGGATTCTTCGCTTTCTTAACGAATATGAAACTGACAAATCCCAATGATATATTTTAGTTAAAAGACATTCAATTCAAATCTCTTCCAATAGTATATGATTGAGTTAGCCAGGCGTTATAACAGCACCGATGTAGTAAGAAGTAACTGCGAAATCTATCCCTTCACGTTTGTCTGCGTTCTACCTTCAAGGAATTCTATTTTCACTGTGTCTTTTCTCTGCTGACGTATATTATCGGTATTAAATAGTTTGTTTATTTACTAATTACATTTATCACGACGATTGCTGCTAAACGCCCAAAGTATCAACCCACGTATAACTTTGCATAATGTTCAATCATCACCATTTTGCAAAAATAGAGGCGAATCAAATATAGTTGGTCCGGTGGCCTATGAAGGGTATGTCAATATGCATAGCCTGCTGTGAATTGGTCTTTGCATTATACCTTCAAGCCAAACTGCAATGCTAATTGGTCTGGATCGAATCGGAAACCTTTGCAGTTTACCACTGTGCCGCAGTTAGCGGAGTGTATTGAACTGATCAAGCCGTTTCTCTAAACTACGCTGCTCACATCTATGTGAGTCCGAAAAAGTTCAATCACAGTTTCAATTCTGTGAAAGTTATTGAAACAAGCAAGCAGGCTGTGACTACCAGAATCAGAAAAAAAAGTGTAACAGAATACACCAACGTGTTGTGCCGACGTTAAGAACGATTGAGATATTTATAAATGTTGTACTGGGAACTTTCATGCCTAATTACTGAAGACTGGAAATAGCACAAAACATGCCGAGATATTTAAGGCGGTGATTTTGATACCTAATACTGTTAAACCTGGGGCTGAACCCAAAACTCTCGAGCAAAATGTGTGTTTTGCTAAGTGATCCGCCCTGATTTCATTTAATCTGGTAAAGTGAACCACAACATTAATTCTAACATAGGGTCCAAGTGTTAAAAGCATCTGCGCTGGATACGCCCTCACAGGCACAGCATAGAAACACCCCGGGGAAAACATACCGTCTAAATGTAAAATGTGATCCTTAATGTAGTTATCAATCGAGTTTCTATCTAGAATACTATTTTGTGATATCTAACACGCAATAATGCTGTTCTCAAAGCTAGAATATGTCGGAACAAATACAACGATGCCTTTTGTGAATCCTTTATGCAGTGACTATAATATTGAGCTTCTGAGGAATTTGACAAGATCTATCCATTTTAAAGTCAAAACTTGATTTTGTTTTTGGCTAAATTCGATAACACGCTACCCCCACCCCTCAAAAAAAAACTATCGGGATTAACACGTGCCCTTGGACTACCGGTTCATCTCAGTGATTTCAGGGTCAAATCAGCACCGACTGTGCTGGTGCTTGCTTGGGCACAACAGGAGAACCCGATCATGGGGACAAGCGCAGTTAAAAGGCAGCCTGCATTGCTGAAAGCTGGCCTGTACTTGTGAAAGGAGAGGTCTATTAAGGCAGGAGTAGGTGCTGTCATTCAGTAAAGCAGTTGATTCTAAAGCTGGGAAACATTGAAGAATGACAAAATATATCAGGATAGGCCGAAGGGTTTGTTTCTGTGCTGTAAAACTCTATGGCTCCATACCTCTAAGAGAATGAGCCCAAAGTTTTAATTTTTGGCACTGCAATGGATTTTTTGTTAGAAGAGGTAGAAGGAAGAAAAATTCCTTTAGCTATTGGGGCAGTGAGGCCTTTCAGCATGATACCCATGAATGTTTATTTATGCTTTTAAGTGATTTATCTCGTTGTCAATGCTGCATGCATTCAGGTACCTTAACTTTGCCTTTTTGACATCTTTTCTGTTTTTGAAGTATGTTCAATGCTCAGCTTTGTTTCTCTTATTTTCTAGAATCCCTAGCATCTTTTTGACTTGTTGTTACCAACTTTGCTTCTTTCCAATTTGGATTATCCCTGAGGTTCCCACCCTCCTGACAAGCTAGTTTAACCCTATCCCAACAGTACTAGTAAATCTCCTTGTTGATGTGTCAGTCTCATTCCTGTTCAGGTATAACATATCCAACTTCTACAGGCCCAACCTGCTGCAGAACTCGTCTCAATTTCTTAGAAATTTGATGCCCTCCCATGTATGCTAGTTCTTCAGCCATGTTTTCAATGCATCAATCCTCCTGATGTTATGCCCACCAGCACTTATCACTGGAAATAATCCTGAGATTACTGCTTTTGAGGTCCTCCTTTCTAATTGCCTAATTTTTGCCTTCAGGACCTCATCCTTCTTCGCACCTCTGTCATTGGTACCATTGTGGGCCACAACTTCTGTCTGATTCCCCCCTCCCGCTGGAAGGATGCCCTGCAGGTACTCCATGGCATTTTTGATCCTGGTAACTGGGAGGTAACACATCAGCTTGGAGTCATGTTGACTGCCTCAGAAATGCCTGCCTGACCCCTGATTATGCAATCCCTATGACTATTGCTTTTCCATTCACCTTTCTCCTCCCCTGTATAGCTGATTTGCTTGTGATACCATGGAATAGGCTCTGGCTCACATTCCCCTAAGGAACAATTGACTCACCAGTTTCCAAAATGGAAAACAGATTAACAAGCATGATTGATTCAGGCAACTCCTGCAATACCAATCTGGGTTTCTTAAGACTGCCTGATAGTCACCCATTCCTTCTTTGCCTGGACACTTCTAATCTGCGGTGTCACCGCCTCCCTATATATGCCATCTATGTAGTCCTTTATCCAAGTGCTTAATGTAGACAGCCAAGGCCCCAATCACTGCAGCTTTTGCCAACCTGATAATGAAAGATTTATCTCAACTCCCTCTCAATTCCTTGTCAGTTAGCCTAACTATGCTAATATATTGCCTGCAAAACTGCGCACTCTTAGCTTGTTCAATAAGCTTTTACATAGCATCTCACTGGATGCTTTTCAGAAATTCAAATATACCACATCTACTGGTTCATTTTTATCCATCCAGCCTGAAATAAACACAAAAAGAATTGTCAACACAATTTCCTTTTCACAAAACCATATTGATTTTACCTGACTGTAAATAAAACATCCCTTAAACCTCTTGGACAAAGTTTTTAGCCATTGGTTCTGTTAACTCCTCATGTGGCTTCAACTCATATTTTGTTCATACTGTCCCTATTAAAATTAAAATGGGATATTTCATGATGATATATATGTTATTTATACATTGTTGAATAGCTTGGAGGTGGTATCTATTCAAGGTACGACACAAGGTATGAATGGTCTGCAGCTAGGTCCTAGAGCCAGGATAATGTAATTCCTAGCTCACCTGAGGATGGTGCCACAGGCAAGTCCTGCTTCTGAGCAGTTTGATAGTACAATCATTATCAATCATTATCATAATCTGTCATTATCAAGTTGGCAAAATGTGGAGTGCCACAAGCTGCATTGATGGGGCTTTTTCTGTTTACATTAAACGCTTGGATAAAGGACTACACAGATGGCAGAATAAGGCTGGTGGATAAGCACAATGAAAAGGTGCATTGCGAAGCCTGCAGGCAATATCAGATAACATGGTCGGACCAACTTGGAATAAAATCTTGTGCAGAACTGAGAGTTTAAACTGTTTGTACACTTGTAGACACTCACATGCTATAAAGTCAGAATGAGCCCATTGGTGCCTGGCCAACACCGCCAGTAACTATCTAATGGCTATTGGGCTTTTAATTGGTTTGGGATGAGACATTGTCTTGATCAGAGAGAAGTGGTCTGGTCTCTGGGGGTCTGTTTGTTGATCACATGGTTGGCCACTGTTTTCCCTGTTGTAGTACCAGGAGTTGTGGGCATTGCCGACACTACATGCAGACACAAAGAGGATTCACCAGTGGAGTGCCAAATTTTAGCCAAATCCATGGTCATACTGGAGAAGGCTGGCAAATTCCTGCATGGAGAATGAATGGCACATATTAGTAGGGTGGGCTGGGAGGGGAATACATCAGAATCAATATCCACCGGGCATGGTGCTTCAAAAGAGCGACTTCTCCATACTGGGCATAAAGGTTGCCTTGTTTCACCTTGCGGCCTGGATGTCAGCCTCCCCAACAAATGGAAAAATCCTAGTGTTGCTGGGAAGAGGTCTTTAAATGACCATAATTTGCTTGGTAATAGCCCATTAATAATGACTGATAGTTAACTGGTGTGCTTTGTTTAAATTTTAAATTTTAAACCAGACAAGTTGACACTGATTAATCAAGATTGAGAAATGAACCAGAGAATAACTGTCATCTGGCACATTGATTTTGAAGTAAATGCAATGCGTGTACATGTTCTTTCTGTCTGCAAAGATCAGAGCCCTGTGTATTAGTACATGGAGCTTCCAGTAGAAGTACACACACTGAGCCCGACTGACAATCCTAAATTGGTTGTTTGGAATTCTTTGCTCACTCGTGATTATTTAGCTAATGCTGTTAAACTGCAGAATTGCATTTTGAATTTTGCAGTCAAGAACAGTAACAGTGGGGACAGTGTGTGTGAGATCTTTGGTGAATTGAAATTGGGGTTGTTATTATTGGAATTGTACTTAGATAACTTGATCATGGATTAATTAGCCAGAAGCAGGCTGTCTTGCTTGCCTTCTTTCCTTCTCCTCATGCACCTCCTCCTTTGCTGCTCCCCTTATAGTAAGTAATGAAGATTGTCACCTAATGACAGAAAGACTTTGCAGAAAATATGATTCTGTAGAGCACAGAAGGACAAGTAGAAGCATCCCTCAGCATGACAATAGTCTGCTCTGTCAAATTTCAAATGGCACTATGATAGTCATTGTATGCTTGCTGTCGTATCATTCCACATCAGAGTCATCAGCCATGTCAACATCTGTGGATGGCTCTTCTAACCACCTTGGTTTACCAAGGTGCCTCAAATGCACTGGCATAGCAGACTGCCACAGTATAAGGCTACCTGCCAGGTTATCAGGCATTAGCCTGCCTGCCTATGCTCCAGTCTCGCAACTGGATGTTGCGAGAATGGGATTCCCTTTGGTTCCTGTATAGGGCTGAGTTGATAATGCACATGGGAAGTCTGCCACCTTACCCCATGGGGAATCCTGCAATATTAGAGAAGCTGCACACTCATTCTGCAAGACAGAACGAGATACAGTCAGGTCTCGTGAGTGGACAGCTGAGTTGCCTCCCTCATGAGATTGCGGATGGTAAACTGTGAGATTCTCCAAGTCCAACCTGGAAGGAATCAGACACATGAAAGCACCTTGCCTCAGATATTTCACAACCACAGCATGGTTATTGTTCTCCTGTGTCACTGCCACTGCAACTAGAGCAGGTGGCAGGTTTCAGTGAGGATGTAGTTGTTGAATTGAAAACATCCTACATCTTTTTCACTCCTAAGGTTTAGATGGTAGAATTTGAAGGAGGGTCACTGGGCCTGAAATGTTAACTCTGTTTTCTTGCCATAGAATTTCCCCACACCAATTTGTGTTTTTGTTTCAGATAGTGTTATTGTTGCAATGCTGATTGAGCAATGAAAATTGGCCTCAATGCATGGCAAGAATCTTTTTGCTCTTCTTTGAATTATGGTATGGGGGGATCTTGTGGATGACCTGAAGTTCAGGACCTTGGTTAGTGTCCCCTCTGATTAAACACATATCTTTGATGATGTAGTGCACCCCCTGCACTGCCCTGATGAGGACCCATGACCTTCTACGAAGTAAAACCTCCTGCAATGGAAAACTGCCTGTCTCAACATCATAAAGTCATAGAGCTGTACAGCATGGAAACAGACCCTTCGGTCCAACTTGTTCATGCTGACCGGATATCCTAAATTAATCTAGTCCCATCTGCCAGCATTTGGCCTTTATCCCTCTAAACCCTTCCTATTCATGTACCCTTCTAGATGCCTTTTAAATGGTGCCATTGTACCAGCCTCCATCATCCCTTCTGGCAGTTCCCAAGGATTGTTAAACAGATTTTATTCATATCAGAGTCCTGTGCAATGTGCGAGGTGTTGGAGATCTGTTGGATTGGGAAGCCATTGGTTTTGTCCAGTTGCATAGAACATTAGGAAGGTATTCACACAGTGATTAATGAATTGAAAGACCAATTCAGGCACTAGATGTCAGCTATTCTTCTGTGAAGAGACTAGATCTCTGACACGTTACTGAATACAAATAGTCTGATAGCCACTGAAAATGTATCATTGGATTCATTGGAATATATGTAAAGTTTATTGCATTACGCCAAAGACGGATTTTCAGCAGGACTAATTCTATTTATATATCTCAATCCTTTTTCATTGATTCAAGAGGTTTTGTCCAATCGCTAAATTAGCTCTATTCAACAAGTAACCAGCTGGACAACAGCAGAGATTGTGTTGACATTCCCTTTTGATTATTTGATTTGCCTGCTCTGCTTTTTCTCTCTTTCTTTGTCACTCCCCCAGAAAAAAAAGTGCGTAGAAAATTATGATCAACAAATCCTTTGCATGAAGTCCCTGTTCCGCTAAATGTGACAGTGAGGCAGCACAATCTGAAAACCTATGCAATACATGATCTGAAATCCCATCATCTCCCATCCTAGTTTGCTGCTGAAGTGAATGTATTGATTATGGGGCTGGGGATATTTGGCAATGTTCTCACTGACCAGACTGCCAAGGGCATTTGCTGCCTTTGTTCCTAATAAAATCGCCATGGGAACGAGTCTGCAGTTAAATAGGAAGTTCAAAGTGAGTAGAATGCTTTTTTTTTAACCCAGTATGAAGCTAGCCAAAGTAAAGCATTGAGTATAATGCCACCTGTGGTACTGGAGTGGGACAGAGGGAGTTGTAAGCACTGATTTTGGCTAGACTGACGAACTGTTTATACATTGAGTTATAGTGATGGACAGCACGGACACAGACCTTCGGTCCAACTCATCCATTCCGACCAGGTATCCTAAATTAATCTAGTCCCATTTGCCAGCATTTGGCCCATATCCCTCTAAACCCTTCATATTCATGTACTCATCCAAATGCCTTTAAATGTTGTAATTGTACCAGCCTCATGGTATCAGGATATTGTACAGCCAACCCATTTTCACATCCTTATGGCCCCCATTATCAGCTCTTCTTTCTGCCTGGCTCACCATCATCCATCCCTTTGTCTTCCTAACTGTCATTCCCTCTCTCTGGGCTCCATCTCCGCCTATCGGCTCATTCGCCCTATCCCTTCCACAAACCCATATCTTCAGCATGTGTGGCACCTTTTCCTATCTACTATTCGCTCTGAAGAAGGACGCAAAATGTTAACTCGGCTTTCTCTCCACAGATGCTACCAGACCTGCTGAATTTCTCCAGCTTTTTGTTTTTGTGTCAGGCTGTCATTCTGTTTTATCAAGCTTCCTGACTTAAGCTGGTACACCCACTGTTTGTGTTCAACTTGCCCAATGCATGGCCATTTGCACCTCAGCTCTGGCAGAAACATATCCACTCAATCCAGTACTAGATAAGACTATATGTTGCAATGATATCACATGTTATGAATCTTTTTATGAATAAATTTGAGTTCTTACTTGTATACACTGAAAACTCGATTGTCTTTGTTCACGGAGTTGATATGGCTTGGAGGGGGGACGATCAGCCCATCATGCCTGTAGCGGTTCTCTTACTTAGCACCGGTTCCCCACATCCCTGCACACCATTTCTACCTAAGTAATTAGCTATTGACCTCTTGAATGTCACCACCACATTTCCATCTGCCCAGTCTTTGATACATAGTCACACGCACACAAGCATTTCAACAAATCTTCCTGTGCTTCTACCTTAAGGATAGATAATGTGGGTGCTGCATTATAGGAAAAATGTGAGTGCATTGGACAAAGTGCAGAAAGGTGGACAAGAATGGCTCCAGGAATGAGAACCTTCAGTTAGGTGGATAGATTGAAGAAGGTTACAAGTTTATAGAAGTTTATAAAATATTGAGGGGCATAGATGGAGTTAATAGTAGTTGTCTTTACCCTGGGATGGGGGGTTTCAAGACGAGGAGACACCTTTATAAGGTGAGAGGAGAAAGATTTACAAAAGACAGGGGCAAATTTTTTACACAGAGGGTGGTTCTTGTGTGAAATGACCTTTTCTGAGGAAGTGTTAGATGTGGGTACAATTACAATGTTTAAAAAACATTTAGCTAAGTACATGAATAGGAAAGGATTAGAGGATATGGGCTAGGAGCAGGCAGATGGGACTAGTTTAGTTTGGGATTGTGTTTGGCATGGACTAGTTACGCTGAAGGGTCTGTTCCTATGCTGTATGACTCTAAGATGAATTGCTTTCTGGACACTGTGCACAGATTTATTCTTCCGCTGAGAGCCCATCTCGCCCTTCTCCTTACAACTGATTGTCTTGTCCAATGTGAACTGTGATCATTGGTCAAATTGTATTCCAAGCAGAACACCTATTAGTGCATCATTGTCTGGGACCAACTGGTTTGTGCAGAAGCTTTGAAGTCAGTTAAAAACTTGCTTATCATTTGCTAAACCACTTTCTGCATATTTTTGCAACTTTTAAAAGAAACTATAGAATTCAGAAATCACGAACAATGGGGAGAAATGAAGCTAAGGCTCAAAGAAATGGACCAACAGTTAAACTGAAAGTAGATGGTAATTGTTTTAAACTGCGCTCATGTCTGGAGTAGGAAAGGGCATGGAGTTCTTCAAACATCATCAAACATCAACAAAAATTAACCTTGTTTTTGCTCATTTCATCAAATGTGAGCGTAGGACAGGACAAAAACAAATCAGGTGAACACTACATTTGATGTTATGTACATCTGACTTGGAATATTAACATAAACATTGGGAGCAGAAGGCCAATAATTATGATAGTAGAATATTGAAGAATTTCAAGTTTATGATTGGGCAAAAGTAAATCAAATGGGAAGATTTTGGTCTGAAAAAAATATCTTTCGACGTGTGTAAATTGCAACGAACAAGATTCTGGAGAATATACTGTTTCTGAATATTTTGAGCTTGCATTTTGGATAAAATCTATCACCGCACTATATTAAGCTCCCTGACCTATAGTTCAATTTATTTTATATTTTTGTGACTGGAGAAGCAGTTATAATTTGATGTAGAGGTTAATAATCCATTCAGCAGTTTCAGTTGGTGCAGTGTGTCACCAGAGACAGGGCAGTACATGGGCCATGGTCTGATTTGGTCTGATTTGGATGGCCACGTCCCACTTGTGGAGCAAAAGGGCACCTTTTACCTGCTATGCCCTTAAGCAGTGCAGCCTGTCCAGATTTTCCCTCGGGCCAGTTACCAGGTTATGGTTAGTGACATTAACAGTAAAACCAAAAGGTGTGCCATCGAGGGGTGAGGTTATCATCAGTTTGTAGGCTGTACCTATAATCTACTGAAGATTTTGCAGAACTTGTGCTCCATAAGTCATTGCAATCTTGTTTTGTAGGATAAAGATCACTGGAACAGTTTTATTTCCAATCCATATGGGTTTTTTTTTCTCCAGTCTAACTACTGCTTCCACTCCCCTGACACTTTAGCCTCATTTGGAATATTTTTAGCTTATAATTGTCTTCCATCACATTCTGTACTGCATCTTGTTCAAATATATCTACTGTTTGGCTGTTATTGGTAAAAAACAACTTTGTTATCCCAACAATTATCCTTATCAGTTTGATGTATCTGCTATTGTAACCTCCAGAAACTCACTTTAAAAATGATCAAATGCAATTTTATTTTTAAGAAATATCAACTTTATCTTCTTCGTGGAGTAAATGTTATTTTTGACTCCTTGCTTAAACATTTCTGCAATCCACCATCGGAATGGTGCAAGTAGAAAAGAGAAAATCGGTAATACTGCCCCTTTGTCTTCAATTCAAATTTCAGTTTTCTTGGTCGAGAACCAAGTTTCAATTGTTTACGCTGTTGTATCGCTGTGACTGATGTCAAGTTGTACCTGTATTGGTTTCAATTGCCTGGCTCCTAGAAGACATCATCTTTCTGATAATATCCTTTCCATCATCATCAAATGTTGTCTTTTAATTTACTCTTTGCCATTTCTTCAATGTTTGTTATTCTCAGTTCATCACTGCTTTGGAAATTTGCCTGTATTTAATAACTTGCACTTCTTTTATGTAGGTCTCAACAAAGTAAAAACATTAAACTCCTTTAAAGGAGCATGACACAAGTGACATAAGAAGGTTTCAAGATAATTCACAAAATACGTGGTCAAGGAGGTCAACTTTAAAGTCTTTCTTGTGGGAGAAGAGAGAGAGATACAGAAGTGGAAAGATTTAGAGATGGAATTCTAGAGCCTATGGCCTCAGCAGCTGAAAGTATGGCTGCCGAAGATGGAGAAGTTGAAATACAGGATCCACAAAAGACCAGAGTTGGAATTCATTGCCTTACCTAAGAAAGGTGATCCATCTGACCCTTTTGACTATTGTTTTATGGTTCTTATCGACTCTTTTGCAGGTGAACTGTCTGATAGTTATCACTTTGAAAGTGATAGCCGAATTCATAATTTCAGGTATAGTACTTGCCTTGGAGGTTTTCCTACTGCTTTGGTTTTACTAATGCTTCCAACATATCATTTTGCAGCTTGACATACAGTATTTTTCTCATCATGGCTTTGCAAAGTACTACGGGATATATTTCTACCTTCACCATGCAAAATAAATTTAAATTTGTATTGCTTATAATGTACCTTTGGAATTCTGTTCTTAAAGACTTTGGTATATTATTTATCATTGCCTTGGACACCTTTTACATCGTTGACAGAGTGTGTCACTGTATCCTTCTGAATAAGTTACAATCAAGTATTCTCCCCCTGGAAATGTGTTCAGAATCAACTTGTTTCTTTACAGACTCATTTCTATCTGTACTGTAATTAATGCACCTTGTCTGATTTTTTTGTAGTAAATCAGGTTACACTGAGAGCTTCGTCCTTCTTTCTTCATTTCAATGATTTATTCTCATTATTCAACTTCCCTGGAATGTAGGCTGATACTACCAGCATGTATTCATAAATCCCAAGTCATCTTCTTCAATACACTTAACCTTTCTCTTTTATATCTTTCATAAACAAATGGGTGGGAATTGCATTTTGATCTCCTTAAGGCAGGCGTGGAGTGTCGGTGGAGACTATTAAAAATATTGCTTCATTCAGTTCTTCAGAAAACATATAAATCTAATATGTACTTCATATTTACTACTATTGTTCCTACTGTCTCTTCTTCACAATGTATGTGCTTCATCTCATGGTTTCCTTGGACATTAAATGCAACTCTTGCACCTCTCTCACTGCTAAAAATGCTTCTCAAGAAACAGAGCTTTCCCTGCCCCAAAGTAATTGGTGGTGAGTTGGTGTGAACACGTTCTGATGGAGCTCCTAGTGACATGAAAGTACATAACTAAAAACACAAAAGTCATTTTTATATCTCCACATCTTGTCACTAAATATTTTCTTTGCACGAGACTGGTTTCTATTCTGAGGTTGTAGGCCATTGACACATGAATACTTTCCTTGTCAGTTTCTCTCTTTCCTCCTCCTCTGAAAAAGAGATTCATGGTAAAATTCATAATCTGGTTTTTCACAATATAGAAAATGGATGCCTCAATCTGTTGAACAAATGTTTGATCATTATATCAAGTTGATATAATACTGAACTGATATACTAAAACAATCCTCTTAGGTGGAAATTAATGATCCCAAGACATATTATGAAAAATGAATATGCAGGAGAATTCTTTGCAATGTCATGTTCAATACTTATTCATCCACCGATAAAACTAAAAACAGATTATTTGGTCAATATAGAACATAGAACTGTAAGTGTAGTAAATGTAGCCCAAGTGTTGTACCGAACATGATGCCAAATAAGACTAATCCCTTTTACCTGCCCTTGTTCTATATCCCTCCATCCCTTGCATATTCTTGTGCTTATCTAAAAGTATCTTCAACGCTCCTATCATGTCTGCTTCCACCAACACCCCTGCCAGTGTGTTCCACAGTCCTACCATTCTCTGTGTTAAAAACCTGCCCTCACATCTCCTTTGAATTTTCCCACTCTCACCTTAAATGCATGACCCCTAGTTTTAGACATTTCGACTCTGGGAAAAAGCTTCTGATCATCAACCCTAGCTAAGCATCTCATAATTTTATAGACTTCTATCAAGTCTCCCCTCAGCTTCTGCCACTCTAGAGAAAACAACCTGAGTTTTCCTGGCCTCTCCTTATAATTCATACCCTTTAATCCAGACAGTATCTTGGTAAATCTCTTCTGCATCCTCCCCAAAGCCTCCACATCCTTTCTGTAGTGTGGTGACCAGAATTGAACACAATGCTCTAAGTGTGGCCTAACGACAGTTTTATAAAGCTGCAACATGACATCCTGACTGTTGTACTCAATTCCCTGACCAATGCCATACATCTTCTTTACCACCATACCTTCTTGCTTGGTCACTTTCAGGGAGCTATGGCTTTAAACCCCAAGATTCCTCTGTACATCAATGGTGTTCAGAGTCCTGCCATTAATTGTATATTTTTCCTTAACATTTGATCTCCCAAAGGTCAGCACCTCACACTTACATGGATTAAACTCCATCTGCCATTTCTCTGCTCATATCTGCAACTGATCTTTATCCCGCTGTATCCTTTGACAACCTTCTACACTAGCTACAACTCCACCGAACTTTGTATACTCTGCAAACTTATTAACCCACCCATCTGCATTTTCATCCATGTAATTTTTATATATCACAAAAAGCAGAGGTCCTAGTCCGGATCCCTGTGGAACACCACTAGTCACAGACCTCTAGCCTGAAAAACAACCTTCCACCACTATACTCTGCCTTCTATGAGCAAGCTAATTCTGAATCAACAAGGCCAATTCACTGTGGATCCCATGCATTTTAATCTTCTGGATGAGCCTATCATGAGGAACCTTGTTGAAAGCCTTACTAAAATCTATGTAGACAACATCTACTGCTCTACCCTCATTAATCACCTTTGACACTTCCTCAAAAAATTCAATCAAGTTAGTAAGGCATGACCTGCCCCACACAAAGCCATGCTGACTGTCCCTATTTAGGCCAAGCTTTTCCAAATGCACATAAGACCTATCCCTAAGAATTCTCTCCCAATAGCTTCCCAACCACCGATGTAAGACTTACAGGTCTATAGTTTTCTGGATTATCCCTATTTCCCTTCTTGAATAGAGGAACAACATTAACTATTCGCCAGCTCTCCGGGACCTCTCCCATGGCTAATAAGGATACAAAGAGCTTGGTCAAGGCCCCAGCAATCTCCTCTCTTGCCTCTCTCAATAACCTGGGGTACATACCATTGGGCCCTAGGGACTTACCCACCTTAATCCTCTTCAAGAGACGGAACACTACTTATTTCTTGATCTCAAAATGTTGTAGCATATTAGCATACTCCACACAAGTCTTAATATACTCCATATCCTTCTGCTGGGTGAATACTGACGCAACGCACTCTTTTAGCATCTCACCCACATCCTTTGCATCCAAGCATAAGTTCCCTTGTTTATCCTTGATTGGTCCTATCTTCTCCCTAGTTATCCTCTTGTTTTCAATGTATGTATCGAATGCCTTAGGATTCTCTTTAACCCTACTTGCCAAGATCATTTCATGGCCCTTTACTCTCCTAATTCCCTGTTTAAGTTCTTTCTTGCTTTCTTTATATTCCTCATGGGCCCTGTCCAATTTTAAACATTGTTGTTTAAAGGATTCTGCTGTGCACAACTTGACTGTCAGATTTCCTACATTAAATAGTGATCGCTCTTCAAAACATACTTCACTGGCCGTAAAGCTTGTTGGACATCCTGAAGTCATGAAAATCACTATATAAATAAAAGTTTATTCGAATGTCACAGGATATAAGATCTTTATTTTTAATCACACTAAATTAAGTGTAGTTGAATCTCCACTTCTGAGTTTACTTTGTTTTTTGGATCACCAAGCCGTATTTCATGAAAGAACTGGATTTTTACTTGGATTCTCAAGTGTAACTGTGTTCTTGCTTTCTCGGTGATGATTTTGCTTACTTTGCATCGCCATTTTCTTGCTACTGCATTCACCTTGTTACAGGAAGCAGTTCAATAACAGGGTTATCTCAGCATCTTTAGTTTTTGCAAAAGTACTGTATTTCCTTCTATTTTCTTAACCGTGGAGGATACTTATAGTGACACTATGGTGCTTCCTGCCTTTTGTTGATTTTGGGAGTGGGTTTCATGATTGCAATTATCCAGTTAATTATTTGTAGCACTTTCCTGATAGTTTATTGAGTTTGTTAAGAAGTAGCAGTTTAGATATGATACTTTGGTTAATTAGATAAAGGAAGTGCACAACTGTGACAATTGGAGATGGTTCACTGATACTAAGAACGAACAGTCTGTTGGCACCAAATATTTGATCTCATGAAGGTTGTGGAGGCAGCACCCTGTTCTTTAGCTGAAGTGCTAGGGAACTCTTTCCTGAATCTCCGTCCTCTCCTGCTGGTCAATCTCCCACCTGAGAAAACAGCTTTCTGAGGATGGATTGGTGAGAACTCTCTGATGAGATCTCCCTGTTGTTATACCCTGTTTCTCAGAGGAGGTAATTTCCTCTGTGTCAATCAATTGTCTGAAACATTTTGGTTAATGGCCATGGCATAGCTAATCATGATGTCGGATGACCATTTTCCTCATCTACCTTCGTCTGAGGGTTGGTTCATTATTCTTTCTAAGAACAAATATTTCTCATTTTCCCACACAATAAACTGATAATAGGGTACATTTGATGCCAGGTAAATTTTTGATGTTACTTCAATAGGGAATTGTAACTTGAAATTTCTTGTAACTGTTCCCTTTTGTTTTCATGTGCTAGCATTTTGAAAGTTAAGCTGTTAAATGAAATCGCACACATACAGTAAATACAAGGAAAATTTAATCTTTAAGGCACCCCAATTTCCAACACATTGCAACAATGACATTCAGAAGATTCAGCGGAACAGAAAATTATAAGAGATGATTGCCATGAAAAGTGATGTTGCATTGGATTGGGAAGAGGGAGAGTTGAGACCTGTTATCCTAGAAATTAGGATTTGTCCATTTTAAGGATGTTCCCAGTGCTTAAATGATGAGATCCAAGACTATCCAGTTATTGAGCCACAGGTTCCATTGAGAGCCAGGGAGACAATTTAAGGATCTTGACAAAGAGGAGTGCAACGTTGGACCAATACCTTTGTCACAGCAGCCATCAGGAAAGTCAGAGTGGCATCAGGGATGATGGGGTCGAGGAACTGGGAGCACTGGAATGATGGAGACCCAGCAGGATCGTACTGATGAGGTTAGTGATCAGGAAGCAGGGCTCATCATGGAGCTGGAAGTGGAGCAGGTTAGGGCAGGAGTCGGGAGTGAGAGCTGGAAGAATCACAAATCTGTAACTGGGATCGTGGACATGGAAAATCAAATTATGGGTGTAAGCAGGAGACGGGATGGAAGTAATGTGGATCAGTATCTTTAATCTAGCAGTCCTATTTTTCCAACTCTGCATTCGGATGTGTTCCTTAGTGTCCTGGCACATAGGTGACCCTTGGACTTGGGTTCTCCAAGCAGATGATCTTAAAGAGGTATTACACTAATTAGTTCTGTCTGCAAAGAGACTAACCTGTATTTTAAGTGTGTGTAAAGGATTATTTTCTTTTGTCCTAAAGCAATATGGCTGGCTGTGCACTTCTGGCAAGAAATGTACACTCACTTCCTGCCTGCCATCTTTAGTAATCTGACTAGTGCTCATAAAATGGATACTACATAGACCAGTTTCTAGGCCAGTGCAGCAGAAGGCTCGAATATTGCAAAGTCAACAGCAAATATGCAAGCTGCTGGGGTAGGAGCAGTTTCAGATATCAGTGCCTTCAGGCTACTAGTAGATAGGTTTTGAAAGCTGTATATCATACACATAAATTTGGATAGGACAACTAACCATGATAACATGATTTTAGATGAATAATTGCATCCTGTTTTTTTCCGTAACTATTAGTTGCAGTGTTCCAGATGTCTGAATTCATTAGAAAATAATAATGAAAGATGAACTCAAGATTAAGATTGGTTATAAGAGCATGAAACATTTTTTTAATGTAGAACGTTGCAGCAGGATTGTTTATTTTATACCGTACAATAATTTTGTGTGCCATGATGCTTCTATTCCGAGCACAGAACAAATAACAAAGAATTAATTGATTCAGTAATTACTGATTAATAATAATAATAAGACAACTAATCACTTGGTATAATTCAAGTCAACCCGAATCACACGTAAATTGAAGAACAACAATTATCTAAATTGACTACAATCCTAATGTCCCTACTGCAAGTATTATCCCACAAAATGATTGCAACTGCCATTACTGAAGTTGGGTTTTAAAACTAATTTTTGGACAAGATGCATTCTTAACTCCTGTATAATCTTTCATGCCATCCAAGTTAAGGATTCATGCTTTGACTGTCTCTGAAATTGATTCTTACTTGATGCTCCATCAATTGAAATTTTAATCTCCCCAATAAACACCCAGATTTTGCCATTGGTTACTGTTATTTCTGGACAGAATGTTTTCAGTCCTTAAGTTGTTAATTCAACAATGGAAGTGGCAGGCAGTTCGAAAGCAGACAAATTTCTGTTGTCTCTGAAAATGAGTAAAGATTTTCCAGTTGGAAAATTCTGCAGTTTTTACTTGAGAACAGACATTTTGGGAAACTTGCTACAGCATATGTGCAATCCATTGTTGCACAATCATTAAAGAAAGGGGCAAATGCTCACATTATTTAACTGCTATTAGAGTATCACACAGTTTCCAAAGTGATGTGACTGATGTAGGTTTACAAGATAATCGAGAACCTGCAGAAAGTTCACATGCATGTCGGAACTAAATCTTGAAAGGCAACTTTCAGTTCTAGCCCATCTTTTTATAATCAAGCAGGCTTTTGTTTTTCTTTTGTCCTGAACAATTATGCTGCTGAGTTGTTTTGCTCTTTTGTTTCTGAAGATATCGATTTCTTACTTGGGTCTGCCTCTATTTGCACCGCCCATCCTCTGACAACTCATCCAAGTAACAATTAATCCTTTCTGAGCCTGACAATCAATATTGGTGGGTAATATAATTACTACAGTCACCACAGCCATCATTCCATCTTCATTCAACCTCCATAGAGATGCAGGGAGTCCTTATTAATACACATAAGATTCTTAGGTGGTTTGACAGGTTAGAAGTGGAGAGCTTGTTTTCTCTTGTGGGATAGTCTACAACCAGAGGGCATAATCACACAGTAAAAGGTCATCGATTTATGTTAGAGAAGAGTCTTTTTTGTAGATTATAGTCAATCTGTGGAATTTTTTGCCACAGAAGGCTGTAGAGGCTAATTCTGTAAGGGTTATTTGTTTCCTGATGTCTTGATTGCCTTGATTCACTACAGTTGAATATATTGACCATGCATTGTTGGAGCACTGAGAAGTTGGGTTTAAGCTCTAGTCCATTAACTTCTGTCCTCACCACTCTAAGGTGGAGTGCAACTATATGTTGATGTCGTACTAATGCTGAGATCTTTATGCTGCAAAGCGGTTTACATTAAAAGCCTAAAATAATTACATTGTTAGTGGCCAGTCATGCAAACTGGTAACTCTTCATAGAATCATAGCATCATAGAAATTACAGTGCAGAAGGAGGCCATTTGCCCAATTGTGTTATCCTGCCCTAACTTCATGATAATTAAAAAAAAAACTTCCTTTACCATTTACAACAATTATGTTGTCAAACCATAGCTGTGCCATAACCAGATGCAGCTATTAATTGTTTTATGTGAATAAAAATCATTTGGTTGTGGGAGATTTGGCTGGATGGTGCTGGAGTGTAGAGTCACCACATTGGTATTGAGACTTACAGAGTTAAAATTTGTGTAGATTTGGTTTGCATTTCCTTGGTCAAAGGATATGGTGGGGTGATCTGACCAAGGTGAGTAAAATGCTAAATGGATTTGATGTGGTGTGCTTGAAGAAACAACTTCCTTTGGAGGATGAATCCAGAAGCAATGGACGTATCTCAAATTTAGAATTCATCTATTCACGAGTGAAACTTGGTAATAGTTCTTCACACAATGTGCAGTAGCAATTTAGAGATTAGATCTCCAGGGGATTGTGGGTGCTGCGTACGTCAGAACTGTTGAGACTGAGATCAATAAATCTTTAATTTTAGAGTATCAAGGGATATGGTGCAAAGGCAGGTGAAAGGAGTTGAGGTGCTGATCACCCACCATCTAATTGTATGGTGAACCAATCCCTGGGGATGAATGGCCTACTTCCATTTCTGATGCTCTTAAATTGAATAGTAGGCTATGCTATTAGAATATAAAGTATAGAATTTAAATAAAAGAAGTCTGTTTTTTCTTGCAATTCATTTTCTCCCTGTCATGCTGTATTGAAAAGGTAACAGGATTCTTGAAGGCATGGCCAATATTGCAAGCATGCTCAAAATTACTCATTGTGTTGCAGAAACATTGTAATTTACAGCTGGTGTGTTAGTGCCTGTACACAGGTGAACAAGCTATGCTATTGCCAGTATAAATGTGATTTACATCTGATCTATGAACAGTTGAAGAAAGAAAGATCTACTTGAGGGAAAAACATATTAGATTTATTGCTGCAGAGAGGCTAAATGTCAACATTTAAGACAAAAATAATCCCCACCGTGGAGACCAGAGCTAAAAGAGAATACTGGAGAAACAAGCTTTTCAATTTGGAAGGAGAAAGAGAAGTATACAAAATAGTAAATTGCTACAAAATAAATTGTTAAATCAAGACTAGGGAACACACATTCAAACTAATAAAAGACACGTTTAGGACTGGAGTTTCTTCATGCAAATATTTTTCAATATATACTATTTGTTCCCAGGTAGAGAGTGGAGTTGAAAGACTTTTTCTTTATTCTTTCACGGAATGTGGGCATCACCTCGCAAGGCTGGCAGTTGTTGCCCATCCCTTGAACTGAATGACTTCCCAGGCCACTTCAATAGGCAGTTAAGAGTCAACTACGCTATCGTGCATCTGGAGTCACATATAGGTCAGACCACAAAAGATTTCTGTTTCTGAATAATGTCAGTGAACCAGATGGGTTTTTATTATAATTGATAGTTTCATCATTGCCATTTCTGGAATTGGCTATTCCAATTTATCTAACTTTAAATTCCATCGACTGTGGTGGGGTTTGAACCTGTCTCCAGAGCATTAGCTTGTCTTTCCGGATCACCGGTTTAGTCTTAATACCACCAGCCTCCACCAACATTCCATCTAAGCTACTGGGAGGTTCTGCATACATTAGTTGGTATGCTGATTTATTAGCTTCTTCTTCTTGAAGCTTTTGTTGTGCACCCTTCTCAAGGATCTGTCGATCGGAGAAAAATACTTAAAGGGAATGTTGGTTTCGACCTTGAAATCCTTTGAGAAAATATTAAAAGCAGCAATTGCTGGGCTTTAACGTCTTTATGAATGAATGAGCTAGGATAGACTGAATTACATTTCTCATAGCTAATTATTATTGATTTTGTCGTTATCAGATAAGATAATATGTTGTCAAGAGGTGGTAAAAGGACAATAAGTTGATACGGATAGGTTAAGTGATTGGGCAAAAAAAATTGCCAGATTCAGTATAAAATGACAAAATGTGAAATTATCCATTTTGGCAAGAAGAGTAGGAAAGCGGTGTACTATTTAAGTGGAGAGATATTGGAGAACATTGCCGTACACAGTGATGCATGTGTGTTGGTATGTTAATCTTAAAATGTTATCATACAGCCAGTGATTTGGAAGGCAAATGGAACGCTGCCATTTATTGCAATAGAACAGAACATAAGCAAGGAAGTTTTGCTGTCACTGTGTAGGTATCTTCATAAGACCACATCTAAAGTGCAGTGTACCATTTTTGTTTACTTATTCAAAAAGAATATTAGAAGCAGTTCAGAGAAGGTTCACTTGATTCATGTTTGAGACAAAGGGTTTATGTTATAACAAAAATTAAACAGATCAAGGCTTTCCTATTGGAAGATAGGAGAATGAGAGGTAATTTTAACTAAAAAAAAATTTAAAATCCTGAGGGGAATTGACCAGATGTATGGTTTTCCATGTGGGAGAGACGATAACAACGGGCCACATTTTAAAACTAAGAGGTATCCCTGTCAAGGTGTGATGAGGATTTTTTTTTCTCTATCAGAAGATTATCAGTGACATGCCCTTCTGCAGAAAGCAGTGGAATTTGGGTCATTGAATTTAGCCATGGCATCAGCCTAGAGGGACTTTTCAGAGACAATGGAGTTTTCGGGTGGCACACAGGAAAATGGTGTTGACATCACAACAATATCTGCCACGTTCTTATCAAAAGGCGGAGTAAGCAGAGTAAGAAGGATCAAATGGCCTAGAACTGCTCCTAAGTCCTGTGATCTTTTTCTGGGTGAGGAAAAAGAAACATCATGATTCCCAGTTCTGATCCTGCAGCAAAGTTGCAGAATATAATCTTGGGGAAGAACAGGTTTAGGCTTGGTTGTGATGAATCTCATGGTGAAATATGGAACTGACCTTCATTATAGGTGGAAAAACAGTTAATTAGTGCTCTATTGCAGCATTGTGGGCATCTATGGGATTGTAATCAGATAAAAATCAGAAATTTTAAACAAAGAGAGAACACTGACAAATAAAACCTCAGAGAAAACTGCCATTCTCTAAATTTTAAAACAATTTGATACCAAAGTGAAGCTGTATAAAGTTGTGACTTAATTGCCCAACAGCATGAGTATTCAATTATACAAAGCAATCAATTATTGTAAAACAATTATCATCAAGGCTGCTACAGCAGAATATAGTGTCTCACGCTGAATCGCTCTAAAAGCATAGAGTGTTCGTGTTCGTACATTGTGGAGATATATTCCACCTCCGTAATGCTAGTGCCAAAAAAGTATTGAATTTCTACGTGGGTGGCCAGAAACTAAAGAATAACCTCAAACCCACATACTTAGAGTGACTCTAGATAGGACTTTGTCCTTCTGGCAGCATTTGAAGAAATCAATTGCAAAGGTCACAACCAGAACAACCTGCTAACCCAGATCTTGCTATTCTTCCTGTTCTGCTATTCTACCTTAACAATGCATTCTAGCATTTTCCCAATGATAGATGTTAGGCTAAAAGGTCTAGAGTTTCCTACTTTCTGTCTCTCTCCCTTCTTGAATAAAGACATTCACATCAGCAGTTTTCCAATCTACTGAAGCCTCCTGAAATTTAGTGAGTATTAAAGAGTCACAGAATCATAGAGTCATGCAGCACAGAAACAGACCCTTCAGTCCAACTTGTCCATGCTGACCAAGTTTCTCAAACTAAATTAGTCCCATTTGCCTGCATTTGGTCCACATGCCTCTAAATCTTTCCTATTCATGTATCTATCCAAACATCTTTTAAAAGTTGTAACTGTGCCTGCATCTACCACTTCCTCTGGCAGTTCATTTCACAAACGAACCACCTTTTATCTGAAAAAGTTGCCTCGCAGGTCCCTTTTAAATATTTCTTCTCTCACTTTAAAAATATGCCCCCTTGCTTTGAACTCACCCACCCTAGGGAAAAGACCTTTGCTATTCACCTTATGTATTCCAACGTGATTTTATAAAACTCTCTAAGATTATCCGCCAACCTCCAATGCTCCAGTGAAAAAAGCCCCAGACTATCCAGCCTCTCCCTCTAACTCAAACCCTTCAGTCCTGGCAACATCTTGAACCCACCAATTTAATAATATCCTTCATTTGGTAGGGTGACCAGAAATGTATACAGTACTCCAAAAATGGCCTCACCAATGTCCTGTACAACCTCAATGTAACGTCCCAACTCCTATATTCAATGGTCTGAACAATGGAAGACTTCTTAATCACCCTGTCTACCTGTGATGCAACTTACAAAGAACTATGTATCTAATCCCCAAGGTCTCTCTGTAGAAAAACACTACCCAGGGCCCTACCATTAACTGTATAAGCCCAGCCCTTGTTTGTTTTACCAAAATAGAATGCCTCACATTTATCCAAATTAAACTCCATCTGCCCACTCCACAACCCATTGACACAATTGATCAAGATCCCTTTGTAATCTTAGATGACCTTCTTTACTGTTAATTGTACTGGTTCCGAAATATTTGGACCAATGCCTCCGCTATATTTGCAACGACCTCCTTTAAATCTCTTGGATTCAGGCCATCAGGTCCTGGTGACTTGTCTGCCTTTGGCCCCACTTGGTTCATCACATATTTTGTCCCTCATGGTAGAGAGTGTTACTAGATCTTTCCTCCTATTTTCCTCTTAATTACCTGTCATCTTTGGAACGTTTATAGTGTGCTCCACAGGGAGGAGCGATACAAAATATTGTTTTAAATTATCTGCTATTTCCCTGCTCCCTGTTATTAATTTCCCAATTGCATCCTCCAAGGGTCCTGTGCCTACTTTAGATAACTTTTGTTTTTATATACCCATAGAAGCTTCAGATTGTTTTTATATATCTTGCCAATTTACTTTTATAATTCATTTCTTCCTTTTTAATAGCTTTTTTGTCATCTGCTAATTGTTCCCAAGAAGCTCCCAATTCTCCGGCCTGCCACCACTAGCCAATTTGTGCCTTGGTTTCTGATTGGATACCATCCTCGACTGCCTGTGTTAACCACAGTGGATTGCTGTGAGGACTACTTTACAACTTCAACCCTTTTCGGTAATATCAATGTGAACTCTGCTAAGTTAATGTTCAGTGCATGCTGCATAAAACGATCTGTCTCTGAGTCTGTAGCGTATGTATTGCCTATGACGTGCCAGTCTGTCCAAGATCCAAATTTAAATACAATGTATACTTTCTTAAAATGAGCGATGAAAGAATTTAAATAAAATTGATAAATGTCTCTGGAACAAAGACTGTCTGCAATATTACAATAAAATTTAGATTTGTAGCCAGTTCTCCAAAGCTATTTAGCCATCAATTTGTGTGCTGTTTGACTGTTGCATGTAAGAAATGCACAATTTTCTCATTTGCATTTGAAACATTTGCTGAATGAGTTTGATGACACTCAGTCCACCATGACCTAGAATGATTTTCTCGTGCGTTCTTCTGCTGTTCACTTTCTTAATGATGCAACTATACTTTTGGGCACCTTCCTTGGAATTCACTCAGCTGGAGACGCAAGAGCTTGTCATTGATGAGACCTTTTGGTGTACGCCACTCTACCATCATATTTAACATTCAAATGTTTAAAAACAGCAAGCCCCATGATCAAAATTAGATGAATATGTAGGCCTTTATCTTGCATTGTCTTTAAAACACAAGTGACATTAATATGCCCCAATCCTCCCTTGACCACCTTCTGCCCCAAGTAAAACAGCATCTGGCATAGCCGCATTGGTCAGTACAGCCCGTACAGACTCACCCTGAGAGTGAAAGAGGGTCATTCCTGTCTGTGAGGGACTGTCAATAATGATGATGATAGTGCCTTACATCCCTTGACTGTTCACCATTCTCCACTGCGACAATGTCATCTGCCTCTTCTTCAGTGCTAAAAAGCAATGCAAGACACAGGAGCTGGCTACTTGTAGTTGAGTATTGAAATCCCTGTGCGATAAAAAGCAATGCAAGCTAGATGGGCTTGTAGCCTTTATGTATAAGTACAAAGTGAGTGAGTGCCAAGCAACGAAGCTAAGAGCCTTAAGATGCATCCAGTTTAGATACATGAGATGGATATATGACTCTGTTGTAAATCAGAAGCATGCAAGTTCTAGATGTCCCCTGAGCTTTGTTGAAGGGCTAAGGTTGTGTGAGTGTTGGACTGGAAGAAGGCATGATTATGTGATGAGGCTGGTGGTTTGCCAATGCCAACTTGCGTGGATGAAGGAAAGGAGGAGGATGGTGTTCATGGAGCGTGCAAGAATGTGATAGTGAAGACAAGGTTGGATGCAGGGATGAACAAG
>NC_063332.1:121300814-121436395 GCF_021869965.1 Rhincodon typus | reverse complement strand
ACTTAGCATCTGAACTATTTAGCTTTTACTTTAAAGCCGTAAATCTACATGGTCTTCGAGAAATTTCTCCTCCCTGGTCCAATGGATTTTCCCACTGCTTTACCATGTGGTATTAAAGCAGTGATGCCCAATGCTGATCACCATGTGGTATATATATATTAATGGATTCCCACACCATTCCTCTTTCCTTGACTGAGTGTAAGGGCCCATTTAGTTCCCAGTGAAACAGGAACAACCACTGTGTATTCTTGCATGATAGCAATTAGGTACAAGTTACACTAGCTGGTTAGATAATAACGAAGTCTATGAGGAGATCTGTGGATATATGTCTTCACTCCACAAGTGCTGGGCAGTCTGTCCAGTTTAATTACTTTTTGACTTTATAGTACTTTGATAAAACTGAATGTCTTGCTTGGCAATTTCAAAGGGAATGTCAGAGTCAGGAATATTATTGTGTGTGTGGAGCCATATGAGGAGCAGCTAAGGGTGGCAGATTTCCTTCCCTAAATGGCATTAAAGAACCAGACCATTTGTGAAGACAATCATTTCATTACTGAGACAAATATTTGATTCTGGATTTATTAATCGCATTTAAGTTCTATCAGGTGCGATGTTGGAATTCAAACCATTATTCCTAGACCATTAGTCTTGGTCTCTGGATTATAAATCCAGAGACATTACCACTAAGCCACCACCTCCCCAGTGACTGCTTGTGATTTTTCATTTTGAAAATACACTGAAATACTATATAGTCACATTGTCAAAAGCTACATGGTTAGTTTTAGCATTCTGTCAGGTTCTGGCAATGAACTTAGTGAAACCTAATCTTTTTTTGGATTCTACTGACTAAATAGCTCAGCTGTCCCTTGAGTTCCCTTCAAATTTTTGCCGTTGAAATTCATTGCAATAAACAGTTGATAGGTATAACTGTAAAGCCATAATAATTAGCCAAGAAGAAAACAGCAGATTTGCTGTGAAATAATTCCATTTCTTTCATATGCTGGAAAATAAATCGGACTAGCTATTATTTCTGTGGTCATTACATGCAAAGTTTAATTAGTGTCAAGGAGAAGGATAATCCTTCTACTCTGCAGTTTGCAGTGCCTCTGATTGACCTCGTTAGTGAGGGAGGTGAGATGGATCAAAACAAATTAACTCATGCCATTTTTTCTTATTTCTCACTGCGATAAGGCAATTAGAAATGTAGAGCAGGTTGGAGGAAGAATTTTCTCTTTCTGTATTAGTGTAGTATGGACATGAATTCACAGCACAAAAGATCCTATGATTTGACCCAAATTGATCATTTCCACAGTCTGAAGTAGAAACATCCCACAGCTACACAGAAGAGTGTTTAAGACATGTTTCTCGGGCAGAGTGAGGAAATGTACGTACTTGATTCTGCATGTATAACAAGATACATCCTTTCATTACCTTTCATTATGCACAACTGGACAATTTGCTATATCCTGTCCTTGGTCATATTAATGTACGACAGCATTGACTGACATGGTGTTAGTAATATAAACAAAAAGTTAAAAAAAGTCTGCAGATGTCGGAAATAAAGAAATCCGAAAATGATACATGCGCTCAGCAGGCCAGGCAATATCTGAAGAGAAAACAGATGAGTTAATGTTTCAGGTCAGGGTTCAATGAAAACATTATTACTGATACAGAGCATTTAAAAAGGAGCAGAGCAAAAGGAGGGGAGAGGGTAAACTGTTTAGAGGTAGATCCTGAATTTAAGTTGGCTAACCCCCGAAAAGGGACATGGAGACTACATATGTCAAATGTGTACTGCCTGCTGTTTTAACGATTGGTATGTGCAGCCAGCACTCCCTGTGCTGTTCATTAGTTGCGAGCATCGCCAGCAGATTCAATCTCAATAAGTGCTCAACTCTACTCAAGCCGCAATTTTCACTTCTTAAAGGGGAGGCGCATTGTGCCTGGAACAGGTGTCAACAGTGTTTTCAAGTATTCTGCAGAAAATTCAACAATAGCTGCTCATGGTAGAGCACGTGCACAAAAGCTTTCAGACACTGCACTGGAGGTTTTGGGTGCTGGGATGGAGGAGAGATGTCCTTTATCCTCAATGGGACAGGGTGGCAGCCACATTATTAGAAAATCCTACACTGACACAGCAGTGGGAAAAAAAAAACTGTAAGAGAGAGAGAGAGACCAATGCTGGGTATGTAGCTGGAAGAACTTAGGTACAGTGGACATAAATGTTTAAGGATCTTTCAAGAGTTGACAAGCCTAATGACATGACCTTCAGGTGCAACATCCTATTAATAGCATCATCACCAGCTTAATCTTTTGCCCAGTTCTACCACATACTTACTAATAATCTCTTTCAATTACGACTTAACCCTCATTCATTTGCCTCACCTCATTCTCATGAATATGGCACTGTTGTGAGATGTACAATCATACCTCACAGCTTGCAAATACTGGGAGCTATGCAACCAAGACAGTTGCATCACCCAAAAAAAATTGCACGATTTTTTCTGAGGTACACTCTTACTGTATTTTATGGAGCATATAGGGGCAGAACTGAAGGCAGCTCAAAATGACTGGAGAGGACAGGTGCATTGGGCATGTTTTACCCTTCGCACAGCAAACAGTACTTGCCATCATGGGACAGGGTATTGTAGAGGTCATGGTTAATGGTGGGACTGAAGGTATCCATGAGGAGGATATGGGAATGTCTAATAGTCCTTGTTTTATTTTATTTCTCCTTGCTCCTCAAGCACTCCTGACTGCAGAAACTTTCTACTTTCTTCTGTACCTATATCACAACCCAGCATTTGTCCTCTTTTAAATTTCAGATATTGAAGAACTGGACTCTTCACAGTGAGAAGATGAAGTAGAAGAAGACAGTGAAGATAAAAATACACATTCAATCTTACTCTGTCAGCCACCAGCAAAGGCTAGTGGAAATCTAGACTCTCACTCCACCCCCCCAAAAATGTGATTTGGTCAGTCAAAAGTGTGACTGAGATTAATAGATTTTTTTTAAAACATGGGTCTCAAGCATAACAGAACCAAAATGGTTAGTTGGAGCTAAGGTACATATTAGCCCTGCTCCAACTGAATTGGGGAGCTAAATGGCTTAGCTCTGTTCCAGTGCTTCTATTAAAAAAAATACATGATTGCAATTTGTACTTCCATGCTTGCATACTTATAAGAGCATGCTTCTCAATTGTAGCATTGTCCCTTGTGCTATCTTGACAGACAAAGTGTCATGAAGCATAGCCAAAAGCATCTTCTAGGACCATATAAAAAACAAAATACTGCAGAGTCTGGCAATCTGAACCAACTTAGAAAATGCTGGAGAAACTCAGCAGGTCTGGCAACATCTGGGAAGACAGAAACAGAGATACTCCCTCAAGTCTGGCAAGACTCTTCTTCAGTATAGAAGAAGTGCCTTAATGTATGGAAAATTTGCAATAAAGTGGATGAATTAGCCATGCAAATAGATCTAAATGGATTTGATGTAGTGGTGATTACAGAGTCATGGTTGCAGGATGACCAGGAATGGGAACTGAATATCCAGGGGTTTTCAGTTTTTGCAAAGGAGATACAAAAAGAAAAGGAGGTGGAGTAGCACTGCTGATTATATAGGAAATTAATGTGATTGTCAGGAAGGATATTAGCTCTTGTGAAATATAATCCGTCTGGGTTGACCTGAGAAACATCAAGAAGTAGAAAACGATAGTGGGAGTTAGAAAAAGACACCCAATCTGTAATAGTAATATTGGGGAAGGCATTAGATAGAAATTCAAGATGCAAGTAATAAAAATATGAGTGTAATTATGCATAACCTCCATCTGCATATAGATTGGGCAAGTCAAAACAGTAGTAATATCATTGAGGAAGAATTCTTGGAGAGTATACCAGCTAATTTATGCATCCATACATTGAGGAACCAATTAGAGAAAGGCCACCCTTAACTGGGTAATGGGTAGTGCGGAGGAAATAATTGACAATTTAGTTGTGCATGGGTCCTTAGGGAACAGTGAGCATAATATGGTAGAAGATGGAGAGTGATATAATTGTTTCTGAACAAGGATCCTGAATTTAAATCAAGGAAATTATGACAGAATGAGGCATGAGCTAATTATGATAAATTGCAGATTGTTTTTAAAAATGATGATCACAGATAGGCCATAGCAAACATTTGAAGAATGCATGGACAAACAACAAAAATTAGTAATTCCAGTCTGGCATAAATGGGAAATGTGGTGAGACAATCTCTAACAAGGTAAATATGGATAATATTAAATCCAAGAAGAGGCATATATGTTAAAAAAAGTCAAGGAGCAGAAAACGATAATGGGAGATGGAAATGGCCAAACAAGTTCAACAGACCTGAGGATTGGGAGCAGTTTAGATTCCAGCAAAGGGAGACAAACTGTCTAATTAGGAGGAGTAAAATAGAGTGAGAGAGTAAAGTTGTGGTGAACATGTAAAATGATAGTAAAAGCTTCCACAATTATGTGATGAGAGAAAGATTAACAAAAACAAGTATAGGTCCTCTAAAGTCAAAAACAGGGGAATTTATAATGGGGAACAGAGAGATAGCAGAACAATTAAATGCATACTTTAGTTCTCTATCCACAAAAGAAGACACAGATATCATCCAGGAAATAAAGTGGAACACGGGGTCCAATGGGAAGGAGAAACTGAAATAAATTAGTATTAGTAGGGAGACAGTATTGGGGAATCTAATGCAATTAAAGGCAGCTAATTCTCCATAAATTTTCGTCCCAGAGTACTTGAGGACTTCTTATCTGAGAAAAGATGTTCTGGCTATTGAGGTACTGCAAAGAAGATTTACCAGACTGATTCCTGGGCTAGTGGGAATGAATTATGAGGAGAGGACCATATTTCCTGGAGTTTAGAAGAAGGAGGGGGCTCTTGTAGAAATTTGAAAAATTCTAATAGGACTCAACAGTGTAAATGGAGAAAGAATGTTCTCGGTGACTGGGGGAGACGAAGGGTCACAATTTAAGGATATGGGGGTAGGCCATTTAGGACTGAGGTGAGGAGAAATTTCTTCACCCAGAAAGTGATGAGCCTGTGGAATTATCTGCGACAGGAAAATCTTGAGGCCCAAACCTTGAAGACTTTCAAGAAAGATGTAGATATAGTTCTCAGTACCGAAGGGATTAAAGACTATGGGAGAAAACGGGAACAGGAGATTGAGTTGGATGATGAAGCATGATCATACTGAATGGCAAAGCAGACTGATTGGTTTGCTCCTGCTCCTATTTTCTATGTTGCTATGTAAACTTGGGAACATTTGGCAAGTTGAAGAGAATAGACAAAAGTGCCACGATACATGGACAATGAAAGGAAGGACTAGAGAGTACAAATCTAAATCAGCAGATATAGTTGAAGGTTACAAAAAAGGAATAGAAAAGGGAAAAAGAAAGTCGCTTAAATAAATATATCATTTGAAACAACACAAACAAGCTGATAGCCAATTTTGAATAAATCTAATAATTATGGTCTAATTGTCATTACAGAGATATGGCTGCAGGATGACACAGATTAGGATCTGAAAATTGAAGGCTTTATGACATTTAGGATGTACAGGAAGCTAGGGAATGGTTCAGGAGTAGCTGTGTTAATTATTGATAGTATTAGCACAATAATGAAGGATGCCTTAAGTTTGGGAAAACAGGATACAGAAGCAGTTTGGGTAGAGATGAGGAAGGATAAGGGCAAGAAGTCACTTTTGGAAATAGTGTACAGGCCCCCTAAAAGCAGCCACATAGTGGGATGGAGAATAAAGGGAAAAATAATGGAAGCTGGTCAGAAAGATCTGGCAAAAAGCAAGGGGGGAAAGATTATTATGGATAGGTAGGAATGTGGTGTTGTTACAAACAGATCAGCCATAATTTTATTGAATGGTCAAGCAAGCTTGAGGGGCAGAGTGGCCTACTCCTGCTCCCAATTCATATGCTTGTACATTGTTGTGTGTGTAAAAAGGTCTAAATTGAGGCATTTGTAGGACATGATTGTGTTTGTGTTTCCTTTCATAATCGATAAAGCTTTAATGCAAACCTATGATTTCTAAAGGCTTTCCAATTTTAGTGTGGTAGCTGTCCTTAGAATTGCTTTTGTGCTACCCAGGCCTTCATCATGAAAACACTGATGCAGCACAAGAATAATTGCTACTTAAAAGTCATTTTCATAATTCTTTTAGAAAATGCAGAAGCCATTCATTTAGATTTGTTGAGTTTTCTTTAAGATTGAGGGTAACAATTGTAATCTAAGTCTTCACCGTGAGTTATTTTATTGATTATTATCTTGTTTCTGAATTGTTGACATATAACAAACAACAGTTTGCTTACAATGGATATTTTTAGAGAGGGAAGGATCTACTTGGCAGGGTCAGTTCCTTGACAGAATTAATAACAGAGATGATAAAAGTTTTGTGGCTGAAAATAAAGTACAGATCATTTAAAAATTTTAAAACAGTCACATACAAGAGCAGCTGTAAGACTCAGCTGTGTTAGTCGCAGTGATTTTGTCAAACTATTTTATAAGGAATTTGATAAAGGGTAAAATTGCTTGTTTTCAGTCAATGTTCTTTAAATGTTTCTGACAAGCACCTAGGTTATGTGGGTTGTTAATTGTCATGGATTAATTGGAAAGTTTAGCAGAGCACAGCGAGCATTTCAAAGAGACTGACCCAGAACCAATTAGAATTTGGTAACAATTGACCATTCACCACAAAGCTGTTCTGAAGTGTGCGTTGGGGGTGGGGGTGAAGACTGGAGGAGACAGTAGTTACACAAAAGAAGAAAACTCTCTTCGTCTTTAAAAAGGTTTTTGATACACTGAGCAATCAATCATCATGTCTGTCAAACCAGAAATCTGCTTAAATGTGCAGCAAATTCAGTATAAAGGCTGATGAAGATGCTTAAGCTGTTGCTTTTGGGAGGTTGCACAATGTTGCTTAGGATTCTGAAAAAGCAGGTCATGCACGGGATATTCTTAGTCAAATTACTGTTGACAGCCCAAACAAGAAACGGCAGATTTGCACACAAAGGTCTTTTCAAGTACAGACAACAAAATTCATAATTAGTCAGTTTTCATTCCCTCCTTCCTCATCAAATGTGGCCTTCTCTTGTGTATTCAGTTTCCCGAGTCGCACCAAAAGCATGACAGAATTTAAGCACACTGTTCATACTTAAAGTCAGCACTTTTAGCATCTGGCAGACATTACAGAAACAAATCTACTTGGTATGTCAGAAAACTGAGGATAAAATATCGTCTTCAAAAGTCAGCTCTTCGAGTGCCCTCTGGCAAATTATGTGTGTTTAAGTGTAATACCATCTTTAAAGACATTAAGATAGAAGGAAAGTATTTTATTACCATTTCAATGGGCATTAAGGGTAACACAATTCCATGCAAGTTTCTAATAGCCAAATGAGTCATAACACATACAAAATGTTCCTGTCAAGAACTTTGCTTGATAACGTGAGAAGGATCATTAGCGACTTTTTTTCTAAGTTTGTCCCTTCCACATATATGGAGGTGCAGAGGAACGGGAATACTATTAAAACAGTTTAATTTGTACTGTGTGATATTAGTTTTGGTTAATGATTTTTTAAAGTATAACTTAAACTGGTTAAAATCTTTATTCAGTGATGATCAAAGGAATATCTGGAAATGCTCTACTACATTTAACTTCAGATTGCATTATTACAGCTCCAAATTTGTCATAGAATGTGGCAGTGTTACAACTCCTTACTGAACATTTATCTGATGCGATACAATGGATAAACATGTTCATGACAAAGAGTAACATCCTCAAGATCTTCCTCTCCATTTATATGGGGCATTCATGAGAAGAGATAAAAAAAGCCATGCAGAGATTCCCATCTTATAATTTTGTGTTTATTGAAGCTCCAACCTCTGAACACTCACCTTCCAATGACAACTGTTCTCGATTGCTCAGGACTGTCTGTGGTGGTCCCCAGCTGCTGTTTTGTATTGCAGGCTTTCCTGCTTGGTAGCTGGGCTGCTTTTCAACCTGGCCAGCTGCCGGTTGAGAAACGAAGTTAGAAAGAATTGGTGCTTAGGATCTGAATATATTTCAGTGTTTTGTTTCTGTTCACTGAATTTTCCAAGCAAGCCCATTTTTATGGTCAAAAGTAAAACACATTTCTCCTCTCAGCTGTAGCATTTGGAGAATTTTAATTCAGCCCTAGGAGTGGTGGGGTGGAATACGTGGCAGAACTTAAAGAATGGTTGTGCTAAAAATGTGAAACTTGACCCGAAATTGCTGATGATTTGCTTACTGCCAGTTGAAATATCATGGGTTTGGGGTAAGGCAAATTCAATGTGTTAATGAGTCTATGTTCCCTAACTTTGTAAGTTTGTTGATAGTTGATCTCTCCTTGTTGTCATGTTCTAAACATTCTGCCGCAAATCCAAATTCCCAATCTTTGCAACTGATGGAGCCTAACTTCAAAAGATACAGATTTTCCCACTCAGTATTTTCTTAGCCTGTAAATGTGGCTGGCAGACTGTCTCCTGAAAAATGGAACTAAAGTGTCCTAATATGTTCCAGCACAACCTCCGTATCTCCAGCTTTTGACACCCATTCTTGCACCATCCATGTCTCCCTCTAAATATTAGGTTCAATTAATGCAATCCATCAAATGATCAATCAAATTAAATCTGGACTCCCTACTGGAATTTCAAGCCAATATATTTTTCATTTGGGAGTTTCAAACTCTCCATCCCTTCTTGGAGGTTCTCAAACAGACCAAACACCATCCATCAAACCCTTCCCTTTCTACCAGTCTTCTAACACAGCTTTTTTCAGGAGATCACCAGAATCCCTGAGGAAATGGTGGAAGTCAAGTTGCACCAGGTTATGCCATTTTCCAACTCGGCTTTGCATGGCTGGGATGAAAACTTCATAATCAGAGTGGGACTCTGTCAAGAAAGATGAGGGGTACAGCCTATGCTGGAAAGTACAGGGGCTCCCCATGGGTTATAGGCATGGCAAGCAGTCTGGCCTCTTCCAGGAAAACAGATATATAAAACAAAATTCCAGATTGGCCCCCATTGCTGGGCTACAATTAGAATAGTGACAAGGTTGCTTTGGACTTGGGCAATGACTTCCTATAGCTGGGCAGCTTTCCCACTATCCAGATGCATGGTAAATAGCATTTGGGCCAATTGCCCCAGCCAAGTGGGATATCCTTCCACTTAATGCACTCCAATGAAGACAATGTTGAAAGGCACCAGTATTCTGCCACAATAAAATCTGTGAAATTTCATTCTTAATGGTTCTACCTCAGAAGAAACAAATCAAGGCATCCTAGATTTTGAGTATCAACTTGATCAAGGAACTGTCGGTTGATCAAGTAGAATATTGCTTAAACTTGAAGTAGTCTTTCTGTGCGGCCTGTATCTGCCAATTGTATTTGAATTTATATGAATTTGGCATTGGAATGAGAACTCCAGTCTGTTTTTCAATGTCCCTGTGCCAAGACTGAAGTTAAAGGAAGCCGCTCAATTAAAACTGAACACAAAAGACACATTTTTGTTACACTTAAATGTTTTTCTGTGTGACCAGAACTGAATGCGATATTGTATGTATAGATTGACCAGTCTACTCTTTACGTTCTGTATAAATACCTGTTTCTTTTCTTCCACTGACTTAGTAATACAGCTCAACATTCTGCTTGCTTTGTTAAGTGCAGGTGTGTGATGTTTAAATGTGGTCAACACTGAGTTCACTATCGGTCCAAGATCTCTTTTCTCTGTATTGGGAAACTAGGCACACTTACTTCTATTCCCTAGGCCAACTGTCTGTCATCTTTCATTTGGATGGAGAAAGGAGAGTGAAAACTTGTGCAGTCCTGTGAGGAGGCCACCCTCCAACCTCTTCTTTCATTCTGTATTAAATCATATTTGATATTGGGCAGGATCACGCTGAAAATCCATCCATAAAGCCAAACTCTTATGGTTTTAGTCGTTATAACTCACTGAAGTAGTGCATTGAAAATCTACCCAGCTATTCCTGGAGTTATCAGAAAAGTTAAAAAAAAATTTGTAAGTAACACAAAATTCCCCAATCTACCTGGCTTTTAGACCCAGATTGATAGAAAGCATGGACCAGGTTTCCGTACTGAACAAGAGTCACTATTTATTACAAGCAATTAGAATCTAGCTAAAGGCAAATACTTGCAAATCATTGGCATTTAATAGTACTAACTAAAATTGTAATCCTCTTATAAACTCCCCCTCACACACAATTGCGCACACACACATACATGTGCACATGCACATGTACACACACAAACAGACAGGATAAAGTAAATTTTTTATTCATGTGGCATGAGGGCATCACTGGCTAGGCCAGTGTTTATTGCCCATCCCTAATTGCCCAGAGGGCTGTTAAGAGTGAACCACATTGCCGTGGGTCTGGAGTCACATGTATGCCAGACCAGGTAATGATGGCAGCTTCCCTCCCTAAAGGAAATGAGTGAACCAGATGGATTTTTCTGAGAATTGACAATGGATTTATGGTCATAATTAGACTCTTAATTCCAGATTAAGTTATGAAGATTGGGGAAAGAATGGAAAGACAATTCAATAGTTTTTGTTCCCAGGTCGTATTATTGAGATGATTTTCCTGCTGGCCAGCACATCGCTCCAGTCTTCTTTCTCTGGATGCTTCTACTGTTTGGTGACATACAGATAGTGGTTAGTTCCCTTATAAAATGCCTCCGACTTATCAGTTAAAAGTCACAACATACAACAATGGTTTCAGGAAAGAAAACTGTTATTTTTCTTCAAGTTGACAGTGAATTTTGACTGCAGAGAACAGGGAGACCACTACAGAGCATGGCAAGAATGGAACTCTTCTCTCTCTCTCTCTCTCTCTGTAATATGTTGCCAACTCCAAGTTTTTCGGTTACCTGAGAACCAATCACACAATTGTTGGCAAATAATAAGGTCTCTGTCATTGTTAACTGGTCGGTGGACCAACAGCTTCTTGTTGCCTGCAAACACTGTGGAAAGTTGCAACACAAAGGGACTTTGGGAATACTTGTCTACAAAACACAGAAAACTAGCACACAGGTGCAGCAGGTAGTCAGGAATGTTAATGGAATGTTGGCCCTTATTTCAAGGCAGTTAGAGTGTAAGAGTAGGTAAGTCTTACTGAAACTGTACAAGGTGCTGGTGAGACCATGTCTGGAGTACTGTGAGCAGTTTTGGTCTCCTTATTTAAGGAAAGATATATTTCATTGGAGATTGTTCAGTGAAAGTTTACTAGGATGATCTCCAGTATGGAGAGATTAGCTTATGAGTAAAGGTTAAACAGCTTGGGACTCTACTCACTACAGTTTAGAAGAATGAGAGGTGGTGTCATTGAAACAAATAGGATTCTAAATGGGCTTGACAGGGTAAATGCTGAGAGGATGTTTCCCTTCATAGGAGAGTTTAAAACCAGAAGGCATCGTCTCAAAATAAAGGGATGAGGATGAATTTCTTTTCTGAGAGGGTTGTGAGTCTGTGGAACTCCTTGCCATAGAGAGCAGTGGGAGCAGAATCCTTGTGTACATTTAAGGCTGAGATAGATAGATTTTTGATCAGTAGTGGAATGAAGGGTTATGGGGAAAGGGCAGGAAATGGACGTGAGGAATGGTGGAGCAGGCTTGAAAGGCCAAATGGCCTACTTTTGATACTATTTCTTACGGTCTTATCGTTCACTTGGCTCCAAATTGTTTGCATCTCCAACTTCAATTACTGCTTGTCAAACAGTTTTTTTACACAATCGATGCAATATGTGTCCGTTATTTACTTTCAAAACGGCAGCCACTCTTTCAAACACTGTTTTCTAAAACAGCTCTTTCTCATTTTAGTCCCCAGTTTTTAAAAACACACAAAAAAAATGCAGTCCTTACATTATGGATATGCCCAAAAATTGTTTCAGAGAAGCTGATAGAGAAGGCCAGGGTCTGTACAAATTGGGTGAGAACGTAATTCCCAGTATTTCTACCATACTAGACTTACTGCAGGAATGTCTATGGCAATCAGGGGCCAAACAGCATATGGAAATTACTTAAAGGACAGCGGAAGAATGAAAGATAAGAACGTGCCTTAGCAAAGTACCTTTTATGACCTCAGGGTGTCTCAATCTGTTTCATAGGCTCATGAAAGTGCAGCCACTGTTGAAGTGCATGAAAAGTACATTCAGTAAGTGATTTAAAGATCAGTTCTGAGACATTTTTCTTCCTGAGTGTTATGTAAACTTTGAGAGTCCTTTATAACAATTGCACTGCTGCTAATTTTACAGTTTTACATGGGAAGCATTCTAATTGAGGTGTTTGGAATAAGAAGAGGAAGAGCAGCAGAAGATTGCTCAGGGGAACATGTTTCATCAGTGGGTGTCACACTCAGAAATGCATCACCTTTTCATAAGGCAAATGTACACAATCAAGAAATTCCCAAGGAACACTGACACAACAGAGCCAAATTGTAGGTATAAGACATTCTACAGAATTTGCTGCAGCATGGCATCTTGGGCTGTGGCCAGTTCGTTCGATATCCCCTTGCATGTTTCAGTTTGAAAATCATTTGCTGTATAAATTGCTGGAATTGTAAGCCGGTAAGTGAGCACAACTGGGCGTCTGTGACATTACTGAACAATGAAGACAATAGTGTGTCTTTTTAACTAATTAGATGTAAGGATTGAGAAATAAACATGTAGGGATTGGCAAGATGAGTGAATTCAATGTTTAATCAAGTTGAGAAAATTAAGAAATAAAAAAGAAAAACAATTCAGTTAACAGAAAAAGTGCAGAAAGGAAAAGTAAGAATAACAATTTAAATTAGGTTTTAAAAGAAATCTCCAACAACAATTTGTTGCCTGAAGGAACAAGACACCACACTTTTAATTGTTCATTCCGGTCAAGTGAGTTTTGATGGCAGGAAATAACAACAATCACATCATTAAAAGGGTACATACATTACTATTATGAGACTGAACTTTCCAAAGCAAGTGTAATGGGCAGCTATGGCACAACTGCAGCAAGTTCGTGTAAGTCACAGGAAGGTGAAGGTTGAATGATGTTTAGTTTAAATCAGCCAGCAACTTGTGGCGATTTGCTATTCAAAAAAAGATCTCTTTGTATCTTATTCTCATTACAAGTTGTCTGATTTGCACATTAATAATGAAATACATCGTTATTACTTTATAAAGGAAGGTCGTGGCATTGTGGTACTGTCTCTGAACTCAAAATCCAGAGGCTCAGGCTAAGGCTCTGGGGACACAGGCTCAATTCCCACAACAGTAAATGGTGGAATTTAAAATCAATGAATACTTCTGGAATTAAAAACCAATCTAAAGGTGACCACGAAACCATTGTCATAAAAAATGCATCTGGTTCACTTAAGTTCTTAAGGGAAGGTAAAACAAACTTGGTATTCCATACCTACTGTAATTTGGCAGACTCTGATGCAGGCTAGCACCAGCTCAGTCATATCAAATTGATGACCTAAGCAGCAGAATTGATTATGGCAAACCTAGCCCTGTTGACCCTGTAAAGTTCTCAATGCTAACATCTGAGGGTTGGAACCAAAATTGGGAGAATTGATTCACAAACGAATTGAACAACAACCTGATGTAGTTATACTTATGAACTCATACCTTACAGGAAATGCATGAATTTCATATTTTGAATCTGGAGTAGATTTTGAACCTAGGAATGAGATAACGCTCTCCATTATCTGCAATCTTCAATTAGCTACTTTCCTACAGCAGTTCTAAGATGCAATTCAGCAACAAGTAATTAAGCAGTAAATAAGATTACTGAGGAAAAGTACAAGTGACACTTTGAGGGACAATTTCTACAAAACTGCTGCCTGATTGCATGTACCAATATGCAGGAATTCAAGTTAGTTATTAATTATGAGAATATGTTGGGCACTTCTCATTGATTTGACCTGCAGGGAGGCTTCAAGGGATGTGAGTGAGCAGAGGGAGATGCCATCTATTGATGAGGCCAAATGTAGATGGGTTGGGATATCTTGTCTTCGGAATCGGAGCCATCAGGTTGGGGATTTGTGCGAAGCTTGCTCTGGCGAGTGGAGAGGTATCTCAGGGACTAGTGGGAGGCAAGAGAGATTGAGGCCTGGTGAGTGAAGAGGGGAGGTCAAAGAGTTCTGGCTAAGGTTGCTGGGGTAGTGGCAGGGTAGAGGGGATAAGACTCTCCAATTGTGAAGCCTCCTCAGGCATTTGGATTTTATTCAGTAAGTGCAAAGACACTCAAACCAGAATCCACCTAGTCTTTGCCTTGATAATGCTCCTGGGTTCCACATATTTTTCTGACTTTAACCACCCAACCTAAACTTGCCACTTTTCATTTAAATTTCCTTCCTCAACTTCAATCATTAGCTCCTTGTCAGTGCTGGGTGCCAGAAATATTGCTGCATTCCTGCTGTTTCAGGTTCATAAAGGAATGGGGAGTGAAAAATTAAAGGATGATTAATTGTACTAAACAAGGCAATATACTTTGGGCAGCTGTGGCTACATCATACTATTTCAGGCACATTTCAGCTCTATCCCTGCTTCTAACTCTGGTCTCGTCCCCTGAGGCAGGTGACACAAAATGACACAAATACTGCTGGTATCTTGGCAATAAAATGCAATCAATCCAAGCCCAGAAAACATGACTTAGCAAGCACTCATCCAATAGCTAAGTGATAAGTTTGAATGGTGCCAGTTGAGAAATGGTTCGTATTTTTTATCCTCAGCAAGAATGGAAGCACCCCCTGAGGCCTGGAAAACCTGAGATGTGAGAGTACCTTGTGATTCATAGGCTGTCGGCACTGAAAGGTGAGTGGACTAGTTCCTGAACCAGAGATGGCAGAACCAGAACAAGATAAAATCTCTGATGTTGCAGTTATTTGAATTGCTTTAGAATCTTGTATGCTAGTGTAATATTGTTGATAGTAAATTGACAGTTAAAATTAACCCCCCACATGAGAATCATAAGTGAGATAGGACTGAAAAGGGTATAAAAACGACCTGCATTATATGTGGCTACATTTGTCTGGTGGCAGTAGGTGTATTGGAACAATGGTATATACATTCAGATAAAGGGTCATTGCACTGAAACATTAATCAAACCTTTTTCCTTTCTGCACAGATGTTACTTTACCTGTTGAGCATTTTCTGTTTTAGTTTTCCAGAAAATACTTTTTCTAACAACATTTGGGGCATTGTTTCACCACATTGGCCTTTTCAGATGTACCTCCAATGGGTTTCCAGCCCATAATGCTAATAATATAATTTCTTACTGAAACTGTGGTTTCTCCAGGATCCGTTTGTCAGTTCTACAAAGTTGACTTAAATAGATATGAACCACATGGTATAGAATGGTGTGCTGACTTTCTCCTCATAAGGCATTTGGAGTAGGTTGCAGTAGTAGAAAATAGTCATCTTTATTGCCAAAACTGCTAAAAGTGCATTGCTTTAGACCCTGAAAGCCATGGAATCATAGAATGTTTACAACATAGAAGGGAGGCCATTTAGTCCATCAAGCCTGTGTTAGTTTCCTACAAGAACAACTTAGCAAATCCACTCTTGTGTCTTTTCCACCTTTCAATTTCCTGTCCAATTACCTTTTAAAGGCCATGATTGAAGCTGTCCACATCACCTTATTAAGGAATGGAATTCAGACTGTAACTACTCCTTCCATAAAAAGCTTTTCCTTATGTTGCCTTTGGATTTTTTCCAATCACTTTAAGTCTATGTCCTTTGGTTCTTGACTTCTCCATTAATGACAAAGTTGTTTTCTATTTGCATTGACAAGAATCCTTATGATTCTGAATATCTTTACTGAATCTTTTTACCTTCTCTTTCTCAAGGAGAACAATCAGAGTTCAAACAATCTATCTATGTAACTGTAGCCTCTCATCAAAAAATAAAGAATGGTACAGCACAGGAACAGGCCCTTTTGCCCACCAAAACTGCGCTCACACATGATGCCTTTCTAAACTTAAAACCTTTTGCCTCTATGGGGTCCGTATTCTTCATTCCCTGCGTATTCATGTATCTGTCAAGATGCCTCCTAAATGTTCTTATTATATGCACCTCCACCAACTCATCTGGCAGCAATTTCCAGGCTCTTACTACCCTCTGTTGCCTCTCACATCTCCTTTAAACTTATCCCCTTTTATCTTAAACTTATGTGCTTTCATAGTTGACATTTCTACCCTGGAAAAGAAAGAAACTCTGACTGTCCATTATTTTGTAAACTTCTTTCAGGTTGCCCTCATCTTTCAACATTCACATGAAAACAAACCAAGCTTGTTCAATCTTTCCTCAAAGCAAGTATTAATATTCATCCTTGAAAACATTCTCACATATTGTTCTGGCATTAAAGCATTCACCTCCTTTCTAAATTGCAATGCCGCGGGTTAGAAGCATTACACCAATTACAGTGTAACCAGAAAATGAAAAATACTTTGTGTCTTTTTTACTTCTGCTTTGCATTTGGATAGATCTGGGCTCTCCTATAACTCACATTAAGGCCTATAAGACCACTAGGATGTTTTGTCTAGTATGCACATTAAAGATTGAGAACATTCCCAATGGATATTCCCTGGTTTGAAGTTTTAATGCGGAACAAAGAGGAAAAATATAAGATGGAGGAAAGGACATCGAGATAGGCTTGTGAAGATGTTGCCCATAAGTATTTCCCTCCTGCCTCAAAGAATTTACAAGACACACGGATTGTCTAAGAACTTCAATGAGAGGAGGAATGCACATAACCCAGCAGTCAATAGATGAACCAACTATTGCATTCAACTGCGTCATGTAGCTGGGCTTTCCGATTAAAGTCATCCAAGCAGCAGTGTGATTTCCTAAAAGTAACAGCCTCAACTTAGGGCCATAGAGTCATAGAGATATACAGCACGGAAACAGACCCTTCAGTCCAACTCATCCATGCCAACTGGATATCCTAAATAAACCTAGTCCCATTTGCCAGCATTTGGCCCATATCCCTCTAAACTCTTCCCATTCATATACCCACCCAGGTGCCATTAAATGTTGTAATTGTACCATCCTCCACCACCTCCTCTGGCAGCTCATTCCATACACACAGCACCCTCAGCATGAAAAGGTTGCCCTTTAGGGCCCTTTTATATCTTTCCCCTCTCACCTTCAACCTATGCCCTCTTGTTTTGGACTCCCCCACCCCAGGCAAAAGACATTGTCTATTTACCCTATCCATGTCCCTCATGATTTTACAAACTTCTATAAGGTCGCCCCTCAGCCTCTGATGCTCCAGGCAAAATAGCCCCTACCTATTCAGCCTCTCCCTTTAGCTCAAATCCTCCAACCCTGGCAGCATCCTTGTAAATCTTTTCTGAACCCTTTCAAGCTTCGTAACATCCTTCCTACAGCAGGGAGAGCAGAATTGCACACAGTATTCCAAAAGTGGTCTAAACAATGTCCTGTACAGCTCCAACATGACCTCCCAACTCCTATACTCAGTGAACTGACCAACAAAAGCAAGTGTATCAATTGCCTTCTTCACTATCCTATCTACCTGTGACTCCCTTTCAAGGAACTATGAACCTGCATTACAAGGTCTCCTTGTTCAGCAACACTCCCAGGTCCTTAACATTAAGTGTATAAGTCCTGCCCTGATTTGCATAACTTCTGTTATATAAAGAGGCAGCACTTGCTGCATGTCCAGAATGTGTGTGACCAGGGCCTTTTGGGGTAGTTTTAATCTAATTGAAAAACTGGTGCTATCAATTTGCCATTAAAGTGAATGTAAGGAAAAACAGACAGCCCCTCCTATGCCATTCAATAAATTTGCCAAAGCTGAACATTTCACCCATAATTGAGGTGAACTCGAGCCAATACTGATTAGGTGCTGTATCGTTTATTTAAATGAGATGCTAAATTAAGGTTCTACTCACCATTAAAGATCCCATAGTACTATTCGAAAATAAGCAGCAAATTCTTTCCATTTTTGACATGCCATTGCACTCCTAACTAGTGCTGTCAAAAACTGATTAATTGCTCATTTATTTCATTATATTTACAGGATCTTTCTGCGTGCAAAATGGTTGCTGTTCATTTCTATCCATAAATGGAGGCTACACTTCAAACTTAAGTAATTCATTATATAATACTTTGAAATATTTCTGACATATTAGAAATCAGTATATAGATAGATATTTTTAATGTAAATCATATCTTCTCGATATTGTTCTGATCTACATAAGTTGTGTAAATAATACATACAAAAATAAAATATCCTTGCGCAATAAAATTCCAAATATTAAAATATATTCATTAGATGTACTACACAAAAAGAAGATTTGGACAAGAGATGAGATTATAGAAATTATGCGAACAGAAAATACCCAGTCCCACTCTGGAGGTAGACGTGCAGCAGAAGGTGTGATATGAAGGTGGGTCGCGTTGTGGACAGTGCGGAGGGCTGTTCTAGGTTACAAAGGGACATTGATAGGATGCAGAGCTGGGCTGAGAAGTGGCAGATGGAGTTTAACCCTGACAAGTGTGAGGTGATTCATTTTGGAAGGACAAACTTGAAAGCAGGGTACAGGGTTAATGGAAAGATTCTTGGCAGTGTGGAGGAGCAGAGGGATCTTGGGGTTCATGTTCACAGTCCCCTGAAAGCTGCCACCCAGGTGGATAGAGTTGTTAAGAAGGCGTATGGTGCGTTAACTTTCATTAATAGAGGGATCGCGTTCAAGAGCCGTGAAGTTATGCTCCAGCTATAAAAAAGCCTGGTTCAGCCACATCTGGAGTATTGTGTCCAGTTCTGGTCGCCTCATTACAGGCAAGATGTGGAGGCGTTGGAAAAGGTGCAGAGGAGATTTACCAGGATGTTGCCTGGAATGGAGGGAAGGTCTTACAAGGAAAGGTTGAGAGAGCTAGGGCTTTTCTCTTTAGAACGACGAAGGATGAGAGGTGACTTGATAGAGGTGTACAAAATGATCAGAGGTATAGATAGAGTGGACAGCCAGAGACTTTTTCCTAGGTTGGAGGTAGCTATTACGAGGGGGCACAACTTTAAAGTGAGTGGAGGTAGATATTGGGGAGACGTCAGAGGTAGATTCTTCACTCAGAGAGTGGTAGGGGCGTGGAATGCATTGCCGGAGAGGGTAGTAGAGTCGGCCTCATTAGGGGCATTTAAGCAGCTATTAGATAGGCATATGGATGATAGTATAAGGTAGGGGTGGAGGTTAGATAGACCTTAGGATCAGGATAAAAGTTCGGCACATCATGGGCCGAAGGGCCTGTACTATGCTGTACCGTTCTATGTTTTATGTTCTATGTTCTATGTCCTAAGGGGCAGCCGTGATCTCCACTCCTGACTTTACCTGTGGAACTGTGGTCACAGCAGGGCCACGTCTCTAATATATATTGGCGGATCACCAAAGGAGAGAGTTTGAAAAAGTGGCACTGACGAATCCCTTGTTTGGTAGCTCCTACAATTGGCTGAGAACATTTATATTAATTCATTCATTTTAAAATGTGGTTGGGAGAACCTGACTGAGAAAATTTCCTGCTCTTTTCCCAAATGCAGAGTGATTTCTTTGCACAGTACTATGCCAAATAGTTCATTTTCCTTTGTCATTCTTTAGAAATAGCCTGGATTTTAAGAGGATTTACTTTCTGGTCATCTCAAAATTTTGACAGCCTGGCTGACCAAATGAATACTGAGGTGTCACCCATTACATAATATTGGATTTCCTTCCTCTTCTTTCTTCCACTACTGGCCCATTAATGTTCTTGCCTCAGCCTGCTAATGGTGGGATAAATGTAAGTAGCTAGACTCTCTGACTCTTTCTCTGTACAAAGCTGTTAATCACAAGAACACCTTCTGCAATTTTTCAACTTTTTCCAAAACCACAGGCTTCAAATGACCGTCTGGTCCATTCCAGTCCATTTTGTTCTGTCATGTTAGCACCAAGCCTTGTTTGGAGAAAGTCTATCAGATTATTCTACCAATGCAAAGCACTCTGCAAAAAAGTACACCATCTGTAGGATATTCCTGACTGTAGTGCATTACAGTGTTGTGCTGTACAAGTTATTGATTATTCTCACTGATAGTGCCTATTAACGACACCAGACACTATTAAGTTTGAGCTTCAGATTCCCTATGGAGCCAGCGCACATTACTTTTTGACGTTTCATCCACAACTATTCTTCCCATTAAAGCTGACAAAATATTCATGTTAAACATGAATATTTACACCTTTGTGATTTGAACGAGATTTCTTTCTTACTGCAAAAACAACTTTCTAAACAAAAAATTCCATATATAATTGCATAGAAGTTAATCTAATGTAAAAGTCAACCTTCTAATGTTTGACTCCAAAACCCCATCATTTTTCACAGATAGCAAACTGTGTTGTGATTATTAATGACTTACTAGTAATTTACGGTTAATTAACTTGAAAGCACCACGTGAACCTTTTTATCCTCTGTTGATTCTAGTGGCAATATCTCAGCCAATCATCAAGATTAATGTATACCATATATCTATAATGATGCATTTGAGAATGCATTATAAGTATGTAATTCAACTTTGACTGGAAATAAATGTGGTAGGATGGGTTAACAAGCATTAGCAAATTGGGCATACTGCCACTCATGGAGTCATCTGAGCCTGCGATATTAGTGAAGTGAAGGAAAAAGGTATTTTAGAATTCAAGGCATTACCATACAGTCACAAGATTCATAAAAACAAATAATTTAGTATTCTTGTCAGAAAACAAACTTTCATAACATTTGCTACCAGCATTCAATGATAATACCATCAAGTTACACCATTTTTTTTAGTATCTAACATTGAGAGAAGAATGTACATCAATCGGCCAATATTGGAAATATGAATGAAACACTGAAGAACTTCAAAATGCCAGCAAAACTAATATCAAAATTGGTTGAAAAAAGAAAGATGTCTGGCCAAAGGGAGATACTGTTCACAATGGCTGAGACAAAATTAAAGCTAGTAGAGATATTCAATTGAAAAATTTTCTCCAAGGAGAAATTCCAGACAAGGAATATAATCCAGGCTCATGAGAAATGCTGGATGGATGAAAATGGTTGCAAGGCATCAAAGAAGCGTGGAAGTCGGGACCGAATGAACACGCAAAGAAGAACATTTGTTTGTCTGGAAAACGTTCTAATCCCGCCTTTTTGACAATGTTGCTCTCGATATAATGTCAACCTGAAATGACAGTTCTTTTAGTATTTTGTGAGTATCGTTGAGTCCTTGAATTCTATCAATAAATCTCTCAAAGACAGTAGCTGAAAAGTATGTAAAGATTGGATTTAGGAAGACAAACAAAATTCACTGAAGGAGGAAATATCTTGAGCACACTCACCAAAAACATTGTACCAATGGCCTATGGTTGTATGAAATGATCAAATTATCCCAATATTTAGATCATAGATTCTGTACAGTGTGGAAACAGGCCCTATGGCCCAACATATCCACACTGAACCTCACAGCATCCCACCAAGACCCATCCCCCTATAACCTACACATCCCTGAACACTATGGGCAATTTAGCGTGGCCAATCTACCTAACCTACACACCTTTGGACTGTGGGAGGAAACTGGAGCACCCAAAGGAAACCCATGCAGACACAGGGAGAATGTGCAAACTCCACACAGACAGTCACAAGAAGAGATGGAATTGAACCTGGGTCCCTGGCGCTGTGAGGCAGCAGTGCTAACCACTGAGCCACCATTCCACCCATAAACATATTGCCCATTACATTTTGTCAAAAAAACTTCTCAAACATGGAATATAAAATGTGCTCAATAGCGCTGAGCATAATTACTTATGGAATAATGATGCCTAGCTTATTGGTACTACCAATGAAGATAAGGAAGGTTCATATGATGACGTGATCCAACAGGTTTACAGGGATGAATTGTTCAGTGACTCAGATAGGGATCAGAGTACTTTTGAAGCATTTCAACATGAGGTGTAGTTAATTCATGATTTGAACATTTATATTCTGTAAAATGAAATGTACAAAAATTCTAATAATTTATAATAAATAATTGTTTTAGAATCAATAAATTATCTTACGTCTATCATTAGCACTTTATTCCAAAGTGGCCAGACTATTTTTTGCATCAAACAAGCATACTTATTTATTCTTTACTAAAACAATATTGACATAAAATTCAACCCTATTATTCTCGGCTGAAGAGATTGTTTCAAAAATTTGATGTTTACTCAAGTACATATGAAATGTGTCTTCTTTTGGATAGAACTAATACAGCAGATTTTGACTTGTCGGTGGCTGACTGTTCTAGCAGGAAAACTGCTCAGGTCATTTTGAGTCTCTGACCTCCCTGAAACTTGGGTGATGTGGGGCACTCAACAATTGTCTCCATGCAGGCTACCAGCAAATTGAGTGGCATGTGTCTGGGCAGTATTTATGTGCATACAGAATTGGCATCCTGGAGTAGCAGGGAAACAGATTACTTTTGTGGGTTCTGAGGCTCTCATCTTTAGAGGCTGTCTTCTCTTCCATTGTTTTGCATTATGCAGGATCGGACCAGTTCTTGCAAAAAATGGTAACCAGATTCCTCGTGACATCATTGGATCCCATTTCCACATTAATAGGGACTTAATACTTTAATCAGGCACTCATGTTTGACACTTGGTGATGTGATTTTTGCCTCCAGCAGGCTATTTTTACTTTTACGGTGTTTTACACAGCAATATTTATGTTATATCATGTACAATAAGAAACTCGATGTGGATACAATGGTATTGAAGAATTAACAAACATTTGTTACAACAAACTATTGTACACATTCACAGGGACACCAGTATCTTGCTATTAGATTACAACTGAGGAGCATGCTTCTTGCAATATACATGCTTCCAGTTATCAGAGGTAAGATGGAGTCTGAGATCTTTCTACCCTCAGGTCTCATGCTGTGATAGTGACAATGTTATGAACATGCCTCTTAAAGATATGCTGACATAATGTGTCTTTTAAAGGTATATTGACATACTGAGACATAACACAACACCTGGCAATAGACACCTTTCAAAATGGAGCGGAGAACATATCAGGTCTTCTGAAGAAGAATCATACCAGACTCAAAACATTAACTCTGTTTCTTTCTCAGAGATACTGCCAGACCTGCTGTGTTTCTCCCACATTCTCTACATTTGTAAATATTTAGGGTTAGTGGGTCAGTAAACTACTTAGAGGTTGTTACTGACACATTACTTCCAATTAAGGGCACTTAATATCATACCCAGAGAACCTAACCTTTTAGAGGTTATGGAGTCACCTAAGGCTTCAAAACAGTACACAGGCAGCAGCGTAAGCTACAAACTGGAAATTCACCACTGGACAAAGACAAGCGAGAGGCATCCTTTACCCAGGGCCATGAAGGCATCAGACCTTCACATATCAGGGCTAGAAACTACTTCATTGATCTCCCAGACAATAACCACTGTCAGCATTAGCTTTGTTTTTAACTCAAACCAAACATTTAAAAAGGTATATTCAAAATATAGGGAAGTACTAACCATGTCATCCCACACACAAACCACTTACGGTGTGAAAAAAATTGCCCCTCGTATCTTTTTTGAATCTTTATCCTCTCACCTTAGAACTATGGCCCTCTAGCCTTGAAATCCACCACCCTACGGAAAAGTCACCTGCCAATCACCTTATCTATACCCCTCACTATTTTATAAACCTCTATAAGGTTACCTCTCAACTTTCTATGCATCAGTTAAAGAAGTCCCAGCCTATCCAGCCTCTCCTTGTAACTCAAACCCTCCATTCCCAGCAACATCCTGGTAAATCTCTTCTGAACCCGGTCCAGTTTAATAATATCCCACAACAGGGACCGGAACTGGACTCAGTGCTCCAGAAGAGGCCTCACCAACTCCTGCACAACCTCAACATAACATCTCAACTCCAATACTCAAAGGTCTGAACAATGAACGCAAGTGTGCTAAATGCCTTCTTAACCATCCTATCCATATAGGATGCAAACTTCAAAGAATTATGTACCTGAACCCCTAGCTCTCTCTGTTCTACAACACTACAAAGAATATTGAGCCATTGCCTTTATCAACAAATTCATAATGCCTAGTAATTGTTCAGATAGTAGGTCAATTGACTTTCAATTCTTATTTTATTATTTATATGTTGGCTTTTATATGATGTGATTACAGTGCCGTACTTATTAATTATAATTAATCAATACAGTAATTGAATGTGTCAAATGTTCGTTTTAACCTTTTTATTGGCTGACCTTAATCTCATGACAATTTTTGCATCTGCACATACATGTGGCTTGTTGGTGTACAATGTCCAGTGTTCCGAAAATTGATTAGTGACCATCTTTGTAGTACTGCAACAACTGCCTCACTGCTATGCTATGCAAGGCACTGATTTTTCACCACATTCTGTGTTTAGTAAAAGCTCTCATACTGTTTTAGCAAATCAGCACAATGTCTTCAGAAACCTTGACACAACAGAAGTTGGTCAGCAATAAATTGTTAAGTGGTTCTTTAAATAATCCAGAGAAAGGGACAATCTTTCTTCATTATGTCTGTTGTTTCAGAGGTGATTTAGCAAATTGTGGGATTCTAGCACTGCATGGGCCTGTATGGGTCACTGGTGTTATGACAGCACTCATTCAAAGTCTTTGGCCCGATTCCAATTCATTCATCCTGCACAAGCTGTGTAGGAAATGGCCAGGAGCACACTGTGCACATAGGAACCTGTTCAGGGGCATCCAAAGTGCCATTTGATGCAACGATACACAGTTGACTTTTGCATTCATTGAACAATAACAATTAAAGTTTCATCAAATGCTTTACTTTCATTTTTGAACTGAAAAGCCCTTGCTGTGATACTTAAACACAAAGTGCTGAATGTTATGTGTTTTTCACTAAGTCCGAGATGCTTAAGTTTTCACAAGCCCAAATGATTTTTCTCATATCACTTACCAAACTTGCCACAGTAGTTGGCTATTATGTCCTTGTGGCGTCTCACATGTCTGATTTCTGTCCCATTTCACCACATGCTGAGCCTGGAACAACTCGCCACTCAGTGGATATCCAAAATTCACTCGCGTCCCTTGAGCCTGTGCTGTTCTGAACGTGAGCAAGCATTCCCAGTCGGAGCTGCCTACGCGTTTTCTGACATTTGCCCAAGTTATGGCAGATGAAAGAAATCTGGTATCTCACAGGGACATGGGGGTCCTGTTGGATAGCGTGGTGACAATGCAGGACTTCCTTCTCTCATAGGACAAGCAGTAGAGGCCGCAACCATTCTAGTCTAGACAGAGGTTGCCCTCGAGCCTGAAGCAATATCAGCTGTCTGAAGGAATGTCCATTACTGTGAGAAGAAGGTAAATGTCCTTCTTCACTTCACCCCCATGTCACCATCTTCTCTTCAATACCTTACACTCTGCTACTGTACCCACTTCCCATCAAGGCTTGTGTTGTCCCACTGTCATTATTGCTTACAACTTCTTCCTCACTCAGTCTCATCCACCTCAATCCTTGACATCTCTAACCTTGCAAGGCCTCTGTGCTGTCTACTGACTCACACGGGACACCCCCCAACCTGTACCAAAAGTAATAAGACACTTTCACCTCCTTCTTTGCATGTTGCTTTATCAACTCATGAAGGAAACAGCCCACAATGGAGAGCCTGGGCTGGTATTGGAGGCTGCCCTTGACTTTCTGTGTAGGAAAACTCCTGAGAAAATACCATCCCCTTGACTTGGCTGCAACCTCCTGACAACTATGACAAGCATCCTAACTTTGGGTCTGTGTTGAAGAGCAAGACAAGACAGCAGTAATATGAGCCTTGTCTCTCTGGCTGAGGAAGTAAGGCACAATATGACAAGGTAAGGCAATGCAAAGCAGGGATGCTGTGAGATCCAGGTAGGCTTAGAGCGAGTGAACTATGTTAGAGAAAGTGAAGGTCCCAGAGGTGAAGCCAGGTCTAGCCCATGAGCAGGGTGAGTGTCCCTGAGTGCAGTGTCCTTGCTGCAGCATCACAATGATAGTTGCTGGTGCAGCCAGAAGTTCAGCATTGAAGTGCAAAAGTGTTCAGTAAATGGATTGGACATGTGCCACAAGGGCTCATACAGATTGACACATGTCGGATGCCAATGTCTATTGATGATGGGTGGATGTGGCCAGTTTCATACAGCATGCTCTGAGACATTGGTGCCCACTTTCCAACATAGGGGTTGATTAGAGCAAGTGGGGAGCTGAATCCGCAGGGTGCTCAACCTGTTGTCAGGTTTTCCTGATGTTGAGTCTGTTGGCAAGTTTGGTAAGATGGGAGACTAAGTATTAATGAGGCAATTTGGGCTGTTAACAAAGTCTTTGACAAGCCATAATGACTGCCAAATGACAACGCACTGCTGCCGAGTGAGAGACAACCATGTTGCTTGTGAAAATCATTAATGATGATGTGACTTGCTCATAATGTTGAAATGGGCCTCACCAGACTTGTCGCCAAATTCTGCCATACATCTCGCCCTAGCTGTTGTCACTCAGATCTCTATAAGATTCCACACATAATCTAGGCTCTGATTTCTGTATGGTACTATCAGAGATAAAGCTTATTAGATGAAATGATAAATGAAAGCTTATTTACTTAAGATTCAAAAAATCCAATAGCGCTACTTGAAGAAACCTGGGCAGTTTTCCCAAAGTCCTGTCCAATATTTGTCCTACAGCTAACACCACCAAAATATCATTTATCTCATTGTTGTTTGTGGGACCGTACTATACACCTGTGGGTTGCCACATTTGCTCCACATAACACTGGCTACATTTCAAAAATAATTATTTGACTGTAAATATCTTTGGGACATCTTGAGCCCATGAAAGGCACTATATAAATGCAAAATATTTCTTTAATAAGATGAGCACATTTGTAAAAGGAACCGAGTAATTACGTCCCAGCTGGAAACTAAAAAGCATTACCCTCAATGTAATTGCCAGACTCAGAGCCACGAACCTTAAATGTCTGAAGAAGGGTCTAGGCCCGAAATGTCAGCCTTCCTGCTCCTCTGATGCTGCTTGGCCTGCTGTGTTCATCCAGCTCTACACCTTGTTATCTAACCTTAAATGTGGGATGATCCTGAAGGTGACATACAATTCAGGGAGTTATTGTGTGATCTGCTGAAAAATGGTTTAGTTGTGAATAGTAATCCACGAACAATATCGAATTATTTCTATAATTGTTCTACTGTCACTCAATGTTACATCTGTAACAAATTCAGTGTGATATTAAATTTTATGTTGTATATTTACATCTATGCTGTCAGGATGAAGATTGTAGGTTGTGCAGTCTAATAAATATCCATTTAAGCAATTTGTGGAACATACGTGATTAATTAAGTGAAGAATCAAACTGTTTTCTTGAATGATGTGGTGCTGAATAATTAATAACTTTTTAGCTTTCTGTTACCTTTGTGCAATCTTGCTAGTTTTATTTATATTATTGACGAGAAGAGTATTATTGTATGTTTGTCCATATTATAATTTTATGCAACTTGAGAGCTTGGTGTTAACATTATAACATGAAAGAAGCCTAAACAACCACATGAATTATTCATTCACTGTGGAAGCAAAAATACCAATTAAGTTAAGCAAAATGTTTATAAGCAGGAGGGCATGATGGAGGTTGGGGTACGCCACTAACAACACGGAGACAGAACAGTATAAAATCAACCTCAGCATCTCCCACAGCATGGTGAAATTAAACCATCGATGAACTGTAACGGTTCCGAACCAGACTTTTGAATAACCAGTCCCGGACTTTGTGAATAGTTAATTCCAGACACCGTTTTCTTTTTATCTCAAACAAAAGACTTAACTACTTATTAAATACACAATAATTTTAGGAGAGGAAAAATTGAACAACAATGTAAGATGATTCATGTCTATGTTTTAAACCTAAAATACAGAAAGATAAAAAAACACAGTTAAGGGACAAATAAAAGAAAGTAACAAAACTGACCAGATCACTTAAATGGCTTTTGAAATGCATTGTTTCACAAGTATAAATGTGGACTCCTTGGTTGCTTTTCTGGAACTGATAATTAGAGTCACCTTTTCAATTCATTCAGCTAAGATAGTAATACTTATAACACAGCTTTCTACTCTTTGGGCTTCTGGTGTGGGAGATAAGTAAGAAATCTTTCAGATTTTCATGCTGTTTTACCAGTGGTCAAGCTTACCTGCTAATAAAAACATAGTTCAAAAAGCAATTTCAAGTCCAGTTCTGCCCTGATAGACTGACTAACTCTTCCTAACTCTTGCTATCCAAAACTGCCATCTGCTTGAATATAGGGTCTCTTCCAGACTTGTTGGAACCAATTCCTAGGTACTGACCTCATTACTAGCCAACTACTGCTATCTGTTTAAGTGCTCTTCCCAGTGCGGCTGTTCTTTTCCATTTACCACAAGCTGTCCCAAAGTCTATGTGCCATTTCCAGCTCACAAGTCCCAGTTCACAACTCCAAAGCAAAATTAATAAAAGGATAAAAATAAAAAAAAGAAAAATCATAGAGGGTTCTAACATGTGATAAGCATCTAACGTAGAAGTGAAGAAATGTGAATAATTTATCATTGTTCTAATTTCCAAATTTGTTTTCTAACTTAAGTTTCATCCCTCCTAAATTTAGTTCATGACCAATTAATAATGGCATGACAGAATGCCTCTGTCCCATTAAGTATACATTTTGCCCCATCTGGAAACTACACAAAACATTTTTTTTCCCTAGATGATCAAGAGTAAAGGATGTTGAACCTTGGGGTTCAGGTAGATAGTTCCTTGAAAGTGGTGTTACAGGAAGGCAGGGTGGTGAAGAAGGTGCTTGACACACTTGCCTTTGTTGGTCAGAGCATTGATTAACGGAGTTGGGATCTCAAGATGCTGTCATACAGGATATTGGTGAGACCATTTTTGGAGCACTGTGTACAGTTCCGGCCACCCTTCTATAGGAAGGATATTATTAAATTGGAAAGGATGCAGAAAAATTTTACAAGAATAATACCAGGGTTTGAGTTAGAACGAGAGGCTGAAGTAGCTGTGACATTTCTTCCCTGAAACATAGAAAGCTGAGGGATGACCTTATGGAGGTTTATAAAATCATGAGGGATGTTGATAAGGTGACGAGCAAAAGTCTTTTCCCTAGATTGGAGAGTTAAAAACCAGAGGTCATTGGTTTAAGGTGAGAGGGGAATGATTTAAGAGGGACCAGAGGGGCAACATTTTCATACAGAGAGTGGTCTATGTATGGAATGAACTGCCAGAACAATGGTAGAGGTGGGCACAATTACAACATTTAAAAGACATTTGGACAGATATGCGAATAAGAAAGGTTTAGAGGGATATGGGCCAAAGACAGGCAAATGGGACTAGTTTAGTTCAAAAACTGGTTGGCGCGGATGAGATGGACTGAAGGGTGTGTTCCTGTGCTGTATGATTCCATGACTCTATAACTGTATTGGATCCTTGGGACTGAGAATTTTGTATCTATCATGTTTCTTGAGATGGTCATCCTGCAGCATAAGGGTCTTTAACAAGGACTGAACATGTGATTACCAGACAATTAAGCATGGCCAAGGTGGCAGTGCAGAAGTTCTATGAATGTATCTCACTCTCCAGTTGATAAACATTTCTGAACACTGGTGAGGTGATAGTTTCTCAAGGGAGTGCAGCCAAAGCCAAGTCCATGGCTTTTTAGATGACTCACATTTACAGGGGGCCAGAGAGAAAATTGTGAAAGCAATAGTGGTGGGAGATTTTATTCTTAGTTTCTGCAGCCCCGGATGTAATTCCAGGATGATATACAAAGAATAAAGAGCAAAGAACAAAGAAAATTAGAGTACATATTCCCATCCTATTCATTTATTTGTCAAGGCGCCCTTTAAAAGTGACTATCATATCTGCCTCCACTATCTCCCCCAGCAGCATGTTCCAGGCACCAATGTGCTCTGTGTAAAAAACTTGCCTCGTACATCACCTTTAAACCTTGCCCCTTGCACCTAAAAGCTATGGTCCCTGGTAACTGAATCTTCCACCCTGAGAAAAAGCTTCTGACTGTCCACTCTGTCCATGCCCTTCATTATCTTGTAGACCTCTATCAGGTTGCCCCTCAACCTCCATCATTCCAGTGAGAACAACCCAAGTTTCTCCAACCTCTCCTCATAGCTAATGCCCTCCATACCAGAGAACATCCTGGTAAATATTTTCTGTACCCTCTCCAAAGCCACCACATCCTTCTGGTAGTGTGGCTACCAGAATTGAACACAATATTCCAAATGTGGCCTGACTAAGGTTCTATAAAGCTGCAACATTACCTGCCAATTTTTAAACTCAACGCCCCGGCCGATGAAGGCAAGCATACCATATGCCTTGTTGACTACCTTCTCCACCTGCGTTGCCACTTTCAGTGACCTGTGTAACTGCGCACCCAGATCCCTCTGCCCATCAGCACACTTAAGGGTTTTGCCATTTACTGTATATTTTCCATCTGGATTCCACCTTCCAAAATGCATTACCTCACATTTTTCTGGATTAAACTCCATCTGTCATCTCTCTGCCCAAGTCACCAATCAATCTATATCCTGCTGTATCCTTTGATGGTCCTCATCGCTATCTGCAATTCCACCAACCTTTGTGCCATCGGCAATCTTACTAATCAGACCAGTTACATTCTCCTCCAAATCATTTATATATATAAAAACAGCAAAGGTCCCAACACTGATCCCTGAGGAATGCCACTAGCCACAACCCTCCATTCAGAAACGCACCCTTCCACTGCTACCCTCTGTCTTCTATGACCGAGCCATTTTTTAAAATCTATCTTGCAAGCTCACCTCTGACCCTGTGCAACTTTACCTTCTGTATCAGCCTGCCATGAAGGACCTTGTCAAAGGCCTTACAGAAGTCTCTGTAGACAACATCCACTGCCCTACCCTCATCAATCATCTTCATCACTTCCTCAAAAAACTCAACCAAGTTAGCGAGACATGACCTCCCCTTCACAAAACCATGTTGCCTCTCACTAATACGCCCACTGATTTCCAGATGGGAGTAAATCCTGTCTTGAAAAATCCTCTCCAATAATTTCCCTACCACTGATATAAGGCTCACCAACCTGTAATTAGCTGGATTATCCTTGTTGCCCTTCTTAAACAAAGGAATAACATTGACTATTCTCAAATCCTCTGGAACCTCCCCTGTAACCAATGAGGATACAAAGATTTCCCTCAAGGTCCCAGCAATTTCCTCCCTTGCCTCCCTCAGTATTCTACGGTATATCCGATCAGACCCTGGAGTCTTGTCTACCTTAATGTTTTTCAAGACCCTCAATACCTCCTCCCTTTTGATCTCAACATGACCCAAGCTATCTACACACCCTCCCCCAGACTCATCATCCATCAAGTCCTTCTCTGTGGTGAATACTGACGCAAAGTATTCATTTAATACCTCGCCCATTTCCTCTGGCTCCACACATAAATTCCCTTCCCTGTCCTTGAGTGGGCCAACGCTCTGCCTGGCTACCCTTTTGGTCTTTATATATGTATAAAAAGTATTGGGATTTTCCTTAATCCTGTTGGCCAATGACTTTTCATGACCCCTTTTAGCCCTGCTGACTCCTTGCTTAAGTTTCTTTCGACTTTCCTTGTATTTCCCCTTGCTTCGTGTCTTCCTAGCCTCCTAGCCTTGATAAAAGCTTCCTTTCTCTTTTTGATTAGGCTCACAATATCTCTCGTTATCCAAGGTTCCATGAACTTGCCATACTTATCCTTCATCCTTAAAGGAATGTGCTGGTCCTGAGTTCCCAGCAACTTACACTTGAAAGCCTCCCATATACCATATGTTGATTTGCCCTCAAACATCTGCCTCCAATCTACATTTTTCAATTCCTGCCTAATATTGTTGTAATTAGCCTTCCCCAAATTCAGCACCATCACTTGACAACTGCACTTATCTTTATCCATCAGTACCTTAAAGCCTACTGAATTGTGATCACTGTTCCTGAATTGCTCCCTTACTGAGACGTCGACCACCTGACCAGGCTCATTCCCCAATACTAGGTCCAGTACAGCCCCTTTCCTAGTTGGACTATCTTCATACTGTTTCAAGAAGCCCTCCTGGATGCTTCTTACAAATTCTGTCCCCTCTGCGCCCCAACCACTAAGTGAGTCTCAGTCAATATATGGGAAGTTAAAATCACCCACGATAACAACCCTGTTACTTTTACATCTTGCCAAAATCTGCCTACATTTCTGTTCTTCTATCTCCCGCTGGCTGTTGGGAAGCCTATAGTAAACCCTAAATATTGTGATTGCACCATTCCTGTTCCTGAGCTCTACCCATAATACATCGCTGTATGAGCCATCCGAGGTGTCCTCCCGCAGTATAGCTGTGATATTCTCCTTAACAAGTAGTGCAACTCCCCCCACCTTTTATATCCTCCTCTATCCCACCTGGAATGTTAAACTGCCAATCCTGTCCCTCCCTTAACCAAGTCTCTGTAACAGCAGCAACATCATAGTTCCAAGTACTAATCAAAGCTCTAAATTCATCTGCCTTACCTGTTACACTTCTTGCATTGAAAGAGATGCACTTCAGTCCACTGGATCCGCTTTAATCAGCAACCACACTCTGCCTGCTCTTCCTCTGAGCCTTACTGGCCCTATTGTCTCATTCCCTTCCAGTCCTTTCACCTTTGCATTGGTTTCCACCCCGCTGCCAAGCTAGTTTAAATCCTTCCGAGTGACACCAGCAAACCTCCCAGCCAGAATATTTGTGCCCCTCCAGTTTAGATGCAACCCGTCCTTCTTGTACAGGTCCCACCTGCCCTGGAAGAGATCTCAATCGTCCAGATATCTGGAAACCTCCCTCCTACACCATCTGTTTAGCCATGAGTTGAGCTGTACTATCCTCCTATTTATAGCCTTACTGGCACGTGGCACAGGGAGTAATCCTGAGATTACAACCTCCGAGGTCCTGCTCTTTAACTTTCTACCTAACTCCCTGAACTGCTGCCGCAGGACCTCGTCACTTATCCAACCTGTGTTGTTAGTACCAATATGTACTAGAACCTCTGGCTGTTCTCCCTCTCCCTTCAGAATGCTTTCTGCCCTTTTAGAAACATCCTGGACCCTGGCACCAGGGAGGCAACATACCATCCTGAAGTCTCTTTTACGTCCACAGAAGTGCCTATCTGTACCCCTGACTATAGATCCCCCTATAACTACTGCTGTAGTGTTCTTTGTTCTTCCCTTCTTAAGAACAGAGCCAGCCAAGATGGCACCAGATATGCTGCTGCTGTTACCCCCGATAGGTCATCCCCCCCCCGCAACAGTATCCAAACGGTATACTTGTTAGAGAGGGGACCGACCACAGGGGATTCCTGCACCGACTGCCTGCACCTTCTAGCGGACACCCATCTATACGCCTGCAACTTGGGTGTCACCATGTCTCTAAAACTACTGTCTATGATGCATTCTGCCACCCTCATGCTCCTAAGTGCATCCAATTGTAGCTCCAACCTATGCATGTGGTCTGTGAGGACCTGCAATTGGATGCACTTCCTGCAGATGTAGTCATCGAGACTGGAAGCATCACAGATCTCCCACATCTCACAAGTGCAGCACTTAACCCCACTGACTAACATTTCTATCCCCAATCAAACTGTTTAAGAGCATTTATTAAACGCTTATCCTTACTTATCGCTGCAAATACCCAAGGTAGGTCTTCCCTCACTCACCTTCCCAGGTTGCTCCCTTGATCTCTCCCTTTCCCTTTGCTCCTGGTCCTCACAGTGGTGTCTGTGTGCTCTTGTTTGATTAGAGGAGGAAGTAGGGAGGAAAGCACTGAGAAAGTGTTTCGGGTTGAACTGTCATTTGACAACAGCCCCTCCGCAAACCAACTTCTGGAAGTAGTGACTGCACTGATGCAGATCTTCCCTAAGTCAGCCAATCAGTGTCATGACTCTGTTGCCTTCTTCAAGGTTACTTCCTTTTGCGTGGCAAGGACAGTGCCAGGGACCCGGGTTCAATTTCAGCTTCGGGTGTCTGTGTCTGCGTGGGTTTCCTCAAGGTGCTCCAGTTTTCTTCCACAGTCAAAGATGTGCAGGTCTGGTGGATTGGCCATGTTAAATTGTCTGTAGTGCCCAGGGATGTGTAGGCTAGGTGGATTAGCCATGGGAATTGCAGGGTTGTAGGGATAGGGTAGGGTGTAGGTCTGGGTGGGATGGTCTTTGAAGGGTCTGTGTGGACTCGATGGGTCAAATGGCCTCCTTCCACACAGTAGGGATTCCTTCATGGAAGAGTGAAAGCTGTATTCTGAAGGAAGAAGATTAAAAGCCCTCATTGTGGGTCAAGGCAATGGCAAGTATATAGATAGTGAGAAGAATTAAGTCTTGCAATAAAATTTTAGGAAGTCAAAACAAAGACCAATAAACTGGGTCTCAAAGGTAATAATTATCAGATTACTCCCAGTGCCATGTGCTAGTGTTGTGGAAACCAGGACCAGTTCTAGGGGAGTTCAGATCAATGCAGCACCTAAAGCCTTGAACACTAACTCCATTGAGAGAGTTGTCATGTAACTGACAGTGGTAAGTGAATCAGGCTGTAGCAAGGAGAAACAATGTGCACAAAGAATGAGGAAATTTGGATAACACCAGAATAAGAAATAGTAAGGTTATGGATGGGGCTGAGTCAAAAGGAATTGTCCAGTACGTGTATGTAAACACACAGAGCATAGTATGTACAGTTAATGAGAGACAGGTGCAAATATTCACATAAAAATATTATATTGTGATAATAATAGAGACTTGGCTCAAAAAAAAGGCAAGGCTAGGTGCCAGATTTTCTTGAATACAAGGTGTTTAGGAAATGTAGAGAATGAAAGAAAGGAGGATGAGTGGCAATGTTGATTAAGGCAGTAATTACAAAGCTGGAAAGAGCAGATATCCTAGAAGGATCAAGGAGAGAATCTATTTGTTTACAGTTAAGAGACAATGGAAATAACATTACACTAATGGGTGCATTCAATAGATTGCCAACTTGTAAGAAAAATACAGTAGAACAAATTTGCAAAGAGTTTATACAAAGTGCAAAAACTAGGGAATAGTTATAATGGGTGATTTCAATTTTTCCTATGTAAACTGGAATAGTGTTAGTTTCGAGGGCAGAAAGGGTGAAAAGTCTCTAAGGGCTTTCAGAATAACTTTTTTCATCAGTATGCCAAGCAACTCAAATCAGTTAAGGACCTCTTACTGAATAGTGACCACAGTATCATAAGTTTAACATTAACTCTGGAAAAAGAAAAGGCAAAATCTAGAGTCAAAATTTCAAATTGGTGGAGGATCAATTTCAACAGGGATGACAATTGCTCTGTCCTAGGCAAATTAAAATCAAAAATTGACAGGCAAGACATTCACGTAAGGGGACTGGTAGGGAAACTAAACTCTGAGATGTCTGGCTGCTGAGCCTGATAGAGAGTAAGATGGAATTGAAGAAATGTGTGTGACAAAGGTTAGATTGTTTGTGCAAATGAGAACTAGGCTGACTATATTAAGTTCAGAAAGCAATTGAAAGGGACAAACCAAAAAAGCCAAGAGAAAGTATGAGAAAAGATTGACAATCAGCTTAAAGATGTGTCCAAATGTTTTCCATATAAATATTAAAATGATATAAAGAGGAAGAGCGTGTCCAATTGAGGACTAATAAGTGGATCAAAGCATCAAGGCAGAGGAAATGGCTAAGGTACATAGGAGTACTTTGCATTGTCATTTACAAGGAAGAGGATGCTGACAAATTCATGAAGAACAAAAATGTAATTGAAATACTTGATAGGCTAAAAGCTGATAAAGGGAGTTCTTAGAAAGGCCAGCTGTATTTAAATTCAGTAAGTTGTCAGAATTAATGACAGACATTCAAGGGTGCTGGGCCAGGTAAAGGTGGAAATTGCAGAGGAGCTGCCTACTGTGTTATGTCTCACAGCAGGTATGAGATATACCTTTAAGAATGTCATAATTGCATTGTGGCAGGAGGCATGATACAACGCTCTTAGTCTCCATCTTACTGAGTTCTATTCTTTTACAGAACGACGTCTGAGGGACACATACAGTACATTTGAATTGTTTACTTTGAGTGCAGACAAAGCAGTGCCTGCGATTGTATTTATGTATATGTAAATACCAAGAGCTTATGTTTTACCTTCGTACCTGCCATAATAACTGTCGAACTTCTTTAACTTTTACATTTTCTTTGCTTTCTTTGAAACCTGAACCTCTTCCACATACTGCTTCAATGGTTTCACATGGAGTTGGTGAACCATTATGTGCTGAAAGTTTTACACTTGTGGGCATTGCCATTCCATGTGTTGGCTACTTTGTTTTTGAATTCACGGGGTATTACATTGGCACTTGACCTATGCCAAAATAATTAGTACCCAGTTTCTTAGGGTGCATAATTCTAATTTTTGTAAATACTTCTGATGGTGTAATGATATCGATATTATCCATGCGACTGACATGATGAGCATGCATTTTCCATTCTTTCATTCATTGTATGCATAATTAATTAATTCATGTAAAATGTTTCTTGCAGAATGCCACATCTCAATGACTTGTTTTTCTGCTTCAGGCATATCTGAATCAGAAACCATAGCTCTGAATGTTGCTTAAATATATTGAACTTTATCAGGAGGTCTACTGTATTCTAATTTAGACTAAGGGATCTGGTGGACGTTGACTCGCTTGCTTACCATTCATGGACATGAGTCCTCATCAGCAAAATGATGTCCACCCATGTCATATTAAAGACAGTGATCTAAAATCAATTGTTTATCATGGATTGAATGCTTCCTTGGGTTAGTGTATTTAAGACATTAAAACATAAGTTACTTAGCAGACATTACAAGAAAGAAACTAATTTCTGAATATGCAGAAAACCGTAGCAGGCAAAATTGCAGGCAGAGTCACAAAATTGTATACACACTGTATATGGAGTCCTTATAGTTGAATTCTCTTAAAAACAATGCATGCTTACAACATAATGAACTTATATTAGTGCCAAGAGCTAGAAGAAAACAAAGTGAAAGTCAGAGTCATAGAGCCAACAGATTGTGAGAGAGAAGTCAAGTGGACAACTACAAATCTAGTTTCCCAAGCATTTTAATCAAGCTTTAAAGAGAATCCGTCATCAAATGCAACACTGGAAGAGATAATACTTGCACTTGCAGATGCAAATATTTTCAGCAAACTTTACACTGGCAATAGTTACTGGAATTTGAAACATGGTGAGGAATCTTTGCAATTGACAACATTCATAACACTGTTTAGATGATACAAATTCCTGTAGTTAACCTTTGCCCTTTTAGTGAGCCAAAATGCGTTCCAGCAGAAAGTAGACGAGATATACAGGAGAGGCAATGAAACAGTCAGCATAGCTGATCACATCCAGATCTATGACGTAAATGAAAATGCCCCATATTACCATTTACGTGAAACCATGAAGAGAATCAGGAAAATTTGGAATCAAGGTAACCATTGACTGATGCATCATGAAGGTGACAAAATGCCAGCTTTGTCAGAATGACCTACACACTTAACAGAGTCAAGATGAGTTCTGCAAAGGTCACAGATATCTGCTACATGGAAGCTCCAGTAGATAACAAAGAGGTGGGAGGCATTCTTAGCTTGATTCAGTAAATGAGCTTTCACACGCCAGAGTACACTGGTAACTTACGAGGGAAGATGATGAGCATCATTGGTAAGATTCGTACAAGACGAGTTTTGGCAAACGTAAAGGAGTAGTATGTAACCAGTTGGGTTTTTCATACTAGAACAGAGAGACCCTGTCACTCAGGAAGTAGATGCTTTTAAAAAAATGTCTGGGAACCACTCTGTTACAGAATGGATATCTGATAGTAGTCACATCAAAACTCTCACATCAGTTGAGACCAGAAATGCCAACTCATCATCCACCCATGACACACAGGCACAACATTTTATCAAGAGGGTGATATAATGAATAAAGTTTTCTGAAACACAAAAATAAGCAATGAAATAGTCTGTTGACAAGTTTAATTGTACAGTTGATTGTTTATTTTTAATTTAGACATAACAAAAACTAAGGTTTGAAAGACTAGTATTGAAAGGTTGAGAGGCATTTTTTTAAAAAAAGAAAGGATGATGCTATATTATTAAGGTATTCCCAAGTGATTTTGGAACTATATTGTTATGTTTGTGTATAGATATGTTTCATGATGCCACATCATTCACCACTGCACTATAGACACTTTTTTTCACAGTGAGTGGTGAAATCTGAAAAATATATTTGACAGAAGCTTCAGTGCTTGTGCCTAATTTTGAATTTCTGGGGACCATAAGATATAACAATATGGAAATGGGAGCAGATGAATTGCTCTTGCAGACAGTCTGCAAGAACTGCACAATGGTTCTATTCCATAACAAAATGTAAGAAACGCAAGCATTCAAATTTGTTGTGCATTCCTTTCTTCTCCATCTCCAATATCTTCATGCTTGGATGTACCTTACCAATAAAAATGCTATAATTGTTAGCCTGTATTCTTACACTAAGCATTGCTTACACTACTTTTGATTGTATCCATCACTACAAATGCAAATATGTGAAAGATTTAATGATGAGCACATTTTAGTTCATTTATTTCGCATCTAAGGTACCAATAAGCATTCATCCATTCAAGCATCAAATAATTTCCTTAACTTTACTTCATCAATTATGCAAAGTTCCAGTATTTCTGTTCTTTTCAAAGCTTCAACATGACTGAACTCTTAAATAATGTACACCTTCCACTTCATTAATGCTTTGTTGCAAAACCTGCATTTAGGAATTTTGTTCACGGTCACTCGATTAACCAAGTGTTAAACCAAGAGGAACATTTTAGGAGCACAGAAAATAAATTACAGGCTGAGTCTGAAGTTTTTTTTGGTGAGTTCCAATTATGTTGAGGTTTTGGGAGCATTTTTTTGTGATGCCTGGCATGATGTCTCACTGTGTCTTAGCAAATTTACCTCAATTACTACCTAAACCATCCCATGGCATTCCTCTTGTCTGATTCTATCCCCATCCAACTACCCACCATTCCAGAACAATTCACCATTCACTGGTTATTTGCAGAAAGATCAATAACTCTGGCACCTGTGCCATCTTTGAAAGGCTGTTGTATGCCTGGATAAGCATTAGCAATCCAGCGATGCCCCTCACCTGCAATGTAATAGCATAGCAGTCACAAAGACAGGCTGCTCATGGCTGCCAATCTTCACATATTGCACCCCCATTCTCTCATTCCAGTTACTGTCCGATCAACAGGCTGCAGAATTTCTTTGTAATTAGCAACACCTTGCCCAAATACCCTTTCTACGTCCCCTCTATTCTGTCCCCATACCCAATGGAGACCTGCATCTTGTCATTGTGCAGGAGCAGAACATCACGTACAGGGAAACAATTGGGCAATTCCAAACATGAGCCTTTATTTAAAGCCACCAAAATGCATAGAGGCTGCAGTTCATCCCAAAATGCAAACCAAATGCCAGCAACATGACCATTAACTAGTCTACATCCATGATAGTCTGCTGCAGCCAGATCTCATTGACAGTCAGGTTATGAATTTTGAAGAAGGGTCACTGGATCCAAAATATTAACTTTGCTTTTTCTCTCAAGATACTGCCAGGCCTGCTGAGTTTCTACAGCTATTTCTGTTTTAGTTTCAGATTTCCAGCATCTGCCATTTTTCATTTTCTGGTCAGTCATCTCCTGTCTGGCTTGTATTACCAGTGCAGCTGAAGTCTATTATGTACAAGGAGAACTTCATTCTCCCCACTGTCCTCATCCTTCTCTTTGGAAGGCTGCTCCTGCTCTCTAGTTCCTCTGCATCCAGGGCACCCTTCATTATCTGCTCCAATGCTACAGAGCATGGTGTGATAAGATGATGTTGCATACTCTGTCCAGATAATATTGGAGGGTCCAAACATTAGAACGACATCTTCAGCAGACCCATTGTCTGCTCCACCACAGCCCAGGTTGAAACATTGGCAGCACTGTATCTGCACTTTACATCAGCCAGGGCCCTGTTCTATGGTGCCATTAGCCATGGTTGCAGTAGGTAGCTCTTATTTCCCAGTAGCCGGCCTTGTAAGCACCAGGTACACGAGAGTGCTCCAGGATTTGGAACAAAAACAAAGTTGCTGGAAAAGCTCAGCAGGTCTGGCAGCATCTGTGAAGGAGAAAACAGAGTTAATGTTTTGGGTCCAGTGACCCTTCCTCAGAACTGATGGTGGCTGGGAAAATATCAGTTTATTTGCAGATACTAGGGAGGTGGGTTGGGTAGGGAGTAAATGATAGGATAGAGCCCGAAGAGAGAGAAAGACAGTTGGACAGACAAAGGAGTTGCTAACGATAAGGCTGGGAGGGTGAATAGTTGTTAATGGGGACTGTTAGTGACTAACAACAGGGGTGTGTTGTGGCAGGCTATGTGGTAACAAGGCCTGGTGTGTGGGGTGGGGGGCTGGGATATGGGAGAGTTTAGGTCCTAAAGTTATTGAACTCAATATTGAGTCCGGAAGACTGTAGGGTCCCCAAGCGGAAAATGAGGTGTTGTTCCTCCAGCTTGCATTGAGCTTCACTGGAACACTGCAGCAAGCCAGAGACAGAGATGTTGGCCAGGGAGCAGGGTGGTGCATTGAAGTGGCAGGCAACAGGTAGTTCAGGGTCTTCTTTGCAAGCAGAATGTAGATGTTCTGCAAAGCAGTCACCAAGTCTACGCTTCATTTCCCCAATGTAGAGGAGACCACATTGTGAGCAACGAATGCAGTAGACTAGATTCTGGGGAGTGCAGGTGAAGTGTTGCTTCACCTGGAAGGTATGTTTGGGCCCTTGGATACTGGGGAGGGAGGAGGTAAATGGGCAGGTGTTGCACCTTCGCCGGTTACAGAGGAAGGTACTGCAGGGCTGTGGGGAGGTGTTGGGGATGAAGGAAGTGTGGACCAAGGTGTCCCGGAGGGAATGGTCCCTGCAGAAGGCGGACAATGGAGGGGAGGGAATATGTGTCTGGTGGTGGCATCTTGCTGGACATGGCGGAAATGGCATCTGATAATCTTCTGGATGTGGATGCTGGTGGGATGGTAGGTAAGGATAAGGGGAACCCTGTCGCTGTTGTGGGAGGGAATAGAAGGGGTGAGGGCGGAAGTGCAGGAGATGGGTCGGACCTGGTTGAGGGCCCTATCGACAACGGAGCCGGGGAAACCTCGGTTGAGGAAGAAAGTGGACATTTCGGAGGCTCCTTTGTTTAAGTTGGCCTCATCTGAACATATGCGACGGAACTGAGAGAATGGGATGGAGTCTTTACAGGAAGTGGGGTGTGAGGATGTATAGTCCAGGTAGCTGTGGGAGTCAGTGGGTTTGTAATGGATATTAGTGGCCAGTCTATCCCCAGAAATGGAAACAGAAATGTCGAGGAAGGGAAGGGAGGAGTCAGAGATAGACCAGGTGAAAGTGAAGGCAGGGTGGAAATTGGAGGCGAAATTGATGAAGTTTTCCAATTCCAGACGAGAGAGGGAAGCAGCACTGACGATATCATCGATGTATCGGAGAAAGACTTGTGGGTGGGGGCCGGAATAGGACTGGAACAAGGAATGTTCCACATACCCCACAAAGAGACAGGCATAACTAGGGCCCATGCGGGTACCCATGGCAACCCCTCTTACCTGAAGAAGAGGAGTTGAAAGGAAAGTTGTTGAGGGTGAGGACAAGCTTGGCCAAGTGGAGGCGGGTGGTGGTGGGTGGGCATGGTTCAGGTCTTTGCTCCAGGAAGAAGCGGAGAGCCCTAAGACCCTCCTGGTGGGGAATGGATGTGTAAAGGGATTGCACGTCCATGGTAAAGAGGAGGTGGCTGGAGCCGGTAAACTGGAAGTTTTGAAACCGGCGTAAGGTGGCAGATGAATCATGGATGAATGTGTGTAGGGACTGGACCGGGGGGAGAAGACTGAGTCAAGGTAGGAAGAGATGAGTTCTGTGGGGCAGGAGCAGGCTGAAACAATGGGTCTACCTGGACAGTCCTGTTTGTGGATTTTTGGCAGGAGGTAGAAACGAGCTGTGCAGATTTGGAGTTGTGGCAGGTACCAGGGTATCAGATACGCACCTTCAGGAAGTACCATGTGATCACAGATCACTTAAGTATTAAGGAATGGAGCCCCTTTTGGTTGATGAATTCCGCAGTGTGATATGACCACGTCTGTATAGTCGATGGCTCCCTGCAACTGGGGAATGCAGATATGTTTCCAAGTTCTACTGACCTCATCATTAGGAAATGTAATAAAGTGACCAAGTTTTGCAAAGATGTTGTCACTGACCTGATGCATTTGTGGGTGCATGACTGAGTGATTCCATACATGTGACCTGCCACTCGCTGGAAGAAGCCAGTCGAATTGAAATTCAAAGAGTCTGACAACTTCACAGCCAACAGGTGAGGCGGGCCTTCTGCAAGTCTCAGGCCTCGCTCTAGCATCCAGCACAGTTCTGTCATAGTGTCCATGGAAGTATGGAACTTGTGCCTCACTCATCCCCAGGAAATGGAGCCACGTCGAAAAACTGTGGTCCTCCTGTGGACCCTGTGAATCCTGACAAGAGTGTGGCTTTGACCTCTCCCTGAACTGGGTCCTCTCCTTGGCCTCTGCAGTTCCATACTGCTTCTGCCCCAGGACTTGCCATTGGGCCTGGTCCTTTACCTTCTTAAGAAGGCAGCCACAATGACCAACATCCCAGAAGTAGCAGGATGCATGACCCTTTGCTGGAAATGACCTATGTTGGAAACATAAGGAACATAAGGTCTCAAACAGTTAGTCATGGAATACCCTACAGACGAAGGCTGCATACCCTGGTCTGTAGAGTGAGATATGCTGCACCCTGATGATGAGGGCCCTGTCTCCATTATTCAATCAGCTTCAGCTCTAGTATGTGCACCAACCTGATGAAGGTGCTACATCAGCTGAATGAACAACACATTCCATCAAAAAGGGAGTGCCCGCTGGGGTCCAACCCCTTCCCATCCCTGACCCACATCAATCATTCAACTTTTCATTGTGTTCATAGAGTCCATGGTAACACTACATAACAGATGATGAAGCAATGGTCTCTGCTCTCATAGCACCTTTGGAATTGATGCATTGCTTTTAACCAGTGTTCCCTCATTACAAGTCATTTACAAGGACCAGTGGCATAATGTCAATCTCCTTTGACCAAAATTTGCACCCTACGTTTGTTCTTTCTGCATGCAATGCAAATAACCAATGAACTGTTTGAAAATTAAACACATTTGGGCCAGCACAGTGGCTCAGTGGTTAGCACTGCTACCTCCTAGTGCTAGAGACCTGGGTTCAATTCCAGCCTTGGGTGATTTTCTGCAGTATGTGTACGTTTTTACCGTTTCTGCCCAGTGCTCTGGTTTCCTCCCACTGTCCAAAGATGTGCAGGTTAGGTGGATTGGCCATGCTAAATTCCTCATAATGTCCAGGGATGTGTAAATTAGCTGTGGGAAATGCAGGGTTAGAATTGTAGGGTCGGTCCGAGTGTGATGCTCTTTGCAGAGTCAGTGTGGCCTTGTTGGGCTGAATGGCCTGTTTCCACACTGTAGGGATTCTATTCTATGGCAACTGTATGCTTCATGTACATGTCCCTTCAATATCTTAGCATACAGCACTCATGGCTTCCATGTATTTGCTCATCAAACTGACACTGATTCCACTCACACTGTCACTATCCCAATCCTTTTTCAGTTGAAATTTTGCATCTGAAGAACAGCAAGTGATGTCAGGGAACACAGCTCACAGTGGACATTATCAGCATTGGGTCCTGCCTGGTTACCAGATACCCACCTCCCTCCCCAGAGGCTGCGTGTGTCCTTTTCCCTTGCTGTACCCTGACAGCCCATTTCTATTCACCCCTTCCCATGTACAGCCACATTGAAGTTTGCCTCCAACTGCCCTCCCTGGTCACAAACCCTGGTATTACATCTTACTGATGCCTACCACACTCCATTTGTGGAGGCCATGGTGATGGGGTCACTGCCAATCATACCCTCTGCAGCCCACCATGTCCTCTAATGGGATCTGTCCACCTTCCCCACACTTTGAATTTGCCCTATCAGTGCTTTTGTTTCCACCTCCACACATAAGCATCTACTTCCCCCACATCATCCACCCCTCACTTTGGCAGTGCTCGCCAAACCCTACTGCCCTTACAGTCACCCCCCTGCCTTGCATCCTCCTCACCAATCAACACACAAATCTCCTGGATTATATTCACCACAGACCTCTGAGTGACTTTGACAAAGAGCCCCTAGACATGACTGACCAGACCCCTGTCTGCAGAATTTTCAGTTCCCTGTGTATCAGATGATACACAATTCTGACTGTGGGAAGTCCTATGGACTATAATTTGCACATATCCCCTGACTGTGAAATCTGAAACAACTGCGGATGCTGTAAATCAGGAACAAAAACAGAAGTTGTTGGAAAAGCTCAGCAGGTCTGGCAGCATCTGTGAAAGAAAAAATCAGAGTTAACGTTTTGTGTCCGTGACCCTTCCTCAGAGTGGGTCTGACGGCACTGGCACTGCCTGACATACAACAGCCCCCCCTTGACTGGACTGAGGACTAACCAACACTCACGTCCCACCCACTTTTCAGAATGGCTATTTGGTTGAATAATCATGTCCACTTGCTGCTGGTGTTAGATTGCCGTCTTGGTGTTCTGTACAGAAGATGTTTCACCCCCCTCCCCTCCAATAGATCTTTACTGATAATCATGACAAGCAGCCTATCTGTGTGTCTGCACAAATTGCCACGTTAGTCCAATGGTGCTGATAGCCTTTAGGCTCTGTCTGAAGTGCCAATGTGCTGACATTCATGGCAGGCCATGGCAAGGCACTGCATGAATACTGGGCTAGTATGCAGGGAGGCACTAAGTGAATGAGTGCTAAGCAGGTGGATGCTAAGAGATCAACTGAGCAGCTCAGATGTAACCTGGTCCCATCCTTGATCCTGGTGCTTGACAATGCACGCAAAGTGTCTTAGCACCAACCTTTGAATGGTAGTTGTTGATGTGCACTGCAATGCCAATCTGTGTTACTGAATGTCCTGCAAGTGGATCAGAGAGATGACATGAGGATCCTTAGGGATCTGCAAATGTCAGATGCAATGTCCAAGGATGAGGGGTGCATGCGGTTGGTGCCCATGGATCATGCGCAGGATGCTGTTTGGTATTGAGCAACGTGGAGACTCCTGGCAACTAATAGTGAGCTGAGGTCTCCAGGCACCAACCCATTCTTCCACATGGAGAAATCTAGGTTGTTCACCATGTTTGGTAAGATAGGAAGCTAAATATTAATTTGTGACATTAATAAGGTATTTAACAAGTATAATCCTCTTTAACTGACAACTTCTTATTGCCTAGCAAGGAACTTAGCTTGCTACTTGACAGATGCATAAAAGATGCAATGATTTGTTCCCAAACATTGAGATGGGTGTCACACAAATCTGTCACAAATCTTGCCATAACTCATGTCACTCAGGCACTTATAAGATTCTGCTCGTCATTTGTACATAATATAAAGTACTCTAGTGCATTGTGATATGGCATAGTTTTAAATCTGTTTTCATATTGTTAAACAATTATAAATGTTCATCTAATTCAGATGTTTGAAGTCAATTTGGGCATCTCTTTAAGAAACAGTAATGATTTTTCAATGTTCTTTTCCATTTTCAGATTATCTATTGCTGTAGAAGAGCAGGCATACCTTGTATATTCTACTTTGCAATTTGTTGTTTTGTGAGTTAGACTGGCATAGTATTGATAATATTGATATTATGAGCTCTTGTCCATTATGTTTGCCCAGTTTTTATTTTGCTGTTTTCGAGTTGTTGCTGCATGCAAAATGATGATTAAGCTATCAATGATCTAGTGATATGCAGCCTGGGGAATTACGTGGTATCCACTTTCATGTTGATTTGGAGAGGATCTCCATAAGGCATCCACATTCAAGGTGATTAAGGGAGGGTTTCCACATGAGGCATCCATTTTCATGGTGATTGAAGGAGTCTGTACACATGAAGCATCCATTTTCGTGGTGGTTTAGAGTTGTTCCCAAAGCAGCTATTCCCAAATGAATTAATAATATTACTAATCTGTGATAGTAATTTTTGAGATATGTGAAGGATAGTGTTCCTAATGACTGCTCACTCATTATACAAAATGTGAATATTTTAATTCTGAGAACAGGGCTGACTTGATATGACTCTGAATGCTGCAAAACATAGGACCCGTAGGGTGTCATTTTTAAAGAAAAACTGCCATGTGGATAACTTTAACCATTATACTGCACCTTAATATTTCTACATTATATGATTAAATTCAAACAACTAAAACATGCAGTTCTGCTGCTCTTCCTGCAATTATACAGGATCTCTTCCCCCATTGCTCAAGATGAGCCTGTGAACTCATCCTGAAACTGCCATTGGTGATAATTATGGTCAGGTTCATGGGGAGGATCACTGTTTATGCTCTCAAAATGTAAGTATCACAAGTTTTGGAAGGATATCGACATCTAAGCTGGTGAAAGAAACAAACAAGAAAGACAGTATCAAAATACGTCTTTCAAAAAGAATGACTACACCACTGAAATAGCTCACTGTTTACTAGATTAAATGCAAGTCACTGCCATTTTCCATAATATTCCAAATCTATACTAATTAATAATACGATATAATATTGAAACATAAATAATTTTACATTAAAATATTTTTACAAGTGTTGTAAGTTCAATTTGAGTTTGAATTTTCTTTCTGTAGATGTGTTTCAAATGAAAGGGATTAGGAAATCATTAATATCCTAAATATTTTGAAGAAAACATTTAAATTTTAACATTCTCATGTTTAATTATAGGGATGTGTTAGGATGATTTCATTTAAAAATGATGCTTGTTTTACATGCCTGGATTCGTTGCAAGCTGGAGAGTAAAATGCTGGGTCTCATTTCTGGATATGTGATCTGAAGTGCTTTTATACTTAAAGTTGCATAGGAAATGTACAGGAACATTTATGAAAAAGATCTTTAGATCACACAAAGTACTTGTCTAAAAAATTACTAGGATCAAATGCTAAAAGCCTGTTTGGGTGCTAGGAACAACATGTTCTCAAGCACCCTTAATAGCCATCAGAAATGTCTCGGGTTTCTGTACATTCTGTTGTGCATTTGTCTACTAATGTCGGAAGCAAATGCCCTGTGGCTGTTCCAGCATCTGCAGACTTTATTCCAATCTGCAGAGGCCAATAGCCATGGATCCTGTCAAGCGCTGTAACTGAAGAAGTGCCTAAACACAGTTGAGGGAGACGTACAAGGCATCTCTTAATTAGCTGCTCATCAGTGGGTCCTCACATGGGCTGTAGGTGTAGCCTAGAGGCTTGAAGTCAACACTGCCCGTCTTATCTCTGAAAAATAAATTGAGAGATGGGTCGCAGGGTTTGCAGATTCTGTCTGCAACGATAGAAATTAGTGCATATTTTCTTTTCATACCCGTATTCAATAAATTCCAGTGAATCCACTGTACACTTGTATTGCATTTCATAAGAATTGCAAAATGTCTGCCAATTTATTGTGTAAGATTTTAATGAGTTGATTAAACAACTGTGCGCCTGGGGAATTATAATCCTCAATCTTGCAATTATGAGGCATGATTGTCAACTTTATTGAGCTATAAAGCATTTTGTTTTGCTCATGGGTTCACTCTTAACTTCAGCATTGAATATAAATGAAGCTTAAATTATTATGGCTCACAAGCAATAAACAATTTAAATGGAACTGTTTGAAGCAACTTCTGTTAATTATTTTGTTTTATAACTCAAGTCACGCAAGTCTGTCAAAACATATACTAGATCTAAATAAAAGAAGTAAATATCACAATTGACAGTGCAAGTGAAAACCTGCTTCATTCCAAGGCTACGTTGTGATTTCTTGATAGTTTTATGTGTGTTGAAAGGTTTCAATTTTACATTTTTCATTTAGTATAATGGATTGCTACAATAAAACAATAATTTTTAATCATCACAATTGATTTAATCAAGTCATCGTCAATTTTAGCTCTTTCCTAAACATTGTCCCAAATCGCTTTGACTTTTTTTTCAGTGTTCTTCTACAATTAAACTTCTTAGATTATTAAAGGTTTTTCTTTATCTTTGAGTCAGATATCTCTCCAGTGTTCAACACCAACCTCCATATCCATAAGAACTTTAAATTTCTATGAAATAACATATCTTTATCACACTGGACCATGGGACAATCAGAAATACTTGTCATTGCATTTGGTTTATGAGAAATATTACAGGTCGTCCCGAGATTGCTTAGGTCTTGGTGTGTGGTGGGAGAATCTCTTTTAGACCAAGACATAGCCTATAAATTACATTACGGGTTTATTAATGACAATACCAAGATAACTGTAGCTATGCAGAGAACAGACTGCACCTCTTAAAGAGGAGGAACATTCTAGCAGGAGCAGATGTTGGAACTGGCTGCAGAATAGAATGTGCACAAGAAACAACAAATTAGTGATCAGGGTCCAAGACTTTCTGACATTGAAGGTTTTTGTTGAACAACTGCAGAGAAAGTTGGGTGCCATGTATCTGTAAGGATCTATGAGGACTTCCAGTCAAAAATCTCAGAAGACAGTGGGACCATGTGATTATCTTAGAATCGCAGAGGTCTACAACACAGAAAAAGGCCCTTTGGCCCATCAAGTTTGCGATGGCCAAAACAAGCACCTAACTTTTCTACTCTCATTTCCCAGTATATAACCCACAGCCTTGTATGCCTTGGGGTTGCAAGTGTACATCTAAATACATCTTAAATATTATGAGAGCTTCTATTTCTATCACCCTTAAAAGCAATGAGTTCCGGATTCCCACCACCTTCTGGGTGAAATTAAATTTCCTCACATCCCCATTAAACCTCCGACCCTTAAATCTATGCCCCTCCTTACCAAGGTGAAAAGTCACTTCCTGTGTACTATATCTATGCCCCTTATAATTTTATACATTTCAATCATGTACCTCCTCAGCCTCCTGTACTCTAAAGAAAACAACTGCAGTCTATCCAGTATTTCTTCATAACTAAAATTAAAACTTTCCAGCCCAGGCAAAAACCTGGTAAATCTACTTTGCACTGTCTCCAATGCAATCACAGTCCTCCTACTTTGATTGCCAATGCTACAAGTGTAGCCCAGAGGACCTGAGTGTAGAACTGTAAGAAGCTAGCCATGGTGGCCATGAAGCCATTGTTAATTGTTCAAAAAGCCACTTGGTTTACTACTGTCTTTAATGGCAGGAGATCTGCCATTTTTACCTCGTCTGGTCTGTTTGTGACTACATACCCACAGCATTATGTTGTCTCAAAATACCCTACAAATTGGCTTGGAAAAACATTGAGTTGTATCAAACCATCATAAAGTCAAAAAGGAATGAATCTGGATGGACTGCCTGACATAGACCTAGTTACAGAAAGTAACGATGACACATTCAGCCCTGTTGATCCTACAAAGCCTTCCTTTTTTCCACCTGGTTGGCTTGTGCTAATGTTAGGAGACTTACAGTCTGGTCTAGAAACAGCCAGACCCAATCATACCCATTGAATCTAACCTACAGGTAACTTTGTTTTTGATCATGAGATGTGGATGTTACTTGTTGGACCAGTAGTTTTTGTCTATTCCTAATTGACCTGAAGAAGGTGGTGCTGAGCTGCATTCTTGAACCACAACAGTTCTTCATGTGTAGGTCTACTCTCAGTACTGTTAGGAAGGGAATTCCAGAATTTTGACCCAGCCGTAGAGAAGAATGGTGATATAGTTCCAACTAAATATGGTACCTGTTAAAGGAAACTTGCAGCTGGTGATCCTGCAATAAATCCCCTGCTCTAGTCTTTCTAGGTGGCAGATGTAGTGAGCTTTAGAAAGTGTTGAAGGAGCCTTGTTGAATTCTCATACTGCATCTTGTAGATGGTACACACTGCTGCTACTGTGTGTCAGTTGTGAAGAGAATAATTGTTAAATGTGGTGGATGCTGCATGTTGTAGTCGCAACCACTGATAGCTTGTGGTTGGGGGTAGAGTGCTGCCACCAATCTTCCTTTCCATTCTTCTGAATAAAATTCAAATCAAATTAAACAATCATCCTTCCTATGCTGAATCTGAAGGCGTATCTAATTAGTAGTGGTGGAGGATAAATTACCTCAGAGTCTTCCAAGAAGAAATGTTTTCTCACACAATAAAATGCAGTTTATTGTATGATCGAAATAAGTACAAACTACATTGACTAGCTAGGCACAACTACTAACACTATCAAGAGCTAAAGATTATATATCTGGCCCATAGGATCTGTGCTAGAATATCTCTTCTCCATCCCCAAAGACCATGTCACATTATCGGATTAAATGTAACTTTGCCTTTAACCTCATTCAGACCCATTACCTTATACAACATCTCATCCCAGAGGTTTTCTTGCTTGTTAATATTTGCACATTCAAGTAAATAACTATGTTGACTTTTATAGTCACTCATCTGTCTTCAAAGCTCTGACTTCACAACTTCAGGCTGTCTGGAGGTTTTTCACAATTCTTAGAATACGCATTCTCCTCAGGCTTGGAATATTAATAGGTCCTTGCTTAAGGACTGCTGATCTTGATTCTGATCTTTACTTAGATTGATCTGTGATCCAATCCTTTGCTGATGGATCATTTATCTCTTGGATGTCCTTCTTGGAGAATGCTGTCCTTGTTAAACCTGGTAATTGGTCCATTGCTTTATTGAGAAGACTTTTAATCTCCTGGATTTTCTTTGCAGCGGAAATCTTCCCTGCTAATTCAGGTAGTTATGTCACAACATCATCTGGGAGATCGTGATCTCTTAAATGTTCAGCATGGAAGATGACTGCCCTGTTCAATTTCACAGTTTTGTCAAATTCATATGGAATAACTCACCAATTTCCATTATGAAAATCTTGGATATATTTTCTAAACGAGTATATTCTCTAATATGGGTGGGATATTCTTCCTAGATAAGGAAGTTCTAGCTGCATGAACCACTTTGTGTGAGTAAACATCTTGTTTTTTTGATGCTATGAAACTTGGCTTACTTTAGCACACTTCTGGAATGACCTATAGTTTTGCAGATGTAGGATTGTTTTGTCATAGCAGCAAACTGCTTGTGCTTGTGAGGTTGTTATGTTCCACAGTGCTGCCAATGATTGTTACTATCTGCTCTTTGGCTAATTCTCTGTTTTGGCTAGTTATGTGTGTCTACCCATTTACGCCTTATAAGGTGCATAAGTTCTGTTGGTCTCCTGTGGTAAGTTGCAGCTGAGTTGCTGTTTTTGCATTTCTTCCTGGGCAAAATGGACATTTCCCTGCCTATCATCATCTACTACTTCTCACTATTTTTAGAACCTCTGTGACTGTAGCCTTAATAAATCTTCCTGCCGAAATCGTGGTTTAAGTTATGAACATTCTGGTCTATTCATAATCTTTAAATTCTTCTATCTTTCTACATTAGACGTTGATTTCTTTTTCTTAAAATTCCTTTGTTGCTTTAAATGTACTTTGCAATTTTTCTAATCCTGTGACCTTTGTATAAAACAATGTTCTACCAATTGTGCTTTTTCCTGTATTTTTGCCCCATTCAGGGTATAAGCAATGGCAGCAATGCACATTTTGAATGGTTTAAGTCCTTCTTTTCAATTTTATTCTTTTCAACCTGGTCTTTTGTACCAATATGTTTAAAAAGATTTTCCCCATTTCCCTCATGGAGCTCAGAACTGCTCCAAAAAATACTTCTTCTGTAAGGACTCTGTCACTGTGTGCCTACTTTTATTTATTAGATCATGGAATGTGGATGTCGTTGGGTAGGCCAGCATTTGTTGCCCATTTCTAATTGCCCAGGGGGCAGTTAAGAGTCAGTTACATTGATGTAGGTCTGGAGTTACATTATACTTCCGACCAGGTAAAGATAGTAGATTTCTTTCCCTAGAAGACATGAGTGAGCTAGATGGGTTTTTATGACAATCAACAATCATTGCATTGTTGCTCCACAGTCAGCAAGCTAGCTTTTTTTATTCCAAACTTATATTAAATTCAAATTTCACCATCTGCTGTAGAGGCATTGGAACGCACATCCAAAAAACAACCTGGATCTTTGGGATATTAGTCCAGTGACATTACCACTATGCTATGCTACCCCCTAACTACTTTTAAACGTTCCAACTCTATTAATTAGTAATGCTGTATTTCTGTTCCTGTGTGTTTTCACACATTTAATAGAAGTTTCTCAACTTCTGGATGATTTCCCATTTTCTGCAGCTTAGTTGGGGGTTTTACTGTGTTTTCATGGACAAGATAAACATTCTTCCTAACCTGCACTGTTTTTCCTGAATTGCTTTCCAGCTCTAGGATGAAGGTTTTCTTCTATGCTGCTTCTGTTTTGCTGCTGTCTCACTGTCTGAGTATTCTTGAACTGGTAATGCATTTTAAATCGATATACTCACTTCTGATTTTCTTTTTCCCTTAGGCTGAATGGAATTGCTTAGGGTCTGTAATACACAACTCTGGAGCATCAATGGGACATCAACCTGGGCTTCCTGGCTGAGATTTGGGACACTGCCACTGCACCACAAGAGGCCCTATCCTCCTTTTTATATTCCCTAATCAACCCGTTCAGAGATGTTCATAGACACCTCTGCAGCAGCTGGTTCTTGAACATGGGTCTCCTAGGTCAGAGGTAGGGACACTACCAATTTGTCATAAGAGTCTTTATCCTCCATCTTATGCTGAGTCCAAGGATCTGCTAGGATAGAGGCCATCAGGTTCCACGGATTTGTTAGACTTTAGCTCCTTAAGCTTCCCAAAACTTTTTGTCTGCTGATATTAGGTATCCCAATTTCCTACTCTTTTTAGCCCCTGTGTTCCTCTCTATTTCTGGTACCCAGAACTTGTGTCTTCGAGAATCAAACCAGGCACAAAGCAATTGTTCACTGCTTTTCTCACTTTCTCATTGCCTGATACAATTTCTCATGAGTTTGTTTTAAAAGGATCAACATTAAGTTTAGCAGCTCTCTTCATTTATATAAACCAGCAAAAGCTCTTACAAACTGTTCTTATATTATTGCCTAGTTTCCTCTCATGTTCCATTTTTTCCCTTTTATCAATCTTTTGTGGTCCAAATCCTCTTAATTTTCTGTCCTTGGTAATATTATAAGCCTCTTTTTATAACCTGATACTTTCCTTAACTTCCTGAGTGAGCCATGCTTTGGTCATTCTTGCTGAATTCTTATTTTTTAATGGAAAGTGTTCTTGTTGAACATTTTAATTTCAAAGCAAATCACTCAGTATTCACTTACTGCATGCCTTTTAGTCTATTTACCCAATCAGCCTTCACTCGTTCTCTCTTATACCTATGTAACCAGCCACAGATAGTGATGTGCTGGGAAAGACTTATATGATGTTCAATTGAGTATATTCAACAACTAGAGCACACCACAACATGCCCTACTCCAGCAAAATCTGGCCAAAAATGCAGTAAATCTGACAAAGTTGCCCAATTCTGATCGAGCTCTAAGGTCAATCCAAAGTAGTTCAACAATGAAAAATAAATTGGATGGACACTTGAAGGAAATAAACTTGCAGGGCTAAAAGGGCAGGGTAGGAAAATGGGACACACTAATTGTTCTTTAGATATTCAACATGGATTTGATCCTCTGAATATCTCCCTTCTGTCTTCAGTTACATCCTCAGTGACCTTACCTCCACCAAAAGTGCAGAAGTGTTGCTGTTTGGTACAGATTACATAGCTTTAATTTCAAATTGCAATTATGAATTGAATAGGCCACAATCAAGGCTTGGACTGATAAGTGGTGAGCAACATTTGTAGCATGCAAAGGTAAGTCAATGACCATCTTGAGCAGGAGAAAATTGATCTACAGGTAGTCCCAGGTTGTGAACGGGTTCTGTTCTTGACTCCGTTTGCAAGTCGATTCGTATGCAAGTCAGAACACAATGCAGGACAGTATCAAACAGCTCTTCGTATGGACAGGGAATGTTTATACATCAGTTATTTAAAATTAAACCCCTGTATTTGATTGCAGTTGTAAGTATAGTGGTTTGTAAGTTGAACATTTGTAAACTCCTGTACTTTCCTTTGACAGTACCATCATGGATTCCTCCACGTTGTGAAGACGGGGTGGGAAGGGGAGTAGAGTGATGTGGGATGTCGGTCACCATTGATCAGAAATTTAACTGGGCCAGCCATGTAAATAGACTGACTATAAGAGCAGTTTAGAGGCTGGCTTTTTTGGGCAAGTAACCACTGACTCCCTAAATTCTCTCTATCACTTATAAGATGCCATTTTTTCAGGTAGTAGAGCTGGAACATTGCTATGTCTTCTGTTTGCCTTCTACAGCTCAAATGTGATAAAGTATGTCTTGAAGAGAGATTGGCTATGTCCTGTTTCTCTTGAAGAGAAGTGTTGTAAACCCAGTGCCAAGATGGCCTGTTCCAAGGAAAGCAGAGAAACTAGCTTTAGGGTTTTTTTTAAAAAATATTTAGACAAAAGAAACATGAGTGGGTGGAGACAGGCTCATACAGACCCAAGTTTTAGTTTTTGCTTTCAGTTGATGAAGTTGGGATTTTTGGAGTTGAAACTGTTAGATACAGCTCTGTTGCTGTGAAAAGCTTCAGTACTCTGTCCATTGCTAGATTCGTTCTTTTATTTCTCCTTTCTCCTGGATTGGGGGAGATAGCAAATGAGGGAAGTTGAATCAGAGATAGTAGGAACTGCAGATGCTGGAGAATCCGAGACAACAAGATGCAGGGCTGGATGAACACAGCAGGCCAAGCAGCATCATAGGAGCAGAAAGGCTGACGTTTCAGGCCTAGACCCTTCATCAGAAAAGAGGGAGGGGAAGGGGGTTCTGAAATAAATGGGGAGAGAGTGGGAGGCGGATAGAAGATGGATAGAGGAGAGGATAGGTGGAGAGGAAACAAACAGGTCGAAGAGGCGGGGATGGGGCCAGTAAAGGTGAGTGTAGGTGGGGAGTTAGGGAGGGGATAGAGATTACGAGAGTGTTGCAGTGGGAGAGAGATCCCCTCAGTGGTCGAGAACGCCCTCAACCGTGTCTCCCACATCTCCCGCAATTCATCCCTCACACCCCGTCCACGCAATAAGAACCAAAAAAGAATCCCCCTCGTCCTCACGTACCACCCCACCAACCTCCAGATCCAACGCATCATCCTCCGACACTTCTGCCATCTACAATCCGACCCCACCACCAAAGACATCTTTCCCTCCCCACCCTTATCTGCTTTCCGGAGGGACCACTCTCTCGTGACTCCCTTGTCCGAACCACACTCCCCTCCAGCCCCACCACACTTGGCACTTTTCCCTGCAACCGCAGGAAGTGCTACACCTGCCCCCATACCTCCTCCCTCACCCCCATCTCAGGCCCCAAGAAGACTTTCCACATCAAGCAGATGTTCACCTGCACATCTGCTAATGTGGTATACTGCATCCGCTGTACCCATTGTGGCCTCCTCGACATCGGGGAAACCAAGCGGAGGCTCGGGGACTGCTTTGCAGAACACCTACGCTCGGTTCGCAATAAACAACTGCACCTCCCAGTAGCGAACCATTTCAACTCCCCCTCCCATTCCTCAGACGACATGTCCATCCTGGGCCTCCTGCAGTGCCACAACGATGCCACCCAAAGGTTGCAGGAACAGCAACTCATATGCCGCTTGGGAACCCTGCAGCCCAATGGTATCAATGTGGATTTCCCAAGCTTCAAAATCTCCCCTCCCCCTACCGCATCCCAAAACCAGTCCAGCTCGTCCCCGCCTCCCTAACCTGTTCTTCCTCCCACCTCTCCCCTCCTCCCACCTCAAGCCGCACCCCCATCTCCTACCGACTAACCTCATCCCACCCCCTTGACCTGTCCGTCCTCCCTGGACTGACCTATCCCCTCCCTAACTCCCCACCTACACTCACCTTTACTGGCCCCATCCCCGCCTCTTCGACCTGTTTGTTTCCTCTCTACCTATCCTCTCCTCTATCCATCTTCTATCTGCCTCCCACTCTCTCCCTATTTATTTCAGAACCCCCTTTCCCTCCCCCTTTTCTGATGAAGGGTCTAGGCCCGAAACGTCAGCCTTTCTGCTCCTATGATGCTGCTTGGCCTGCTGTGTTCATCCAGCCCTGCACCTTGTTGTAGCAAATGAGGGAAATCTGTTTTGCTGAATTTGCCTTTGCCAAGAGTATGTCTATGGGATGCTGCTATATTGGAACATTTGATGAGTAGTAGTTAAACAATTTATATTTTATTAAGTCTTTTAATAGAGTTAAGGTTATGCCAATTCTTCTTTTTTTTGTTTGTATTATAACTGCGACGTAAGAATAAAGTGTGTTTTGTTTAAAGCCTAGCAGTTTGACCAATTGAATCATATCTGGAATGCAGTGCCTAACGCTTACCTTTAAATAAGATAAAAGTTAGGGTCTGGGCTATTTCCTTGGTATGTTTTGAGGGGATTTGGTCTGGTCCGTAACTCAGGAGTGGTGATGGACTTCTCCCACCTGCCTGAATGATGCAAATCCAGCAACACTCAAGAAACTTAACATCATCTGGACAAAGTTGTCCATTTTATTGGGACACCATTCCTTAAACATTCACTCCCTTCAAATTGTAGCTGTTGTTGCAGCATTTGCTAGGCGCACCTCAAAAACCTCCAAAAGCTTCTTCAACAGCAGCTCCCAAACCTGTAATATTTCAAAGGGCAAAGCTAATAGATGCATGGGAACACCACACTCTGGGCGGAAATCATGGCAACTTGGAATTATGTCATTGTATTTTCACTGTCACTGGGTCAAAATTCTGGAACACCTTCCCTAACAGCCCTGGATTGTTGCAGTTCAAGAAATCAGCTCACCACCACCTTTTCAAGTGCATTTAATAATGGAAAATGAATGCTTGCCTTCTCAATGATGCCCACATCTCATGAATGAATATAATTTGAAAAAAAAACTCTATCCTGCATCCACAAGAGCTCTGTCACAGTAATTCAACTCTGAATCTGTTCTGCCATGCAGGTCAGATTAGAAACAAGGTACCTGGTGTGCGTAAAGATTTCAAAGACACAACATGACATAATAAGGCTGAAAATTTGCACAAGAAAAATATGATACAGAAAGTAGCCATAAGTATCCATTTCGCTCATGAATTATGAATAAGGGGAAATTCCAGCCAAGATTACAGTCAGGACTGCGGAGATGAATTGTGCACCTCCTGACAAAGACAACCATCAACAAACAGATTAAAGAACTCCATCTGTCAATCAAGAGATTAGCTCACTTCTCTCAGGAATGCAATTATGTTTTGGGAAAGGTAAGACTGCTCATCACACAACAGGCTTTGAGTGGATCTACAGTTCGATAATAGTCCTGAGAGCAGACTCACAGTTCCTGAAGTGGCCCACAATCAAACCTTCCTCAAAGCAGGAAATATGTCGCCTTCTTGAACAGTCCTCGGTGTGCCATACTTAGATACAATTGTATGTATTTTAAGGTGATAGTCTTTTTTGATTAAGAGACTATTTTATCAATAATATGGAAAGGATACATATTATACAATCAGATGTCAAATTTACTGACGTTGGAATAATGTTACAAAAGGAAAAAAAGTATTTAGCTGCCACCTTACTTATCTATATTAATGTGAATAGTTTCGGTGTCAATGAAGGTTAACATTCTCACTGAGTTTAATTCTGTTGTGTTTGCGCTGTGGTGAAAATATATGCGTTGATAAAAATAACTTGCTGCAGTGTTTATCAATTTTCTTCATGCTCACCTTAACATGCATTTGAAGTGTGATAACTCACAGAGCTTATCTAAAGTAATGATTCTGAAATTGTTAATGTGGATGGTGTACTGGCTCCACCAGTACTGTTCACATCATATAATCTTTGGTATATCAGGTTTAATTAATGAGTTTCATTCAGCTTAAATAAGGTCTGTAAGTGGTTTGTAATTTCCTCACAAGATTTTTCCACAACATCTAACCTACAAGTTAGTGGCCTGTCAAACGATCCAAGCAACATAATTATCTACTTTGTTCTTTCGTCCTAGCCAAAGAGATTCTGTTCTTGACCCCTCTGGGACACCCACACTTTCTCCAGCACTACAACCCCATCATCAATCAATCCGTCCAGCCCCCCCACTTTTCTTCTTTTCCATCTTTCCTGAACACCTTGTATCCATAAATGATTAACACCCAGTCTTGCCCTTGTTTGAGCCAGATCTTTGTTGTAGCGACAACATCACATTTCCACTTTACAATCTGTACCTGAAATTCTTCAACTTTATTTACCAACCTCTACACATTTACACGCATGCACAATCATTCTGGCTTAGATTTATTACTTTCTTCCAAATTTCCTGCCACTCCTTTTATCCCATCTGAGTTCCCACCTCTTGTGCTGTTCTTCCAGTGCCTCTCTTGTTCACCTTGTAGTGATTGTAACAAGATCGGCCAGGTGGACCCATTGAATATGAGTTCCCTGATTGGGACTGTTAACCTGGTCCAATCAGGGAGCCCTGGCTGACAGGCATTGATAGGAGTGTCAGAGGTTTTTTTCACTCTAAAGAGTTGACTCTGAAGTATCGGAGCAGTGTCAAGTATTATGCATGTGTAAATAAAAGATGGCTGGGTGACAGGATAACAGCCTCTGTGGAGTTATTTCGGTGGTGATGAGGATAGGGTTAATGATGTTACCATGCATAAGCTCTACTAGCTGAAGCACAACTGAACTTCAAACAGGTACTAGAACTGGCTTTGTCATTTAGAAAATGCAGCAAGTGGAATATACGAGTTACAGGATATGCAGATGGAAGTGGACACCCTCGTCAGGCCGACTGAGCCTGTGGGACACCGCTTGAATGAAGCTAATTGCATAGACTGAACAGAGGGACTCCTGATCAGGCCACAGCAAAACCCCAAAACAAAGCCAAGCTTCAGCCAAATGGTTAACATTTTCTTCGGGATCAGGGCTGGCAAGCCATTGTAGTTGCTGCCGATATGTGGTCTAGAGACAGCATAAAGGTCCCACTAGGCCTGAATTGAGTAAAAGAACTCAATGGCCAGTATCCAGGAGAGTGCACACTCTGGAAAATCCACCTATATCTAGCTTAGTACAGTTAAATTACTTAGCAACATTCATATCAGAACCAATCAAAATAAACATCTGATTAGATGGTCACCCAGCTCTAAGGGAGGTTGATTCTGGCGTGGCTTATCAGTGATTGCAGAACCAGTGGGGATTTTAAACAACTGGTAAAGTGCTTCTCAGAGCTGGATAAATACTCAATCCCTTGCAGAGAGGATTTATACGCAGAGCTGGTTGTGGGGGGTGGGGAGTGGTGGTGGGTGTGGGGAAGTGTGTTTACTGTTTTTCACAAAGTTGGACATGAGCCATATGTGCATGCAATTGCAGCTAGATGAGAACTCCCAGAAGTATGCTATAGTTAATACTCATAAGAGTTTGTACCAATATATGAGACTGCCATTCGAGGTGTCATCAGCCTGTACCATTTTTTAGCAGTTGATAGAAAGTCTGTGGGCATCTTTTGCAATAGACAGGCTCCTGGAAGTGTTCGTCACAGACAAGAGGCTATCATTTACCAGCAGGGGATTTGAGAATTTCTTAAAGTTGATTGGCATTCAGCATAAAAGGACAACTCCATACCATCCACCATCCAATGGTCTGGTGGAAAGAGCAGTCCAAACTTTGAAGGCAGACTTAAAGTGATATCTTACACCTTCACTCAATACTAAACTGTTCTGGTTCCTAGTTGATTATGGGATAATCCCTCATGCAAGCACAGGGATAGCTCCAGTAGAGTTGCTGATGGAGAGAAGACTCCACACCAGGTTAAATCTGATTTTCCTGTACCTGAGGAGGGTGAGTGAGATGGCATCAGGAACATCAATGCTGGACACAAGACTCCTCGAGGAGAGAGCGGCAGTTTACTTCAGGAAATGGGGTGCTGACACCATGGGAATGGCCCTGCATGGGTAACAGGCATGGTCAATGCGAGGTCAGGTCCCAGGATGTATAAAATTCGGGTAGGTGAGATGTTCCTGAACAAAGATGTGTATCACACAAAAGCTTCAAACTCACAAATGGTGCGGGATCAGAATGTGGCTGGCTCCTCAACAGCTTTTCTGTTTCCTCTGGTACACAAGGGTGCTCCCCTTTCCATCTAGTGCCGAAGAAACCTCGGAGTCTGGGATAGACAGAATCAATGTTGCAGCATCGATGCTGTTACTGCCTGAAGAAGAGAATGGAATTCTTTCGAGATGATCCGGGTGTAAGAGGCGGGCTACAGACTGGTAAACACTGCTTGTATCCGAGGCTAAGTCAGAGGAACCAGAACTGGTGTGAAAACATCTTAGAGGAGGTCACACAAAAAAGAACAGGCCTATGTCACCTGACATAGAGGTGGGGGGGATGTAATGAGGTCAGCCAGGTGGATCTCATAGAATATGAGTCCCCTGATTGGGCTGTTAATCTGGTCCAATCAGGGAGCCCTGGCTGACAGATAAGAATAGGTCTGTCAGAGGTTCTGTTCACTCTAAGAGCTGGCTGTGATGTATCCAGACCAATATCAAGTACTTTGCACGTTTAAGTAAAGAGTGATTTGGTGATGGGATACTGGCCTCTGTGGAGTTATTTCAATCTCTGTCCCTCCTTAAATTCCAGCTGTGTCCTCACCTCTCCTGCCGTTCTTGCAGTGCCTCTCTTGTTCTCTCAGCCACTCCTTTTATCCCCACTGTTCTCTTACCTTTACTGTTATGTTTTCAGTAACTCTCTCACTGTCTTTGACACTCTTTTTCTGCCTCTTTGCAGTTGCCATTCCTGCTGGTCTTGTGGCATCTCTCTCACTCTCTCTGCTGTTCCTTTTATCTCCACTGTGCTCTCATATCTTATGGTCAACCCTGATGAATACTACTCACCATGTTTGCCATTGGTAAATTGAAGATTATGAGTTTTCTTTTCTCAGTTTCTGCATTTTGTCATTTTTCTTAATTTTTTTTAAGTGGAAGGCAAGAGGCTGGTAATAGCTTGGCAGGGAAAGGAGTTTAGAAACTATATCTGGTTAGAGGCTGTATTTCCAGTATTAGATATGCACAAACATACAGAAATAAAATTAATGTTTTTGATTATTAAAAACCAAATATTGTTTTAAAGTGTATAATTTTATGTATTGCAATGAAAGATAGAAGGAATACTTGGAATATAAAAAAACTTTTCAAATAAAATATAATTGTCTTTACAACACAAAAATAGGTCATTCTGTAAAACTGATCCATCCTGGTCTGTACGCATCACACAGCCCCCTATTATTGCATTATTCTTCATCCAACTGTATCAACATATCTTTACCCCATCACGGGCTTATCTGACTTTCCCTTACTTGGATGAAATCTATTGGCCTTGACTAATTCTTGTGGCAGCAGGTTTCCCACAACCTAGGCATTCTATTCGGTTTGTTTCTAATTGAATTGTAACTACTGTCAAATTTTACATTATTGCTATCTTCACAATACAGATCAGACACAGAAGATAGAGAGACACCTCACATACACCAGAGATAACAAGGTGTAGAGCTGGGTGAACACAGCAGGCCAAGCAGCATCAGAGGAGCAGGAAAGCTGACATTTCGGGTCTGGACCCTTCTTCAGAAAATAGACATCACATAGACCAGTTTCTTTTTGATGCTATTAATAAACTTCAATTAAAATTAAGAGAACATAAGTATTCTGAGTAATAAATACAGGTTTCTAATAAACACATGGCTATTATTAACCAAAATTATAGATTTCCAGTGGTCACCCTGGTGTAGGAAAGATATATTAAATTGGAGAGGGTTCAGAAAAGATGTTGCCAGGACTGGAGAGTTTGAGTTATAAGGAGAGGCTGGATAAGTTGGGATTTTTTTCACTGGAGTGAGAGGAGTTTAAGGGTTGACCTTATAGAAGTTTATAAAACTATGAGGGGCATTGATAAGATAAATATCAAAGACTTTTTCCCTAGGGTAGGGGATTTCAAGGCAAGCGGATTATTCTTAAGGTGCGAGGAGAAAGATTTAAAAAGGACCTGAGGGGCAACATTTTCACACACCGGGTGGTTTGTATATGGAATGAGCTGATTGAGAAAGTGGGAGATGCAGGTACAATTACAACATTTAAAAGATATTTTGACATGTACATGAATAGAAATGGTTTGGAGGGATATAGGCCAAATGCAGGCAAATGGGACTAGTTTAGTTTGGACAACTTGGTCTGCATGAATGAGTTGGACTGAAGGGGTTTGTTTCTATGCTGCATGACTCAGTGACTCTGTGGCTGCTATCAACGAATAAATTGAATGTATTCTGTACTAGTAGTAAAGAACAGTCCCGTTGTTTGTTGTTTGGTATCTCTGATCTTGCAAGATCTTCCTCATAGAAATTTCTTACATCTATCCATCAGTATTACATTCCATTAGGTAACCAGTTTCTTTTCGGAATTTGACAAACAAAGATTTAGAGAACAACTTCATTTTCCATTAAATAACTGTGTAAATTGATAGGGCGATAAAAAGGTGTTAAGGTAAAGATCTATGAGTTTGATTCTTGTACAGAACTCATTTGTCCAGTTTAAAGTGCATGAAGCCAGTTGACCTGTAACAATCACATTAGCGGCTGTGTAGTCATTAACAAGTGCATTAGTGGCAAGAAATAGACATATAGAGTCTCCTGAGGAAAAGTACGCCTGCTTTTGTTGCTTACTAATTACAAAATCCTTGTTCTACTTTGCCAATCCATAGTTTTATAGCACTGTTGACACTATGAAACCAAATACAGTAGTTAGAAATGCATTTGCTGTTGTGTGTCACACGGAGTTATTTCCTTTGTGAGATCATGTAACTCACCTTTCCTGATCATACAATCTCAAACAGAATGGCCAATGTTCATCTTGTTACAATCCCTGCAGAGACTGACAATTTTAAATGAGAGATTTGAATTCCCAGTGACCAGTTTAAAGGAAGTGCATAATAATTGGCCATATCTTCCAGTCTTCAGATTGACAGAGGCTAGCATTTGGCTAAAGATGCATGTGGGGACCTTATGGAAGTCGAATCAGGTGGACCTACATGGTAATTACTTGGGAAGCTACATATCTGATCGGCAATTCTGCTGCGCCGTGGGATTCATTGCAAGTGTCTCTCATAGTGAGTCAGAGTTGGAGTCTTCAGATGGTTCTGCATTACTTAGCTGTATAGTTACCCAGGAAATGTTAGACATGATTAAAACCTCAAGTGAACCCCAATCACATTCCCTCTAACCCGTGACTACTGGTGACTGCTATGCTACACTATTGATCAGAACTGGCTAAACCCCACGACCCACTTGCCACTCTCCCCAACAATCAGTCACCACTTCACCCATCTACTCACCTCAAGCACCCCACCGACCAAGCTATCTATGTACTACAAAAAAACCACATGCCTACCTCTCCATTCTGCCAACACTACACACCACCATCTCACTCATCTAGCCATCCTACCAAGTATCTACCTACCAATCTACTCATCATATCCACCTATCCATCTCCCCACTCAGCCTTCCACCCACTGACCCACTCATTAACTCACCTACTATTTCATTCACCACCATTCAAAGACTGGACCTTTAAACTTAACATGTAGCTATTGGTACCAGAAAAAGAGGCAGACTGATCTGTTGCTGAGGTAGTAAGGAATTCTTCCTTGTCTTCCCAGTCTTCTTCTGGTCTTCTTCTTCTATTTGGAGAAGACAGCTCTCTGAGGAACACTCAATGTGGATTGCTAATGAGGACACTCTGCTGAGGAGTGCTGCTGACAAGGTCTGCCTGATGAGGAAACCTGATGACCAGAAACTCAACTGGACTCACCACATGAGCACCGTGGCTACAAGAACAGGTCAGAGGCTAGGAATACTGCGGCGAGTAATTCAACACCTGGCTCCCCAAAGTCTGTATATCACCTACAAGTCAGGAGTGGGATGGAATACTGCCAACTTGTCTGGATGAGTGCAGTTCCAACAACATTCATGAAACTTGACACCATCCGAGACAGCAGTCCACTTGATTGGCACCACACCCACAAGCATCCACTCCCTCCACCACTGACGTTCAGTAGTAGCAGTGTGTACTATCTACAAGATGCACTGCAGAAATTCACCAAAGATCCTCTGACAGCACCTTCCAAACCCATGACCACTTCCATCTAGAAGGACAACAGCAGCAGACAAATGGGAGCACCACCACCTTCAAGATCCCCTCCAAGTCACTCACCATCATGACTTGGAAATATATTTTGCCGTTCCTTCACTGTCACTGGGTCAAAATCCTGGAATTTCCTCCCTAATGGCATGGTGGGTCAACCCACAGCACGAGGACTTCAGTGGTTCAAGAAGGCAGCTCACCACCACCTTCTCAAGGGCAACTAGGGATGGGCAATTAATGTTGGCCAGCCAGCGATACCCACATCCCACAAAAGAATAGAAACAAAGGCCTGCTTGATGAAGACTCCAACTCTGCCCTTCAGCATTTGTTGTTATACCCTATTTAAAGGGGAAGGTAATTTAGTTTGTGTCAATCAATTGGCTGAACCTTTTTGTCTAACAGACATGGGACAGCCACTTGTGACATTGGATGACTATTGTCCACTTGTTCACCTTCAACTGAGGATTAGCTTACCATTCTTTCTAAGAATAAATACATCTTATTTTTGAAAACATTTGGCACAGGATAAATGGTTGACACTAGTTTAATGTACTCCCCGTACACCTATAACTGTGTTACCAAATTCCGAACGAACGCAATCTACAAGTTTGCTGACGACACGATCGTAATGGGACGAATATCTAACAATGAGTCAAAATACAGAAGGGAGATCGAGGACTTGGTGACGTGGTGCAATGAAAACAATCTGCCTCTCAAAGTTGACAAAACTAAAGAATTGATCATCAACTTCAGAAAGAAAGGAGGAGAACACACCACCATCTACATCAATGGAACTGAGGATGAAAGAGTGAACAGCATCAAGTTCCTTGGAGTGACAATAACCGATAACCTGTCCTGGAACATCCCACATAAATGCGAAATACAAGAAGGCACAACAACGCCTCTTATACCTCAGGCAGCTCAGGAAATTTGGCATGTCGATAAGGTCCCTCACCAACTTCTACAGATGCACCATAGAAAGCACCATTGTCTGGGTGCGTAATGGCCTGGTATGGCAGCTGCTCTGCCCAGAAACTACAGAAGGTGGTGTGCACAGCCCAGGCCATCACGAAAGTCAACCTTCCATCCATGGACTTTATTTACACACCTCATTGCTGCGGAAAGGTGGCCAATATCATCAAAGACCCATCGTACCCTGGTAATGATCTCTTACAACCTCTTCCATCAGGTAGAAGATACAGAAGCCTGAACACATGTACAAGCAGGTTCAGGAGCAGCTTCTTATCAGCTGTTATCAGACTGTTGAATGGACTCTAGCCTCAAATAATGTAAGGTGCAATGTAACCTGTGTGCCTCTAAGTCTTTTTGATCTGTACATCCTTTGCTTGCTGTGAACTGCCTGTATCACTCGTAAACAAAGCTTTTCACTGTATTCCGGTACTCGTGACAATAAATCACTCACTCAATCAATCAATGGGTCACCGTGACCTCAGTCTGATTCTGAAAGTTGTGTTGCCTGGTGATTTTGAGTTGAATTGAATTGAATTGAATCATTTCTTGTCACGTGTATTCAATGTAAAAATACAGTGAAAACTGCGTGCCCTCGCCGTACATAAACTACGCTATTCGCATTAACTTAGAATAAGATTAAAAAAAGATAACTTAAGACAGTCCAACTTTTCTTCTCACTGCCGCAGTCCCACTCCGGACTTTCTAGCCCATGCCATGCCTCTGCCAGAGACCCGCGCTGGGCTTTCCAGCCCCCACCATGCTACTGTCAGCGTCTCACTCTGGGCTGCCTCACTGTCCTGCTCTCAGCAAAAGTGGGGATCAATATTTGCTAACCATAATTAATGTGTATACCAGATTTCCAGAAGCAATTCCATTACAGAATGTCAAGGCAAAAAAAGGGTTGTGGAGGAGCTGCCTGCTTTCTTTACCCATTATAGACTACCCAGGGAGATTCAGTCAGACCAAGGGTCCAATTTTACTGCCAAATTATTTATAGAGGTCATGAATAGTTTAAGGATCGAAAACTTCAAATCAAGTACGTACCATTCTGAATCCCAGGGAGCATTGGCAGTGGCATCAGACCTTAAAGACCATGTTGAGGGTTTATTGTCAGAATTATCCAAATGATTGGGATAAATGTACCCCATTTTTATTACTTGCTATTAGAGATGGGCCAAATGAATCAATTCAGTTTACTCAATTTGAATTGATATTCGGACATGAAGTAAGAGGGCCTTTAAAATTAATTAAGGAAAAGTTGACAGATCCAAAATCAGAGATCTCACGGTTGGATTATGTATTTGAGGTGAGAGGAAGATTAAACAGAGTACGTGAATTAGCTGGACAACATTTGAAGGTTGCACAACACCTAATGAAGCAAGAAGCAGATGAGAAATCTAAAATTTGTACATTTGCCCATGGAAGTAAAGTATTGGTGCTGCTACCAGTGGTAGGAGATCCCTTCAAAGCAAGGTTGACTGGTCTCTATCAGATTAAGAAGAAGTTAAGTCAGGTGAATTATCTGGTAAAGATGCCAGATAGGAAAAAAAATTGGGTATGTCATGGTAACATACTGAAACATTACTATGACAGGGAAAAGGAAACCAAAGAAACAGGTACTAGTTACTCAGAGATAGTAGGAACTGCCGATGCTGGAGTCTGAGATAACAAACAGTAGAGCTAGATGAACACAGCAGGCCAGGCAGCATCAGAGGAGCAGGAAAGCTGACGTTTCGGGTCTGGATCCTTCTTCAGAAATGTTACTGCCACTCAGAATGAGGAATCAAATCCAGATGATTTGGATTTTAATGTGTCTCAGAATAAATTGAATAATGAGGAAGTCCTTAAGGAATGGGGTATGGTAGTGAACTATCTGTCCCAGGAACAGAGAACTGAATTGAAAGACTTGTTACAGTGCTATGAGGACCTGTGTAGAAGTGGAATGGGGAGGACTAATGCCATTGTATATGAGGTTGATGTAGAGAATGCTATTCTGATAAAAAAAAAATCCCTACAGGCTTAATCCTTTCAAAGCACCACAGGTTCAGACGAAAGTGGAAGCGATGCTCCAAAAAGACATCGGTGAGACAAGTCAAAGCGAGTGGAGGTCGCCAATTGTGTTGGTTCCCAAAACTGATGGTGCTCAATGATTCTGCATAGATTATTGGATGGTCGATGCTGTGACCAAATCTGGCCCGTACCCAACTCCAAGGCTGGAGGAATGTGTGGAAAAAGTACAACACATCACTTACATCACAAAGTTGGACTTACTTCGCGGTTCCTGGCAAGTTCCTTTGTCGGACAGAGCGGAAGAAGTTTCTGCTTTTGTAAACCCAAATGGGCTATATCAATTTAAAGTAATGGCCCTTGGAATGAAAAACACCCCAGCTACTTTTTAAAGGCTTATGAACAGAGTTGTGGCAGGATTGACTAATTGTGCCATTGAAATAGATGATTTAATGATCTTTAGCCATTCATGGAAAGATCACATATAGAATTTTGCAGAGCTCTTGAGAGACTACGGAAGGCAAAGTTGGTCATAAACTTGGCAAAAACAGAAATCATGAAGGTGGAAGTGACATTCTTAGGGCAGAACATCGGATACGGACGGATGATACCCAGGAACGCGAAGATGAAGCCAATCGAGGAATTTCCAAGACCATTCTTGAAGAAGGAAATGCTACAATTTTTAGGATTGAGTGGATTCTACAGGAAATTTGTACCAAACTTCAGTAGTGAAATGGCACAGCTGATGGATTTAATAAAAACAAACACAAAATTTTGGTGGACAGTACAATGCCTGAAGGCATTTGAGAATTTAAAAGCAGTGTTAATCATCGCACCAGTTTTAGCCATGTCAAATTTTTTGAAACCCTTCAAAGTTGCCATCAATGCAAGCGATGTAGGTGTTGGAGATGTGCCGTTATAGGAGGATGATTGTGGATTTGAAAGGCCACTGGGTTATTTTGCAAAAAAACTCAATATCCACCAGAAAAAAATATTTAACCTTTGAAAAGGATTTACTGAGTTTGGTAATGACGTTACAATATTTTAATATTTACAAATGCAAAAGATGCATCAGAGACGATTATGTATATCAATCACAATCATTTGACATTTCTGGAAAGATTTGAGGGAAAGAACACCAGATTATTTCATTGGAGTCTCATATTACAAGCATTTAATTTACAGATTGTACTTGTTGCAGGTCATGAAAATATTATTGCAGACTGCTTTTTTGCGGGTTAAAAAGAAAAATGTTTACATAAGGTAGTGTTCAATGTTGTGTATATATATATATAGAATTAGTATAAAATATTAAACTCTAGATTAATGAGTTATAAATCTAGTAATATAATAGTTAAGGTTTTAAAAGAAAAAATAAACCATCTTTTCATAATAATGGTTCAACTTTTTCTTAATGGGAGAAGTTGTTGCAAAGTTGGGTAAATTACTTGTGGATTGGGAGGCAAGAAGTTAGAATTTGGTGTTTGTAAAATGCTACGGGGGAATACATTGTGTGGTCCCTTTAAAAGATGATGTGCTTTTTCTATGCTTAGAGATTTTAAATCGATATATATGAGCACCAACTTGACAAATTGCGATACACAGAGAGCAACTGAATTTAAACATTTGAATCAAAAGGCCGTACAGTTAGAAGGCCAAGCAGCAGTTTTTACCAAGACAACAAATTTTTGAATTTTGCCAATCAATTTGAACCAGGCACTTAGATATCAAAGACCAAATAAATTTAAATCTGATGGTTTTGACAACATAGGGCCAATGCTATTGTAAGAAATTGATTTGTCAGCAAGGGTATAAAAGAAGGGAGCATTTGGTCAAAACCTCAGGATTAACTGCCATCTGCCAGAGCTAACAGCCGTCAGCTCTCAAGAGAAAATTACTGGCTCTCACAGCCTCCTCGATGTCTTAGAGAAAGCACCATCTAAATAACAACAGTATCAGCGGCACAACTAGTTAACATTCCTGACAGAAGAATCAACGGAGGAGGCACAGAACATTCTGGAAGACACGTAACCTGACTGTAATTTTGAAAGACTAAATTCTATTTTCATATATATATAAGTGGAATTTGTATTTATTGGAACAACATATTATTAGAATCTTGTTTTATTTGGGAATAGTTAGTAGTTAGAAGGGATTTATTTGGTCTATTGATAGTTTAGTTAATTTGTTGACTATTAATGTTAGATATATAAATTGTTACTTATTGATTGCAAAGTGTCTGGCAGGTCTTTATTTCATTTAACCACTAGAAGTTGTTGAAAGGCAGGTTACATCACTTTTCACACTCCTTTTTACAGATTATAGGGTGAGGTGCTCCTCTTTGGGTGTTTTGGTTATAGTTCTCAGAATGGGTGGTCAACCTTCACTTTATAACAGTAATGCCTGACTAAATTGATGTCACCGAAAGTCAAAATTGCTCCCTATCTGTCTGCTGTTGTTCCTTGCAGAAACACAATGGATACTTGGAGAATATGTATGTGTGAGAGAGAAAATGGGTGTGTGTGTGTGTGTGTCTGTGTGTGTGTATGAGAGAGAGAGTGAGTGTACATCTGTATGAGAGTGTATGTCTGTGTGAGCATGCATGTCTGTGTGAGAGAGTGTGTATGTGTGTGTGTGTGGGAGGGTGATAGTTCAGTAATACATTATAATTAAATCTTGCCTTGTACAATTTACATTGGTTAAATATGTTTGAAATGTAGCAATTTTGTTCATAACGCACAGAATACAGTTAATATTTTTCCTTAAAGCCAAAACATTATTCAAATGTACAGAGTTATGGAATCTAAAGTTTGGATGAATTCTTTCAAATTTTGTACTCATTTCATCTGCAGTATCAATATACTTCATCCCTGTATATGATGGGCTGAAAGGCTAAACTTGTTGATATTCGGCAGCTGCATGCCCTTGAATGAGTCCTGTGAACATTCCTGCGTGTGTCAAAGCTGGAACTATCAACGTTCTGTAGTTTTTCTGTGTTTTGCTGTTTGTTACACTGTAGTAGAGAGAGAGTTTGTCCTGAATTGTTGGACTTCACCTGGGAGTGGGATCAAGGATGGTGCCAGGGACAAGGGCACCCCGAAGGGCAGAAGGGTGTGAGGCTCATTGCTCACTTTTCCTTCCTTTTTTCAGCTTTTTTAATTACTTAATAGATTTTCATATTTCAGTCTTTTTTCCCCTTTCTTTTCCATTTTTTTATTCATACTTAATAAATGTTCATATTTAAGCAAATTGCTATTGTTGGGTCTTCCCTTAGCTACATTTAACTGAATCCGAAAAGAACTGCCTGGATACACTTTGTGATCCAGTACAATTCCTAAAGCTTGGGCTAAGTCAATTGCATGGAGTTCTCTCGCTTCTCCTTCCTCGAAACATGAGACTGGTTAATGTCATCTTGGTATTAGGATCATTTCCAGAGCTTGTCAATCAAGGTAAAAATATCTGAAACCAAAACATTGGCCTGTGAAAGTTCCTGTGAAAGTAGGAATTCTGAAACAATGAAAAAAAATTGGGATAATGGCTGGGGAGTGATTCTTGAGGTGAATGGAAAAATGAATACTCTCAGTTTTTTATACCTCACTCATTGTTTGTTATTTTCATTTGTAGGATGTGGGCACCATTGGCTTGGTCAGCATTCATTGCCTGATCATAATTGCTTCTGAGAAGCTGGCATCTGATTGATTGATTGATTTATTGTCACGTGTACCGAAGTCCAGTGAAAAGCTTTGTTTACAAACAGTATAGGCAGATCACAGTAAGCAAGGATGTACGGATCAAAAGGACTTAGACAGAGGCATACAGATTACATTGCACAGGCCGTGCACAAGGAAAGATCAATGTTAGCAAGATCAGCATTATTTGAGGCTAGAGACTCCATTCATCTTTCTAATAACGACTGGGAAGAAGCTGTTCCTGAACCTGCTTGTGTGTGTGATCAGTCTTCTGTATCTTCTGCCTGAAGGAAGAGGTTGTAGGAGATCATTACTGGAGTTAGATGGGTCTTTGATGATGTTGGCCACTTTTCTGTGGCAGCGAGCCATGTAAATGGAGTAAATGGTAGCTGCATCTGTCTGTGCCACCACCTATGGATTCACCCTGAGAGAGGAAGAGAGTCATCCTCATCTGAGAGAGACCATCGATGATGATGATGACAAGTCCATAAGGTGTAATTTAATGATACTGAAGGAATGGCAATACAGTTCCAAATCAGAATAGTGTGTGACTTGGATGGGAACTTGTTTTTCCAAATGGTTTTCCAAAATGTCAGCTTTCCTTGCCCTTCTAGCTGGTAAGAGTGTGGGTTTAGAAAATCTGTGGAAGGAACCTTAGTGAGTTACTGCAGAGCATCTTGCAAATGTATGTAAATGACATTGCTGCCTCCGTTCACTTGTAACGTACAGAGTGAATGTTTAAGATCCAATTTGGGGGTGAAGGGCGTGGGGCAGGGGTCAAAGAAGCTGGCCACTTTATCCTGGATGATGTCCAGATTCTTGAGTATTTGGTTGAAATCATCCAGGCAAGGGGAGAGAATTTGATCATTTCCTGACTTGTTCCTTGTACATAAGGAGTGAGGAACTGAGATACTCACCACAGCAATCTTATCCTCTGACCTGCTGTTGCAGCCGCTATAGTTAATTGTTTGGTCCATTAAGTTTCTGATCGATAGTAATACCCACATTGTTGATGGTGGGAGATTCAATGATGGTAATGCCATCAAATGTCAAAGGGGTAAAGCTTAGATTCCCTTATTAAGCGATAATCATGCATGCCATTTGTGTGCTGTGATTGTTATTTGCCATTTGTAAGCCTAAACCTGGATGTTGTCTGAGTCTTGTTGTGTATGGACATGGACTGCTACAATATTTGAAGAGTTACAAATGGTACTGAACATTCTGCAATTATCAGGTGTAAAAACCATATTATTTGCTGTTTATTTGATTGTGAACTGAAATGGGAAAATGACCATGGAAATGTTTATGGAAGGATTGCTGCAATTTTATACACTCATTTTAAGTGTTTTTTACTGCTCGTTTAAGCAGTAGGTGAAGGCTAGTTATGGACAAGATCGAGCTATGGGCTGTGTGCGAATGACTCTTCACCGGCAACAAGTAACTGAATGGTCTATGGATTAGTGACCAGTTACCTATGACAAAGGCTTCTAGCCTGCCAGCAACAATGTGGTTGGCTCCCAGGTATTTGAATGCCTTTGCCTTGTGAATTTTTGGGGCAGAAGCTGGTCAACCTCAAGGAGGGAGGAAACTCTTTCTTTTTGCTTTGCAAAGAAAAGCTACTCATGCCTGATGATAAACAATTTTTCCCCTCATCTGTTGCTGTAAACTTTGACTGTTAATTATAAATTAAGGAACTTCATACATTTGAATAAGTCACAGGGTCACTAAGTATAATACATCACAAAGCAGCAAAAGGACCATCTTAACTAACCCCGTGGACAGGGACCACTATACTGCCTTCTGAATCTTTTCCTCCACCCATAACATTCATACCTTCTTTGTATACAATATCTGTGTTTGCCTGTCCATGCAGAAGGAGACATTATCAGTGGGTTAACGAGTAGAGTTAATGATTCATAATTGTTTATCTGTAGCTAGAATCTAATTAGTTGTAATAAATAGTCACTCTTAAGTGGACAGAAATCTGGTCTATGTTCTCTCTAAACCTAAATGTATAAAACAGATAAATTCGGAATTCTGCATGCTTTTTAAAATCTTTAACTTTTGTGATAATTTGGTGAATAATGGCTTGAATTCTAGTGTGTTATCTCAGGGTCATGTAACAAAGTTTGGGGACTTGTCTGGAATTGTTTAGAAGTAGAGGCGATGGACATTCCAATAGTAAATCACATTGGTGAAGGAAAACATCGGGTTCTATATTGCATTACAAACAGTCTACTGGAAACGGTAAAGAGAATTCCTGTAGTTGGCAAAATTGTCTCTGCCAGTCTTTGGGAAACTTTCAAACACCACATTGATTGAGTTGGTGGGTAAACTGAAGGTAGCACTGCCCGACAGACCTATGTAAGCAGAGAAAATGCATAGCATTCGAGTTTAGAGGAAATACAAGCAAAGCCAGGAACTCTGGGCAGTGAAAAACTGGAATCAGGTCATATTCAGTTATGGTTAAAGTCCTTGGAGTATGAGGAGAGAATGATGAAACTAGAGATGGCAGATAAATAACTGAAGATATAGTAGAAAAAGATAAGGAAAGGGAAATGGAATTGAGTAGGCAGGGATTGAAGTGAAAAGGCCTGAAATAACAATGAAAATCAACAAAAGAGAAGAAAAAGAGAGAAGAGAAGAAAAGAAGCAAAGAGAAGAAAAAGTGAAGAACATGAATATTAGATTAAAATGGTTTCATTGAAACAGGAGACATTAAATACTGATGCGGGCCTTTGTGGGGAGAATACTGATCATAATTTGAAATCCTGTAATGAAATGTTTAAGTTTGCAAGGGGCCTACCAAAATTTGAGGAAAAGGATTTGGAAGCAGTCTTCGTGCCATTTGAGAAAATGGCTCCTCGAATGAATTGGGCAAAAGAGGGCTCATGCAGAGTAAGCTCATGGGTAAACAGAGGAGCCGAGGAATCCGGGGGGGGGGGGGGGGGGGGGTTGGGGGTGGGGTGTGGAGGTTGGTGGTGACATGACTGAGTTGTATAAAATGATGAGAGGCATAGATAGAGTAGACAGGAAGGAACTTTTCTCCTTTGTGAAGAGATCACTTATCAGGGGACATAAGTAAAAGATAAGGGACAGGAGGTTTAGAGGCGATCTGATGATTTTTTTCACTCAGAGAGTGGTGTGAATTCAGAACTCACTGTCTGTAAGAATGATAGAGGCAGAAACCCTCACAACTTTAAAAAGTATTTAGATGTGCTTTTGTGATGTCAAGGCATACAAGGCTATGGGCCAAGTTCTGGAAAATGGGACCAGAATAGTTAAGTAATTGTTTTTGACTGGCACAGACTCAATATGCTGAAGGACCTTTTTCTGTACTGTTGAACTCTATGACTCTAGGACATTTTTGCATCACTGTCAGAGGTGATTTCTTGGGGTTATGATACTGTAAAGCAAACTGTATTGACTGCATATGAATTACTGCCCAAGGCATAGAGGCAAAAGTTCCAGAATTTAAGGAAACAGTCTGGGCAAACCTACACTGAATTTGAAAGGGTTAATCAAAGTATTTTTGGCTGGTGGATGTGAACATTAGAAATTGAAACCATGTACAAAACTCTAAAGAAGGTTATTCTCCTCGAAGAATTTAAAAACTCACTACCTTCCATAACAAAAACCCATGCTGAAGACAAAAGTGTTGCAACTACTGGACAGGCAGCAATAATGGCTGACAATTATGAACTGATCCATAAAGTAAATCCTTTTCTTTGTCACACTTATGAATACAAAAGGGATAGAAAATGAGAGTGAATGGAATACAAGTAACCAATAAGGAATGGATAGATAGGGATGCTCCCAGGGGTCCTCCTCAGTTCAGAAGGGAAAGTACTGAGGCAAAGGTGAAAATCAGAAACTGAGGCGTTTCCATTGTAACAAGGCGGGACACATTCATTCAGAATGCTGGAATTTGTGAGGGAAACCCATTGGACCTACTGGAACCAATAAGAATGAGTCTGAAAAGGAAACTCAGAAGGGAAAATGACAAGGATCAAAATTCAGCTTTAACTATAGCAAGAGACCAGAGGTAGACACTGCTGTGAGCACAGAAGAAGTACACAGGATATAAAAGGTTTTTACGTAAAGAGAAGATAACTCGTTTTCTTTTAAAGGAACCATCAAAACCAATAACAATAATAAAGAGATACAGGTCTACTCAAATTCTCTTGGCAGAGAAGGATTTAGTTTTCCCCTGTAGAGAGTTCAATGAAAGCCAAAGTATTGGTAAGTGGAGTAGGTGGAAAGTATATCACAATTCCATTGTACAAGGTCAGATGGGAACGTGATTTATCATCTGGACCATTGATAGCTGGGATAGTTAAGAAATTATGTGGATGGAGTCGATTCACTTCTGGGGACTGATTTAGCAGGAGTAAAAATTACAGTTTCAGGAAGTCGAGCTGAGGCAAAAAGAGTTACAGAATTTGCAAGAAGATGTTCAGGGTATTTTTTTTCCATCGTGTGTAATGACCTGAGTATTGGCTAAACAAAACTCATCACCAGAGGTCACAATAATACCACAAGCAGATCTCTGGGTAGCTGAAACTCAATGAAACTAAGGACAATTCAAAAGAAATGTTTAGCATGCCAACTTTAATGCGGCTTGCGAAGGAGATATAAAGTTAAGCAAGTTAGACCTTGCACTTCACTCTGAAGCTGAGGATGAAGGAATTACAGAATGCTTTTATACAAAAAAAATGACTGTATGGCAGGATTGCAGGGTTTTGACCTGATGCATGAGTTGTGGAATCACTTAGCTTTATTGATAGCATGCTGCTCTAATATTTATCCTGCATGTAGTCCCTTCTTGTAGCATCTCTGGATCAGTTAGTTCAGCTGGCTGGACAGCTGGTGAGTTATGCCACCAGCATGGGTTCAGTCCCTGCACTAGCTGAGGTTACCATGAAGGATTCTCCTTCTCAACCTCTCCCCTCACCAGAGGTGTGGTCACCACTAGATATCTCTCTCTGATGAGGGAGTAATAGTATGGTGGGACTGTGACAACTTTACCTTTACTGGGTTAGTTCCTCATTTTTACATACACATGTCGTTGCTCCTGCCAAGCTCTGCTACACTGCTCACCAAACTAGGGCTGGTCCTTTGGTTTCATGGAAATGCTACAGAATGTGGTTGAATATAATTCAGCAGCTGATGACCTATACTGCCTCAAGGCAGTATATGTCCTCCAGGACTTGGCCGGCATAGTGAGTACTGAAACTATTGAGCTACTGTGTGTCATGGACATTGCAATTCCCACCCTGAGCCTATTATATGCCCTTGCTACTCTCAGTGTTTCTTTTAAGTGGTGTTCTTCATGGAAAAACACTGATTCATCAGCTGAGGGAGGTAGGTAGTTTCTTTGCCCCTGTTTGACACAATTCCATGAGACTTCAATGAGCTCTAGAGATAATGTTAAGATCACCTATGGCTATACCCTCTCACATGTAATGTGCTGCTATGCTTGGTGGGTCTTACCTAGCTAGAGAGACACGACATACCCAGGTATAATGATGGGCGGGCCTAAGACATTGTAAGTTAGGGTTTTGATGGACATGACTGTACTAAGCTATGACTTCCATGAAGAACATTATTAAACCATGGGTTTTCAAGGACAGACTAGTAATCTCAACATAAACAATTCTAATGTTTCAATATTAGGATTATTATTTAATTGAATTTGAATTCTTGCAGGTGCTATTGTGTCAATTAAACTCAACTTTCCAGATCACTAGTCCAGTTGCATTATTACTGTGCCATCAATCTCTGATTCATAATGTAATTGAACAATTAAAATCAATTTATAGCAGTCTTAAAGGAGAAATAAAAGTTCTAGTTTTCATGAGTGCAGGATAAAAAACAGTGACTCCTTGTCTTCTTTTAGCAATGTTTAAGAAATTAAACAGTCATACAAAGACTTGTGGATGGAACTGAATATTTGACTGTCAGAATAATAGCTATTCAAATGGACAAAAGCCCAAAAGATAGCTGTCACATTAAAATATAATATAATTAATCAAATCAAATAAATGCAAATCAAATAAATGCAAATCAAATAAATAATGTTTTGCAAATTGAGCAAATTTGCAACAATGCTTAAACAGTGTTGGACAGACTGGGCTTGATTCCACTGGACTTTAGCAGAGTGAGGCTGAGTTGATTGATGTTTATTGATCCTCAGTTGCCTTGACAAGGTGGATGTGGAAAGAATGCTTCATCTTGTGAGTAAGTCCATAATCAGGAAGAACAGTTCAAAAATTTTGAATCACCTTTTAAGGACAGAGAAGAAGAAATGTTTCCTCAATCAGAGGATTGTGCGACTTTCTGCCTCAGGAGATAGATTTGTTGGATAATGTTGAGGCAGAGGTAGATTGATAAACTTGGATTCTTAGGAAGCAAGGGTATGAGGCTACATGGGAAGGCAGAATTAAAACACAAACTGATCAGTCATGATTTTACTGAATGGCAGAGCAGACTCAAGGGGCCAATTGGCCTATTTCTGCTCCTAATTTGGACAATTAGGTTGATAAAATCTGCAGAAATAGCCTAGGAAAATAACCTAGATCCTGAAATGAAGCTGTGGAGTGTGACCATATGCTTGCCTTTTTGAAAATTACTTCATGAATTTGACAGATGCGTAAACCTTTAAACCAAATGAATTGGCAACTTAGACAGTCCTGACTGTAGAATGAATTATTTCTTTTGACTGATAATTTATATCGCTTTTGCGAATGTTTGTTTCTTCTGAAGATTGGGAATATGAGGGTCAGTGAATAAAATACTTGTTTTTTTGCACTGAAGTGTGCTATGTCAGGTACAGGGCTGATTAAAAACAAAGTAAAACTTTCTCTTTTGTACTAAATTAATTGCAACCTCAGTGGAATATCCCACTACTAATGCAATGCGACTTTTAAATTTCTCATGAACAGTAATACGTGATTTGTTTAAATGAGACTGACGATTTTGTGTCAGCTTATATCAAGTTCTGTTGGTTTGTGTCTACATTAATTTCAATCAGGCTCCTTAAATGTGTCAGAACCATGAGGTTTTCATCCCATCAATTTTGGTTAGATTTGAAACCAGTGTTTGAGGTGGCAAACCGAGATTATACCAAAGCTGCTCTTTGGTGCAATCTCAATTGCTCAAGTTTTCTCTCTTTTTATTGGAATATCTATAAGAAAAAGATATCCAGTTGTACAGATGTTTTTGTGATTATTTGGGGAGCAAATTGTATTAGAAATGTTACTCAAAGTAACAGCTGTAAACAAACAGTGTTATACTTTCACACCTATAACCATGACCATACATGAAATATTTACAAGCTCTCCTTTAATTCAATACATGGACGAAAATAATGAAAGGAATCGAATCAGTCACTGCAAGTAAAAAAAAATGCATAAGTTGTGAAGTTTTAAAAGGCAATTGTATTCACATAATTCTTTGGTCAATTTGCTTTGAATTACGGTTCGAAAGTGGCAGTATCTGCTGCGAGTTACAATTACAGTATTTAAGTAATTTTTTGTATGGCACATCACATACAATCTGTGTTCAACATTGCATAAAATTATTTTTAAGAGCTTAACCCAGTTCAGACACGCACAGTCCAACTGAAAACCTTTTAACTGCCTATTCTTTGATTTTTACTTCTTTCCCCCCATTACTGATTGTATTTGTTCCAGTAATAGAAACTGGAATATTTTAAGAGCAAAAAAAAATTCTTATTGAATAATGATAATGCACTTTAGCTGCCATGATGTTTTCAAATGTTCAATATTAAATTCTGTCCCTATTTTTACACCATGAAAGGTGTTCAGTAGAACTTATGAACCTGTCCAACATTGCATGTGCCTCAAGTCCTTTGTTCGAGGTCACAAAGCATGCATTTAATGGACTAAAGGATCAAGTCCTAAATGCTATTTCTGCATGAACAGTCTGTTATTATAAATCAGCCCAATGCTGGTACCTCCCATAGCACTGACCTTTACCCTTTGATAAATAGTTTGACAGAGGTCATTGTCTATAAATGAACATGCTGGAAGCAGCTATTCATTCTGTTGTAACATGAGGAAAGTCTAGATCTTTAATAGGTTTATGCATTAATGTTATCTTGATGACATAACCTTTCAATATTTATACATTAATAAATAGACATGCTTCATTGAATGGAAAGAGAAAAGATAACTTTTGAAAACAAAACTAAATAATTCCTAAAGTAATTTTAAGAAAACTAGAGTCATATTAATAAAAAATGATTATGTACCTAACAAAGTTACTTAAATTGTGATGAACTCTTCAGCACATATGTTAAAATTTCATGGCTATTTCTAGAGAACAAATATGCATGAAGTGATCCAATTAGATGAAAATCCTCCACAGGAGCTTGCAGCAATGTCTCTACAATATAGAAAGTACCAGAAATCTAATCAACTACATTGTAAATTAAATTTGGTAACGAGTGCGCAAGATTAAAACAAAAAACTTCAAAATTTGCCATCTTTATGCCAGGTTTCTTAGCACCATGACTGCTGTCTTTGCTGTAAAATGGCATTCACAATGCCTGCCACACTTCAAGTGCTAAATATGCTGAATACCATTCTGGTGCTGACCTGCTGGGAGCGTAAGGCAGTAGTAAGCACATTTGCCAGGTTGCAACATCTTCACTAATTCTGATTTGATTCCATTTTGAAGTTCAACACTTTACTACTGTCTTCTTGTAACTTGGCACACCTGAACAAATTTAGCAGCAGGGCAGAAGTACAGACACCCCACTAATTCAATTTAAAGGTAACACCAATAATATACAAGTTTGTTGCTGGTTTTTCTTTTGCTGCAATTGGAGAATTGTTCAATGGTTTCAATTGTTCTTCATGTGAACTCATTCACTGTGGCAGAAAGAATAGAAAAACAGCATATGATTCAAATGGAGATATTGTGGAATTTCATGGTAGAATGACTTGATTTGATACAATTTATTTATTGCCATGTGCATTTTTGTCACGTGAAATACAGTGAAAAGTGTTGTGTAGTGTGGCCACTCTCCAACGCCATCTTAAAACACAGAAAAATAAACCAAAACGTAGAATATAAAGGCAGAAGAAAAGCTGTTCAACTTTATAGCCCTGGAGAGATAGTAGGAACTGTCAAAGCTGGAGAATCTGAGATAACAAGGTGTAGAGCTGGATGAACACAGCAGGCCAAGCAGCATCAGAGGAGCAGGAAAGCTGATGTTTTGGGTCGAGACCCTTTTTTTTTCATCCAGCTCTACACCTTGTTCTTTCAACTTTATAGCCCTTCTTGTTAAGTGCTCCAGCATGCGCCGTGAGCCTGGTGGCCAGGCATGAGTCCCTTCACTGTGACACTGGAACAAAAGTCACTGCTCTTTGGTGGAATCTCGCCTCCACCGAAGCCCTCACCACTATGAGTCCTCACTGGACCTCGCCAATATAGATGCCACCGATGTCGCTGGGTGCCACACTGGCCCAAAATCATCTTCTCCACCGCCTTGAGTCCACTTTGGGCCTGCATCACGGAAATAGCCACTGCGATGCTTCAGGGTGACATACTGGGTTCAAACTCGCCTCCACTGCCACTGCCTCCATGAATCTGCACTGCATGTGGATGCCGCTGTGAACCCAAACTCGCCTCCAATGAAGCAGCCATGACTCGACGCTAGAACAGCTTCATCAATGCAGAAGCCACCTGGAACCCAAACTCTCTCTGATGCTGCCATCTTGAGACCGCGCTGGGCCCTCTCGAATCTGTACTGGGCCTACTCGCCGACTGCCATGAGTCCACACAAGGCTCACTCACCGTCGCCGAGGTCTTCAACAGGAGGTGAGTAAAATAAAAGAGAAAAAAGGGGGTAAAAAACCAAGATAAGAGAAGAAAAATGTAAAAAGAAATGAAAAGAAAAGCAGATGGAGCAGGTGAGCCCTGGGATCAGAAACCCTACTCTACCCCCAGTGTGGGAAATTGTAAGATTATGCATTTCGGTAGACATGGATTATTTTCTAAACAGGGAAAGGCTTTGGAAATCTAGAACAGAAAGGGACTTGGGAGTCCTAATTCAGGATTCTTTTAAGGTTACCATGCAGATTCAGTTGGCAGCTAGGAAGGCAAATACAATGTTAGCATTCATTTCAAGAGGGCTAGAGTACAAGAGCAGAGATGTACTGCTGAGGCTCTATCAGCTTGCAGTCAGACTGCATATGGAATGTTGTGAGCAGTTTTGGGCCTCATATCTAAGAAAGGATGTGCTGGAGCGAACCACAGGAAATTTACAGTAATGATCCTGGAGATGAAGGGCTTGTCATCTGAGGAGTGGTTGAGGACTCTCTCTGTACTCGATGTAGTTTAGAAGGACAAGGGGGTACCTCATTCAAACTTACAAAATGCTGAGAGACCTGGACAGAGTGGATGTGGAGAAGATGTTTCCACTAGTAGCATCCAAGGTCACAGCCTCAGAGTGAACAGACGACCCTTTAGAACTGAAACGAGGAGAAATTTCTTCAGCCAGAGGGTGGTTAATCTGTGGAACTCATTGCCAAAAAAATGCTAAGTCATTGAGTGTATCTGCTGCAATTTTTACTCTTCTAGAAAAGACTGGAACTAGGAGATACAGTTCAAAAATGAGAACCCTTCCATTTAAGATGGAGAGGAGGAGAATTTTTCTCTCAGAGGGTTGAGGCTGAAGAACTGTCCGCCTGAGAGAACAGTGAAGGTGATGCAACTGAATATTTTTAAAGGCACGGTTAGATAGATTCTTGATGAATGAGGGAGTCAAAAGTTTATTGGGGGTCGACAGGAAGGTGGACTGAGGCCACAGTTAGATCAACCATAATCTTACTGAATGGCAGAACAGACTTGAGGGTCCAAGTGGCCTGCTGCTGCTCTCAACTGATATGTTCTATAGATTGCAAAGTCTTTTTAAGTTCACTCATTGGGCGAGAGCATTGCTCGCTAGGACAGCACTTATTGCCCATCCCTAATGACCCACACGGCAGTTGAGAGTTAACCACACGACTGTGGGTATGGAGTCACATGCAGAGCAGACCAGCAAAGGATGGCAGATTCTTTCCCTAAAGGACATTAGTGAAACAGAAAGGTTTTTCCAACAATTGACAATGGTTTCTATCACCATTAGATGCTTATTTCCAGATTTTAATTGAATTCAAATTACACATGACCCTGGTCTCTGGATTAACAATCTAGCAATAATAAAATCAGGTCATTGCCCACCTGTTAAATTCAAAGGGACTTCTGCAACACATGCATCAAAAGTTTGTCCTGATTTTAAGAATTTTGCTCAACCTATTGTATAAATAAATAATGTTTGCTACTGGACAGGTTCTGAATCACAGAGTGATCAGAAAATAGAGTGTTCATCAACAGATTCTGAAGGTATAGCAATAGTGCGATTTTTAAAGAGTAAAAAATTGCTAAAAGAACATCTCTACATAAAAGTCGGTAACATCAAAATGAAATCCTTATGTTTTAAAAGTCCGTTCATAATGGATGTCAGAAAAGACAACTGTCTGTGACATTGGGGGAAATAAATTCTATTGAACTGTGTTAGCTCAGCAGCAATCACAAAAGCGACGATTTAGATTTTGATTAATGCTTGGACAGCACAATGGGCCATCTAAAGGTTTGAACATTCAAAGCTTCTGAGAGAACAGAAGACTGCAAGGATACCAGAGGGCTCCAATGTAATTAACTTCTTTGCCTGGTGGAAGATTCAGTTATTTGAAACTCACGTAGCAGCCAATTGCTTTGGTTATGATAAGACAGGCTGTGTGCAGCATTCTAAAATGCTGAGATACATCACAGAAAGTTTTCAGCTGGAGATCATAGAATCCCTGCAGTGTGGAAACAGGCCATTTGGCCCAACAAATTCACACCGACCCTCCGAAGACTGTCCCACCCAGATCCACCCCTCTACCCCATCCCTGTAACCCTGCATTTCACATGGATAGTCCACCTAGACTGCACAGTGTGGGCAATTTAGCATGGCCAATCCTCCTAACCTGCACATCTTTCAACGGTGAGAGGAAACCGATGCAGACATGGGGAGAACTTGCAAACTCCACACAGTGGGTCACCCAAGAACCCAGGCCCCTGGCATTGAGATGCAGTAAAGGTAGCCACTGTGCCACCATGCCACCCTGGTTAAAGTACTACTATGCTGATCCAGACTACTAAGGCAAATAACTTAGCATGCCATAAATGCAAACTAAAGAAGTCTTTACACCTGTGGGAGAAAACTCTAACAATTCCACTGCAGAAGCTGTCACAACTTTTGATTTCCGATTTCAAGTTTTCACTTTAGAAAGGGGAATCTTCAAACAATGCAGACCTGCAACGATAACAGAGACTGATCTTACTTTATAAGTATATTTACCCTTACCTACTTTAATACAAAAACAGAAATTGCTGGGAAAGCTCAGCAGGTCTGGCAGTATCTGCGCAGAGAAAGCAGAGCTAATATATCAGATCCAGTTACCCTGTTTCAGAACAGGACTACTTTTAATGTTTGTATCTGTATTCTAACTAATGACAGTGTTACTTTTCTACTTAGTGGCTTAGTACAACAGATGTGTAATAAGCTAAGTTAATTTAAAACACAAAAACGTGCTGCTGATTATTTTTAAAATTGGAACACGCTAAAAACTAATAGGGATGAGATCACAACAGGATTTTAAAGCAACAATGGAAAATTTAAAGATGTGCTTGACTATAATAATCTAGGTTAGCAAGCACAAGGATGACGAGTGAATGGGACTTTTAGATAGCCTCAAGTCTATGGAGGGCAAGCTGTAGGAGGTTAACCAAGTTTGCAACTTATTTGGACAATAATTAATCTTGCAGCCTGAAAGTGGCAGTCAATTTTTGTTTTATAACGTCATATACTTAATTTTATATCAGACTCAATTCAACTGATTTTAAGTATATCTAAAACTAAGGGTTGGAATTCCATTGCCCTGATCAGAACCAAACAGAGTGAGGGTTAGACAGAAGTGATCATCAAATAGAATGACTAGAGTACAACATCTGTTTCCATTTTTGGCTGTTGCCAAAAGGGTGAGGGAGAGAGTGAGCCTTGAAACCTGCCTGCTCCCACAGAGGAGGCAAGTGTTCTCACTGAGACCCTGTTCCAGGTAATTTAAAAAAAAAATCATGGAGAAAGCTGACCATTACAAGGTTTTGAGTTTATCTTCAGCTGCTTGGACGTGAACCATGGATTGGACCTGGGTAAATTTTAAAAGGTTAGTTAAACAGTTTTGCCTCCGTTACAATAAAGATTGAAGCATGAGTTATAGCTGTGTTGAGTAAGGTGAGAGTTATAAAGGTGTTGTGATTAAACGAAAAGGTGATTATTTCTCCAACAAAAGCAGAAAATGCTGGAGGAACTCAGCAGGTCTGGTAGCTCCTGTGGAAAGAAAGCAGAATCAATGTTTTGAGGCCAGTGAGTGTTCTTTGGACTTGAAATTTAAATTCTGATTTCTTTCCACAGATGCTGCCACATCAGTTGAGTTTCTCCAGCAATTTCTCTTTCTGATTCAGATTTCCAGCATCCACAGTTCTAGGTTTCCTTTGAGTGTTACTTCTCCAGATTGTCAAATTGTCAAGTTGAAGATCAAAATTATAATTATGCGAACATTTGTAAAGGAGTTAAAGAAGAACAATTAAATGGTTGAAAATATGGACGACATTTCACAGTGTTGAAAGAGTAGCATACTACAATAATATGTAAATGTTTAATATTTCTCTGCTTTTATGTATTCAATTTGAGTCTGGTGAGTTGACAGTTCTGAAGTCTATTTGTTACTCATGGCGTTTTATGAATGTTTAGCTGTAATCACACTGCCTATTCCTTTTAAAAATACTTGACATAATTTACACCATGGACTTGAAGAGTCTGATTAGTTAGTTAGGGGACTTATGGGATATTAAATTACAGATATATTAAGGCTTTTCAGTACAGGTTATAAAGTACATAAGAGGTGAGGGAATGATGTTGAGGGTAAGTGGGTAAAGATGAGGCAGTATGGAGAGTTGGGGTGAGAGAGTGAAGATGTGGCTTTGAGTCTGTGAGGCTAGTTTAAAGTTGTCTTAAGGTTCAAGTATATAAATGAGCTGTTGATTGCTTGTGAAGCACTAGGCTGAGGCATTTTGGGGATAGAGGTGGATCTGTTCTGGACTTGGCTCATTGTCCTCCATGTGTGGTGTATCCCTAGGCCACTTAGAACATTTTGAACAGTATTTTGTAGTTGCATTGATTTCTTTTAAGCAGTTTGAAAGAGCTATGTTGGCGGCCCTAATGGGTTTTTGTTTACCTGCGGATATTTTATGAATGGCATTGACAGTAATTTATTTTTCAGTTTTGCTTCATTTTGTGCAGTTCTGTGAAGTCCTTAGATGGAGATGGTTACATAGAGCAGTGCTTCTGTGAAGCGGAGAATGTAGTAAAACTAAATTACCTTAAAGACATTAGTAATAGTCCTGAATGAGAAGTGTTGGGATAAAACTTCAAATGTTTAAATTCAAGTGTATTAACTCCAGAAAAGTGATATCTGTGCTTCCCGTCTAGGTGTTAAAGTCATGCTTACCTTTAATCTAGAAGGGTTTGGAAAGTTTTTTTTTGATGTGAGTACTGTACAAGAGATTGTTTTGGAACGAGTAAGGAATGCTTTGGGATTAATGAGATTTAACTTACATTGTATGTTTAAAACCCTTTGAATTTATGTTAAGTAAATAGTTTGGTTTATTCTATTTTATCTTCATTTCTTTGGGTCACTAAAATTGAGCTTTATTGTTAAAATAAAATGTGCAATATTGTAAGACTATGTTTAAATGACCAACTGCCTTGTTAAAAGTAAAAATAAAATATGATCTATCAAGCTAGGTTTCAGCCTGGAACCTGATTGTGCAGTAATAATATCAGTTGGGATCATGACAACATCCTACAATCATTTACTTGCCTCATTTGTTGCTACACCTTCATGTCTCTTACTACAGATAGAATTGGCCTGTCTTGTCCTGAACTGTATGACTGCTTTGCAGAACAAAGTGTTCAAATATCTCATCCCCTCTCTGATGTCTTTAATGCCTCCAATTCAATAACTCTGAGATGGCATTCCTGGAGTTTGCTACAAATGTGGCCGTCTGGATCACTTTCAGCTATAGAAGCTTCCACATTCAACAACTGTAACACAACACCTTTCCCCATTGTCTGTGTGTGAATTGGGTTGAAATGTAATTTGTAAATTTAATTTAATTGTTATACTTTACCACAATTTTACTCTGTCTATTAAATCTGTCTCCTGCAACTGCAAATTATTTGTAAGCACTTAGAACCATTCAGCTTACCTGACACCTGTGATATCTCTCTTATTTTTCACCCTGTTTTTCCAACTGAACGCATGCTGGCTCCCATCAGCTAAAGTGATATATTCCAAAATGGTCAGCAAAGGTACCCTTTCTTCCCCAAACTGTGCCAGGTATAGTCAAAGTTATTTTAATCAATCAGACATGTTATTACACAGTTCTGGAGCAGGTGGAACCCAGGCCTCATGGCCCAGAGACAGGGTCACTACCATTGCAATTGCACCGTAAGAGCCCTCCAGCTGAACCTAATGCTACCTGGACTCTACAGACCCTGTACTTATACTGTTTGTGACTTTGAGTCAGAGCTGCTTTGTTGTTGTTCAATAACTAGTTTAAACTAACTCTCGCATTAATCACTACACCACAGTTGTTCTCAGTATAGAGTTTTTCATCAATCAAGCCTGAAAGAAAATTCAGGTCCTAAATTTAACTTAAACAGCACTTTTTACTTAAATGCTAAATGCTAAAAGCAACGTATATAGAATTTTAAAGAAAGATTAACCCTTAAAAAAGCGATTGACCCTAAAACTAATCCACTTCAAACAGTAGCTTCTGATCCTGCGCACAAAATCTGGAGATTTCAAATACATTTTCAAGGAATTCAGTACCTTGGCGATTTCAAATTTCCTGGCTCCCAGGTGTTTGAGGATTGAATTATCGAAAGGTGTCACCCTGTTCTCTATCTCCATCTTGCAGCCTCCTTCTCTGTCCACTCCTATCCAGCTTGCTTTTCCCCTTATTACTTTGTAACCATTTTCTTCTCCCCCATTTGCAGCCTCCTTCTATGCCATCCTTCTCCTTTCCATCCACCCATTGATGTCCCCTTCTTCTCTCTCACTACTTGCAGCCTCCTCCTTTACCACCCTCCCCCTGAAGCCACCTGATTTTCCCTCACTACCTTGCATCCTCTTCCTTCGCCCGCCATTACCTTGCAGCTTCTTTCTTTGCTCCCATGCTGCAGTCTCCACTGTTCCCATACCTTTTTCATTGACCCTTATTACAGACCCATTAGCCAACGCTGGGCAGGTTTCTCCTAATTCCCCCTCAGCCTTCTACTTCTTCTTCCCCGCCTTTGCAGCTCACTCTCCATGCATCTCCTCCTACGCCTTCATTCCTTGTATTCTTCACCTTCCCCTCATTGGAAGCCCCCCACATCCCACAACTCCCTGTAGCATCCTCCTTTCCTCTCCAACACCTTGTAACCTCCTCCCTCCCACCCATTATGCAACGCCCCTATTCATTAGCAGATGGCAGTTCTTGGTCCCAATTGAATAACAATTCGCTCTCTAACTGACTGCTCCCAATCTGCATGAACATCTCCTTAAACAGTTGATACTCACTGACACATCAACATATTACTTTGCTGTGATGACATTTTTTTCAGTCACCCTTCAAACTCAGTGCATTGATTCTGTATCTGCACAGATTACCTTTCCAACTCCTAGGTAAGTCAAGTTAAATGGTCCAGTTAGGTTTGTGTTCAATAGTAACCCTCAGAATGTTGATACTGGGTGAATTCAGAAATAATAATGGTATTGAATGTCAAGAAGAGATGTTTAGATCCTCTCTTGTTGGAAATGTTTGTTACCTGGTCCTTGTGTGACAAAAATATTGCTTTCTGCTAAGTAGCTGAAACCTGAATTTTGCCCAGGTCGTGATGCTTTAAAATCCAAGGGGTTGTGAAGGTGCTGCTTACTGCTTAATCATCAACAAACATCCCTACTCCTGAGCTTTTGCTGGAAGGAAAGTCACTGGTGAAGTAGCTGAAGATGGTTGAGTCTCGGGCACTATTCCAAAGAACTCTAACAGTGAGATCCTAGGATTGAGACAATTAGTCTTCAACAACATTTATCTTCGTTTGAGGTAAAGCTTAAGCCACTGGAGAGTTTTTCCACTGATTCTCATTTACTTCACTTTTGCTGGAGCTCAGTTAAATGCTTCCCTGATGTCAAGGACAGTCACCTTCAACTTACCTCTGGAGTTCACCATGTTTGGACTAAGGCTGTAATCATGTCAGGAGCTAAGTGGCCCTGGCAGATGCCAATGTAGGCTTCAGAGAGTTGAATAGTTCTTCCTGGCCCAGTTCCAACATTGAAACCCCACATTAAGAGTTCCTGCTGGGGGGCAGCTAAGGTTTAAACTTTTTAAAGAATGCTGATGTTGAATATAATAGAAAGTGAAGAGTGTATTGTTTTAGGTGAGGCTTTGGTGTTTGAAATAATTAAACGTTAGGAGTGTGCACTGAGGCAAGTTAGAATGGACTACAAATACTCTTGGTAACATCACTTTTAAAAGATACTGAAAGGTTATTACATCCTAGTTGTTATAGGGAGGGAGAAAAAGGGAACAGATCACCTTGTTCTTCACAAGATGTGATGACTAGCTCTAAAATGCCTTCTGGTTTCTTGATTTTTTAATTTCTCTGTGCTTAGCTACTTTTCTCTTGGCGATGCTTGCAACAGCCTATTCTAGGTCACAATAAAGCAGCAGTTGTGCTGACAAATCAAGAGCAAATACGGCTGGAAATCTGAAATAAATGAAAACAGAAACTGTTGGAGTATTCAGCAGATCAGACAGCAGCTGTTCAAAGAGGACAAGTAACTTTTGGTGCCTTTGTAAAGAAGTTGCATTGTTCACAATAAGCCAAGACAGCATTTGAAAGAATATATGTTTAGTGTTATTTTAATCTATAATTCAGCGTTATCATAGCGTAATTTCATAATGATAAAGGTTGCATTTTATTCACACAAAAATGTATTTGCACGGTAACTGTCATTTATTGAGCATTTATAGACCTCCCACCATAAAATATCTATACATAGATGTGGTCCTCTGGCTGATAGGTTTACCCAGCCCTGCTCTATATTGTTCTGCTTCTCAACGATAAGTATCTTGAAAATGGGCCCTTCACATTTACGGTCCAATACTTCATATATTTATTAGAAATGATTACTTCCCTTACTTAGTGGAGACACTAACATATTTACATTGTAGGGAATGAATAAGTGAGCTAAGAACTAGACATTAATATTTGAAGAGTTCTATTTCAAGAGAAAGGTGTTTTAAGACTCGCATTAAAAAATAGTCAAAAATTCTCTCCAAAGCACAATGGCTGTGGGACTTTCAGCTATGTGACAGTTCACTTCAATGGTAACAATGTTTCATAGTCTTCACGGCACAAATAAATGGATCTTGATGAAATGTGACAATACTTTGAGCGTTAATCTATTGAGAAGACTATTAAGGTTCAGCCTACAATCCAAGATGCTGATCATGATGGCTGATAATATTCACGATAGACTTTAGATACAATATATTTAAACAGAGGCAATCACTCCATTGTTTGCAATTTAGTTAGAAAATGCATTGATTCAAAGATATGATTTCTCATAAAGTCTCTTTCATTTTGCAACAAAACTCTTGAAACTACTACGGCTCATATTTATAAAGACTTTATATCATGGTTCAAAGAACACTGACAATTATTGGTAATTATATAAAATCAACCTTTCCATTAATAAGATTTAATTATTATGCATTTGTATATGGTTTAATCTGTTTAGATGTGTTTCATATATTTTGATTAATAACATTCGTTCAAAATTATTTCTTTGAAGCATGTCAGTAAAAGCTCACAATGAGATATATGTTAACAAAATTTACTGCTGATATTTTTATAACCCATGAAATAATTTGGAAAACAATATTTACAGCTTATATATTCTTGTCAAATTGAAGTTTCACAGGAAGTGCTAAACGTGCAAAATGATGTCATCGTGTGAAAGTTCTGGTTGTCCTGAGTTCAAAATAGTAAGTTACATAGTCCTGTTACTTCACTTCTCTGGAAGTGAGCATGTAGGTAGATAAAGCTATGTAAAAACCAACAGAAATTTGAATTTTAAAATAAAGGCACAGAATATTAATTCATTGAATCATTTGTGCCCTGCCCAGAGGCAAGTTCTTACCTCATTATCTGTTGATACTGCATCCTGACCCATTTTCATCTCAGTGTTTGTCAATGGTGATTTGCCAATGTCTTCCGCTCTCTAAAGCATAGTGAGGAGCAATGACCTAAGAATATCCTAGATAGAATGGAAATCAAACCCATGTGACTTTTTACAGCAAAGATATATTTTATTCTTTAAAAATATTTATGTACATATACAAAGTACTAAAAGAGCTCTGTACAGTCTTTGTGGAGGTGAAAAACAAACAGATTGGAATTTGATGTTCCTCAGGGCTTCCCTGCAGTTGGAAACAAAGGCACTTCCTACTCATGCAGGACACTATTTACATTCATTTTGAGGCAAAGAGAGGGTCTGATAACTGAACAGAAAGACTGTAGACAGTGGTCTCTCCCCACTGCGCCTTGACAGCAGTTGCCCCAAGCTTCAGTGCATCCCCCAGCGCATAGTCCTGGACCTTGGAATGTGCCAGTCTCCAACACTTGATCATGGTCAACTTTTTACACTGGAAGACCAGCAATTTTCAGGCAGACCAAGGAGAGTCGTTCACCAAGTTGATGGCCCTCCAGATGCAGTCAATGTTTGTCTCGGTGCCTGTCCCAGGGAACAGCTTGTAGATCACTGAGTCCTGCATCATGGAGCTGCTTGGGATAAGCCCCAACAAAACCACTGCATCTCTTTCCAGACTTTCTTTGCAAAAGAATATTCCAGAAGGAGATGTGTGACAGTCTCTTCCCCCTGAAGCTACTTCGAGGGAAGTGTGCATTGGCACAAAGAGATCAGGCATACATGAAGGACATGGCAGGCCGTGCCCTTCTCACCACCAGTCAAGTTATGTGTTGGTGCTTGTTGGAAAGTTCAAGTGATGAGGCATTCTGCCAAACAGGTTTGACAGTCTGCTCAGGGAACAGGATGCACCCTCTCCTTTTCCTGCAGGGTCTTGATGACATTACATCCTGATGGGCATTTTTTTACAGTGAGCTTTTCCACGATGGAGATATGGAAAGGTCCAACTACTTGGAGGGTTCCACATCAATAAGGTCAGACCCATCCTTCATAACACTGGGGACAGATAGAACCTCAACATGTAGTGATACTTAGTGTTTGCATACCGAGGGTCTATGCACATCTTGATGCAGCCACATAAAAAGGCAGCCATCAGGATGAGGGCGGCATTGGGTACATTCCTCTCCCCTTATCCAGAGCTTTGTCCATGATGTTCCTATGAACTCAGTCCATCTTTGATCTCCAGATGAAGCGGAAGATGTCTTGAGTGACATAGGGAATAGGTCAGACCTGCACGACGTACAACAACATTGAGAGTACCTCATGCCTAATGACCAGGATTTTACCTAGAAAAATGGAGAGGGAGCAGTGTTCCAATCTACCCAGTTTCTGCCTCCAAATCAAACCAATACTATTGACATTTCTTTGAACGACATGCTTTCTATTTGACCTCACTGGCCCACCAGAGTGTGAATTAGGATGAATTTATACAGAGTACTGGTTAGGTCACAGTGTCCAGTATTCAGTAACGATTATTGAACAGATTAACGCTGGGGAGGAGAGATTGGGTAGGCTCTGATATTAGGCTGGAAAAAGCAGCTGCGACTGCACTGTTGTCCTGAAGAGGTTATGCTAAGGATCTCTGAAAATGATCATCAGGGAACATTTTAATACCACTGAGGAATTATAGATATCTGTCACTTCACCAACACCTGTTCATCAATGTCAGGATTTTGCATTAGAGCCAGAAATTTTCACCAGCAGTGAAGGAGGGAGAAGTGGAGATGAGAGGGGGAGGATGTTGGTTGATAGGCATTGCTCAGGGGTCCTGTGCAACTAGCAAGAACAGTTCTACTCCACATCAAGATATCATTTCAAAAGAAAGCTGTTTGTCCTTGTTTTGTCACAGTCAACACCATAGTATCTCTCAATGAAACAGGTCAGGTGACTGCGTCATTCAGAGTTGCTCAATTTCTTGAAAGATTCTTTAAGCATATTGTGGACCCTCATTAACATCTGTAAGGGGCCGAAACCTATTTAATACAGTTGCCTGATGTCAAGTATCGTTGGCCATGGGACATTGTGCCAAATAATTACGTCATTTTTATCCATGTTTTCCACCCAGATCCCCAGTGCACCCTGGATCAATCTCTTCCTAATTGAGTGTACAGTGTAGATTCACCAGGATAATGCAGGGGAATTCTAGATACACAGCAGAAGCTTGAGTTTTTGGGCTGTTTCCAATGGGGCAGGAATGATTAAGAGAAGGTTTGGGAATCGTTTACAAATCTGTGATGAGTTTAATAGATCTTGAAGCTTTTAATATCTGGAAAGCTATTGATTGCAATCTTGAATGTTCTCAATGCTTGAATCTTCTTGTCCTCTTGTTAGAAAATTCCAATGATTTTCCATCCTTTGAGTGAAGAAATTCCTCCTCATCTCAGTCCTAAATGATCTGCCCCTTATTCTTAGATGGTGTCCCCAGTTCTAGGCATTTCCAAACTAAGGAAAACATCCTTCCTGTATCTAGTCTGGCAAGTCTGGTGAAGGGACATCGCAACCTGAAACAGTAACTCTGTTTCCTTCCTCAGATGCTGCCAGGATTGTTAATTATATTGCAATATTGTTAGATACTGTTATGGGAATAATTTGCAACTTGCCACTGGAGAGTTGAAGATGTGTTGTGGATTGGGCCTTCAGACAATCTATCTGGTTGAATGGAAAGAAAATTGGATACTCGGTAGCCAACACAGAATATCAGTTTTATTTGCCAGTGGGAAATTGATCATTATCCTGTAGCCCTTAGAGCTAGAGTCATAGATTCATACAGCATGGAAAAAAAACCTTCAGTCCAATCAGTCCGTACCGAACATAATCCCAAACTAAACTAGACCTACCTTCCTGCTCCTTGTCTATATCCCCCCAAACCTTTCCTATTCATATATCTATCCAAATGTCTTTTATACGTTGTAATTGTGCCCTCATCTACCATTTCATCAGGAAATTCATTCCGCATGCGAACCACCATTTATGTAAAAAATTTGCCTCTTATGTCTTTTTAAAATCTCTCTCCTCTCACCTTAAAAATGTGCCACCCAGTTTTGAAACTCCCCATGTTAGGGGAATTTCAACTGCCATCAACTTTGTCTATACCTCTTATTATTTTATAAACTTCTATCAAGTTACCTCTCAACCTCCTACGCTCCAGTAAAAAAAGTCCCAGCCTTTCCTTACAACTCAAACATTCCATACCAGGCAACATCCTGATAAATCTCTTCTGAACTCTCTCCAGCTTGATAATATCCTGCCTATAACTGGGTGACCAGAACTGGACACAGTATTCCAGAAGAGGCCTCACCAATGTCCTGTACAACCTCAACATAACGTCCCAACTCCAGTACTCAAAGGACTCAGCAATGAAGGCAAATGTGCCAAACGCCTTTTTAACCATTCTGTCTATATATGACACAAACTTTAAAGAATTGTGTACCTGCACCCCAGGTCCCTCTGTTCTACAACGCTACCCAAGGTCCTACCATGAATTTTATAAGCCCTTCCCTTGTTCGTTGTACCAAAATGCAATACCAAAATGCTAAAAGGACCTTTCATTGCTGCTTTTAAGCTTCCGCATTTCCACTTTTCCTCACTTGATCTGAAGTATGTCAAGACTTTATCCATTTTATTCATTCTTAATAAGTAATATTTGCATGAGGACCCCAGGGAAAACGCCAGCACAGCCTGTTCTGTGGTAATACCTTTACCAATCGGAGTTCGTTTGTCGACCAATCAGGATGATCTTCTCAAATAGCAGAAACATATTGTTCCTCCTTATACTGGCATTCTCATGAATTCTCCTGTTGAGTGCAAAATGAAAATTTGTGATAAAATGTCATTTTTTTAGCAACTTGCACACTCACTACTTGCTCAGATTGAGCATTTTGACCTATTTCTCAGGAACCAAAGCAGAGCAAAGATAAGTTTAACTTCGAACTGGATGTGCCCATTAAAAGAAAATAAAATAAATTTTCATATCACAAAACTATTTTTCACAACTTGAAAAGATTAAAATTATAAGTTGTTGCACTCTCTGCGCATTATAAAATTCACAAGTTTGACAGCAAATAAATCAACAAGCAAGTTCACAGAGTCTGAAAGGAGACATTACCAGCATCAATCATTCAGTAAATGAAGATTGAAAATAGCATCATGAATGCATAACGAGAAAAGGTCATTTAACACATCTAGCTTGTTCCCACTTGAAGTCATAGCTGGGTTTTACTCATATCATATGTTTTTTAATTGTACCATATATTAATGCATGTTAAATATACTCCACACAGATTAAAATATCAAAAATTAAATGCTTAAATTTGAAGAATTATAGATCGCCTGATGTCGCACTGTTGAGTTTCAGTGGGTACTAAGCTTCAGTGGCAAAGACAGCTTCTGTACAAACATAATAACCTTGTTCCATAACTTCATAATTTATTCAGTTTGCTGAAACAATTTATTGCTGTGTAAAAACTGTCGGTTCAAGGCATGATTCTTATGTGAGTAGTTTAATTTCTCAGGCACTTGAATAATAACAACTTCTTCAGATTTGAGAAGTATAGAAAATGAGGAACGTTTTTTCCACTTTGCAACAATTTAGTGTATTGATCTACTCAGTGAAGAATATTGTCAGTCACAATGGAGGACTAAATTACCTGTAAGGGTGGCAGAGGCAGAAGTCCTTATAACATTTGAGAAGTATTTAGATGTGCACTGGCAATGCCCATGCATATAAAGCAATAGGCCAAGTGCTGGTAAATGGTGTTAGAGTAGTTAGGTGGTTGTTTTTGACCAGCCACAGGCCCATTTTTCTGTGCTGTAGACCTTTATGACTCTATATCTCCTCGTAACATGAATAAATCTGAATGGTATTATTGAATCTGAGCTCCTGCTTCAATTTCTTCATTCAGTTCACTGTGAGCAAAATTCTTTAGAACTGTGACAAATCTTTTTTTCAAATGTATTTGTGTTGCATAATTTCTACAGAATTTAACAATCCATTTCTCTTATGATTTGATAGAAAACAGAAATTTTACTTCCAACCAAACAACCTAAAATTAAAACAGTGTAATGCAGCCCATAGTAAATTGCAAGTGCATACCACAGTTTTTTTTGCTTATTCAAGACTAAGGTCCAGATTTCCAATTTTGAATCGGATTCTTACAGCCAGATGAGAAGAGTGGGCTCCACCTTCTGGGTGCAACCCTTTCAGTTGTTCAAAACGAGGGCTGAAGAACTCTCTCTCTCCCCATTTAAAAATGTAGTGAACTATTTTTGCTGTAAGACATAGGGAATCAATAGCAACGGCAAGTTTTTTACCTGCTGAACACAACAAAAATAGTAAAGATGCAACATCAAACATATGGCCTTCCTGCAGTCAATTGGACTCACTCACTCACTCAAATACTATCTCATTCCAGCATCCAAAACAAAAATAGATAAAGGAATATAAGCTTTGATGTCTTTGTCCTTTGGTTGTCTTTAAGGTGTATGGTTTTAACTTGAGGCCGAGATTGATTAGTTGGTTTCTGGCATGCAGTGTGCAGAGCAGAGGTCACATTTATTTTAAAGTACTCAGCTGTATGCTGCTTCTTCTCTGGAGGTGTTTCTATAGGAACTAGGTGCCAATTTCTTCGTGAGAGAGAGAAAAATAGAAACAGCAGCGTCCCTTTCAGTTATTTCTGAAAAGCTGTTGGTGCATCCCTTGAAAAATTGGTTCCAGCTTGTATCCGTCTGAGAGAGTTTGGAAGTGGGATATCTCTGTGATGGTCATTATGTCAATGTTCAGTACTTTGTATTTTTAATATTGTCTTCGTGAGACCATAATAGCTTTGATGGGTTTCTGATTTGCAAGAAGTCTCTCTTTTTGTAGCACCCTACAATTCCCTCACCAAATCCCATCTATCAGGGCAATTCATTTGTTTTCTCACCTCTGCATTGGAAGATGAACCTGTATTTTTAAGAAGCTTGCTTTGCCTTAGTCCAACAGAGCAATTAGTTGAATGTACTGTAAATTGTCCTGTCCAAAAATAAGGGAGATAACCTCACGAGCCGATGAGCAAAGTCAAGAGAATTCCCAGCTGCACAGACTCAACTTTTAAAAATGACATCCTGAAAGTTCCACTTTCAGTATATGTGGTCGGCCTGGATTTAAAGTCAGGGCAGATGACCCAGGAAGTCTGGGAATGTGTTGGATAATGAGACTACAAAGGTTATTAACATCATGATGTTTCACATTTTATAGCTCGGATGCATGCAGGGGCTTACTATTGACATTCTAAGAGGATGGAATAACAATTCTAGAGACTGGAATACAGAGATCAGCCTTCTGAACCATGGCATATAACTAAAAGAATTCATGGAACTCCAGAGAATCAGAAAATAGCTGGTTTTATTAATCCAGAGACAGAGGTGCAGCAGACTGAAAGTAGGGTCAACAATGCATAGTTGAACATTGATCCCACGATCTTACGGAAGACTGAATTTGCAGAACAGCATAGGGATGTATCGTGGAAATACATCAACCCATGGCATTAGCTCAGATCAAAGAGGATACTGTACAGAGGCAGAATGGGCTGAAGGCTCTGTGTCTAAAATTCTGAGGTAAAGATGAACATCAAATATGCCTCCATCCCTCAACCCTCACTCCTGACCCTCATGCACCCCCACAATTGAACTTGCCTACACAGATGCCAAACCTACCATGTGAACTCACATTTTGGCCATTTATGGTCTCTATGCAAACTAAGTGAAAATGCATGACAATCCATGACCACAACCAACCGCCCCATGCCATTTCACCCACCATGCCAACATTCCTGGCATGTGCCGTTGGAGAAAATAAGGGCTCATGCACAAATGAGAGTAAACAAAATTCTGCTAACCAAATCAGATGTATTGGAGCCTTCACTATTTTGAAAAAAAAATTCTCATTCATCAAAGCACATATATTAAATTTAAATGCATTCATTTCAATAAAATCTTACAAAAGTCAAATATTGAAGAATTAGAATTCATAGTCCCACATCAAAGAGTCCTATACAATTTGACCTGTCAATCACCTTCTGAAATGGAGCCTAGTTGAATCAGTCATCAGTAATGGAAATCTTTAGGCTTGTTATATGAGACGGAGTTAAATAGTAAGCAATCTTTATTTTACTTTCTAGGCTTGTTTTAAAAACTGGAAATAACTGGAGTTTTAAAATTAAAATTAAAATTTTAAATTTTTAAATGATGGAGAAATATAACTACCTTCAAGTCACCAAGCAGGCTTATGGAGTTGTGTCACCTGCTGCAGCCCAAGCTTGGAACCCAGGCAGAGACAGCACTGCTGTTGCCTCTCAAAGTCACTGTGACTTATTTGTGTTGTGGGAGCATTGAAGGCGGCAACAGTAACACATCACATTTTGTTCTTTGCCAACACAGCAGAACGAATATGTGCATTACTTTCTCAAAAAGTAGAACAAAGAAGGATGAAAGAGAGAGCTAGGCTTTGACCATATTGCAGGTTCATTGCAGCTCCAAAATGCCAGATAGTGCATCTATACCACCTTGTGTAATCCCTCTGTCATCCTGGTATTGTCTAGATAGAAAATTATATCATACTCTCAACACCCAGCTGGCTTGAGACCACAGATATATCATTTTACAGGTCTGGAGCCACTTTCCAGGTGGCTTTTCTTCTCAATATTGCCTTTGAGAACCTCCTTAAAACCAATATCTTTGACAAACCATTTTTGTCACCTTTTCTAATATCTCCTTTGTTTTTATTCTAACTTTAGCCTGATCATGCTTCTGCTGTTATATTTGCTGAAAGAAATGCACCATTTGCACCCAGGGATCTTGGCTGCAATGATCTATTTCTCTGACAGACTACTCCACTGATGAGCTGTGGAAAAGTACACCCTTCCTTAAGAAATGCAGTCAGACTTTAAATCACAACAGTTCTGCCAGATTCTTGCCTCTCTTATTGGATGAACTGTCACGATAGACCATAAATCACATTGATAACTGTTCTATGATATTAAAATGAGGCCCATTTCTCAAAATGGCCTGGGTTTCTTCCTGATGTCAGGAAGCAGGCATCTCTGTTGTCCTGACCAATAAATTCAGCAAAACCAAAATTGACACTGTATCTTCTTTTCTGTATTTTTGTTTGTGGACTTAAATGGCAAAATGACTGTATTAAAAACCAAGGATTGTAGAAAGAATTACTGCACTTTTTAAAAACACTTTTCTGGACACTCACTATAAGTGCTATTTACATGGCTGTTTGTTCAAGCAATGGGGAGAGGACACTACAGATGAATTGGAGCGAGGTGTAGATATGAAGGGAGATTTAGCCAGCAATAGTTATCTGATTGACAACTGGTCCACAGACCAATGATAAAGGCCTTCTGCCTGCCAACAACCAAATGATTGGCTCCCAGGTAGCTGACAGTTTGTGTGTGTAAATGTTTGGGCAGAAGTCATTGAAGTCACTCACAAAGAGCTGTCCTCTTTTTCAGCAGTAAAAAATACCTCAAGCTTGAAGAAAGACAATTTATTTTACTTTATCAGTTGCTGAAAGCTGTGGCTCTTCACCAATAAATCATAGAAGTGTGAACCAGCTAATCTGTGTCTCTTGAAGCAAGGGAAAGCACCTGGAGAAGGAAGATTGAGGAGTAGCAAGTTCTGTCAAGTCAAAAGGACCATCTGGGGACGGGAACTACTAAACTGCCACCCATCCTCAGTACCCATTTTTTATAGTGTCTGGTTGCCACATCTGTCTGTATGTATACAGGGGGAGATTTTTAAAGGTGGGAGGGAGGGTTAGAGTTTTAATTCGTAGAGCTATGTGTTGAGGTTCATAGTTGTATAGTTAGAATCTATTTATATGTAATTATTGTTAAGTACAGAAACCTGGTCCATGTTTTGTGTTAACCTAGGATGAAAAGGCAAGTAAATCAGGGAATTTGTATACTTTTACTTTTTGCGATGAGGCAGGGAATAGAGGGGCTTGATTTCAAGCGTACTATCCCAGTGAGGCGTGACAACATTAAAATAAGTTTTATTTTCCCTGGAATTTGTAAACAACCAGTAGGAAGGAAGATTTCTATTTAAAAATATATTGTATCTTCCATACTGCAATTTTAAATCTGATAAGTGTTCAGAGTACAATTTCTGTTCATTTCAAGGTTGTGATTTTTTTTGAGATTTTTGATAATATTACAAGTAAAAAAAGTACTTGTCTGGATTCGTTTACTGAGCCTGAATGAGTTTAAATGGGGACATCAGAGACTGGCTCTAAATTAGGCGTAGGCCTCATTTCAATAATTTATTCCAGTTATTTTGTCTTTGCTGGCTCCATTGGCAACTCAGCCATGGCTGCACATGAATTTCAGACCCTTTAACTTGCCAGCAGTGGCAGTCAGGGAGAGAGTGGAAGGTGACAAATGCAGCTGTCAGTGATAATAACATATTGTGGAGCAGCGAGGGATACTCCTGCCAGAATTGGGCTCACAGAAAATTTAAATAAACATGTATCTGCCTTTTCGGTGATGTCTGGTTCCTAGACTACATCAAAGTCCAGAAAGCCTTAATGGAGCAGACTTCATGTCTGCTTAACTCAGGACAGCTCAATATCTTAAAGAAATCTTAGGCTCCACTTTAGTGGATGAAAGGGTTAGACCCTGTTTTAGGCAGCTGCCTCAGATGCCTGAAATTTTCTAAGGCATGGGAGTTTTGTTTTACAGGTCCCTTTGTGGCATGGAAATAATTCTGAAAAAGTAATTGTTTTCATCCTTTTGTTTTTGGAAAATGGATGTAACAGGGGTGAGTTTCTACCTTCTAGCCTTTCTTTCCTCATAATATGAGATGTATTAATGAACTTGATAGAAAACATGTTTCTGCATTCCAACCCACAAAAATGTAGCATAGGGTTATGCTTCCATCTTGAGATAGATATATTTCCTCTAATGGTCTCAATATTGATTTGACTTTCACAATTAGGCTTCTACCATGATGCAACATGTATTAATCTGCTGGGTGATGTATATAGTAGCAGTGAAATGTAAATGGGGGCTAGTCACCTATTAGCTAATTGCAGACATTATATTAGATTAGGTACACTAACCTTCCAGTACATTCAGTTACCACTTCCAATTATTTTAACAGAATAGACTTCTGGCTCATTGGCAACTGAAAGAAACTGTGTTAATACAATAATTAAAAGACCTCATGTGTGAAATAAAACAGAGTGGAGAATGTGTGTTACCATATTAACTAAGTGACTGGAACCATTATTGTATTTTATGGCTATTAACAATTCATATTCAGCTCAAGCTAAATGCATCATTAGGAAGAAGTATCTATTCCTTTGTAAGCAGTTTTCTGACACTTTCTATTACATACTGTAACAGATGAAGAACCTGACAAAAAGACACACAAGCGCAATTAAGATTTCTGAAGTTGTAGAAAAGATCATTACAATCAATAAAACACTTAATCTATGGGCCACTTAGCCCATTTACTCTGTAATCATAGAAATAGTGGTAGTAAGCAAGCAAAGAAGAGTGATGAGTTGAACGTCTTATTGTTATGTTATTGCATTTTCATTATCCATTTTGCAATTCATAAACTTGAGGGAATAAATTGGCATAAGATTGCTCATCAATTATTTAAAAACGTGTCTAAATGATATGTAGTTAACAGACCAGGCAATAACAGCAGTATTACAACTTTGCTCCTTGGAAAAGCAATTATCCATGAATTAAAAAGATGTAGAGCTCTAATTAGCACAATGTTTGATGTGGACAACCCAAAGTTTATAGCTCGTGATTTCTTGTTAATAAATGAGGATTGATCCTTAACAATATGCAGAGGCTGCTTCTACTATGTGACTAAAACAGCAGCAGTAACTGTTACAACACTAAACCCAAAAGCTACTGATGTACCTCTTTGGATTAGCTATAAATTTTCATGGGTTGGAAACTAATCTTAAACAGTAGAAAACAGAAATTATTCTGGAACAAATGTACTATTGAAATATAAAGACAATTTTAAACAGGCCCATAAAACTGTGCTATGTCTGATAAAAAGAAGAGTAAGGCTTGGAAGTGCCAATAGTATTATTTGATTATCCATGACACCATCAGTTCTTATCAAATTAGATCTGGAATCCAATGATGACTACTTCTTTGCATATTGTTATAAGTGAAATGTGTATGAAAATAGAATAACAGCTATTTGTAGTTCCACTGAGCTGTGTATAGTTGAAACACAATAAATGCTATTTCACACCATTGTCCTCTGTTCCTGAAACTGTTTCTGCCAAATTTATGCGGGAGAAGTGCGAGAATCCTTTTAAGTCCATTCCCTATCATTATTGTAAAAGTAAGTTCTGTAACACTACAACCATTGAGCATACAAACGCTGAATCTTTGGCATAGGTACATCAGATCAACGAACATCCAGCTCAGGACTGGTATATGCTAGATCCCTGATTGATGATGAGGTTGTGCCATGAGTGCTACATGCTCCAAACATAAGATCAGTCTGGGCTCATTAAGGAAGAGAGGTAGACAGAAGGTAAGTAGGTGAAAGTTACAATGAGCACAGAGTGTGCCTGGATTGGTGGATGCTCTGATTTGCTCTGACTTTGATGGTCCCACATATTTTGGATATTAAAATTTCTGAGAACCAATTGACCATGTGACCAATGCCACTGATTTGTATAAATATATATATATTTGCAGACTATATAAATATCATATAACTGAATGTATTTAATATAGTGTTAGTTGTTTGAAATTCCTTTTTTGAAATTTCAATAATAATATGAAAGTTTTCTAGTTTGTCTTAATGTACAATTATCTCTATGCACTGATTAATAATTTCTGTATTATGTGACAATGATCCATTATACCAGCTCCATTCCCTATTCTTATCAAACAATATATTGTCTGACTTTCTGTCCGTGACTAGACATTACTAAATCAACAGGTAATTTGGAAGAAAGTAAATGCACATAGGAAAATTAATGGCAACAGTGCAACATTATTTTTAACTAAGATATTAAATGGTTATAGTGCTGGTCAATCGAGGATTGCGAGGCAGTCTTATTGGCCTCAAACATGAAAGAGTGAGACAATCCCCGAGTGTGCTTTAGTGCTAGTAACGAGCTTGTAACATGAACTCTATAACAGTGGAAAGTACAACACAAACAACAAACTATTCGTTTAGGCCTGTAATCTGAGAAGGACATTGGGTATTACAGTGCTCCCAGATGAGAATTGGATGACTTATCGATCTTTTAATTCAGCAGCTTTCAGCACTTGAATAAAAACGTCGTCCTGCTGCAGCATCCACTTGACCAGAAAACGGAGCCATTGTGGGTCAGAGAGGAAAACCTGACACAGCGTATACAATATTCAAATCAAAGGTCATCTACAAGTTTCTTAGTAATGCGCTCGTGAACACTTTCTCGTGTGACATTGGTGAGTTTATGTTTCCACAACTTGTCAGGGGAAGTTTCAGGGATTAGATGATACCAAATGTACTCAGTAAATCTTGGAATCTGAGAACTTTTTTGCGGAAATGTAGTAGCAGTAAAAGATGAAGATTACTTCTTCTATGTCTAAATTTATTTTTGTTCTAACTCAGGCAGATTTAAAATTATGTGCAAAAATTTTGATTTAACAAAAACGTTCTTATCGGCCTTAAGCCTTTATGTGTTTTAGATCAACTCAAAGCAGCACTTTAAAACAATTTTCTGAAACACACATATTAAAAGACTGTAGAAGATGAACAAATTTTAATTTTATTAGTTATGGAATCAAAAAATAAAATAAGTCCGTTATAAACTAGTCATTTTGAAATGAATAGTTTATAATCTAAAGAACTTGGCTGCTATGACAGGAAGAATGGAAGAAAAGTCCTGTCACTAAATCATGGCTGAACATAGCAACAGATTCTCCTGTGGAAAATGGCATTATCTGCATATTTTTAAAACTAATTTTCTTTTGAGATTTTTCTGCCTTCAGTAAAAGTAAGGATACATTCAGGGAGCTATAACTGACTTCCTGTTGGCAATAGTTCTGATTGAGCATTAAGTTCCTTCAAACCTCTGGTTGACCAACTTTATAATGGAAAGCCCCTGATTGGATTATGATGCTTGACTTGATGAGGGGAGTCAGCAAGTGTGGAAGCAAAGGGACTACTCAGTTTCCATTCTATCTTCTTCACTACACGGAACAATGCAAACTCCAGCCCTTAGGCAGGTAAACAATGTGATTGTGGTTGTTAAGGGCTGAATTTTACACTCAGTGTGGAGCCCACTCTGGCCTGGCCAGCTTGCTTGGTAGCTATTTAATGACGATCGGGCCAATACCTTATGTATGAAATGGGCTATTTTCCCCTATTTAGGAAGAAAGCCTGCCTCTGACAGCTACTGGCTAATCCAATGGCCTACAGTTTTCTTGCCCCAGCAGTGCCACCAGGAGAGGTGATTACTGCTGGAACTGCATGTTTGATGGACAGCATAAGAAGTATTTTCATTTGGTGTCATCTGGTCCTGAAAGAGAAAATTAAGATCCAGAATGCCCTTTTGTATTTGATTACCCTTTAGCTTTGCAACATTGGCTCATCATTTAAAAGAATGGATGCATCTCCCCTGTATCCAATTTAAAATTAGTGTTGTTGCTATTGACACAATCTACGCAGACCGGATTTAATCCTGTGGACATGAGCCCTCAGAGGAATAAGAGCCTTGCAGTGGGCCTGCTGCATACCTCAGGATGAATTCCTTACAACCTTCCATGTCTCTTATTGCTGGGATACTAGCATTCTGCTGTTATCTGTTTTTTTACTTTTACTTACTACTGCTGCAGTTGTGACATGGTCTTCTTTTGGTACTCATATTAGTCTATAAAGCTGAATTCCCATCAATGAGATAGCTTCATGGCATTAACCAAGCCCTGCTTCTTCATTTGCTTGCTACTGGGGAATTTTCTGAGTGTCCATTTTCTCGCCATTGCTGTAAGTCTTCTGATCTATGCTAAAATTTACTCACAGTGGCCAATTAATTTTCTTGCTACTTGCTGTGTTCCCTACTTTATCCCACTCTTTGTGGTGGGCCTTGAAGCTTGTTACTCTCTGATTCCTGTTTTCAATGGACTTCTCCGCAGGTATTTCTCACATTTCTGTGTTCACATTTCTGGCTTAATTCGTTCTTCACCTGTATCACTGTATAACTGGCGAGTTTCACTTCAGGCATTATTTTCTACTTGCCTCAGAGTCATTGTTGATTTTGTCACTGCCTGCCATCATGTAGTTTTTTTTTATTCATTCACGGGATGAAGGTGTCGCTGGCTAGGCAGCATTTATTGCCCATTCCTAATCGCCCAGAGGGCAATTCAGAGTCAACCACATTGCTGTGAGTCTGGAGTCACATGTAAGCCAGACCAGGTAAGGATGGCAGTTTCCCTCCCTAAAGGACATTAGTGAACCAGATGTTTTTTCTGACAATCGACAATGGATTCATTGTCATTATTTGATTCTTAATTCCAGATATTTTATTGAATTCAAGTTCCACCATCTGCTGTGGCAGGATTCGAGTAAGAGGTGCATCCTCTTTTAAATAAAAATTAACAGGTTTATTTTTTATAACTATATGCAAGAGCATGTGGGAGAGGCCATCTTTTGGAACACTAAAGACTCAGGCTCCAGGTCCATGTGACTTGACAATGTTATGCACATGCTGAGTAGCAATTCTGAGAGTAAATAAAAAGCGTTTTACTCCATGCCAGCTATATTTGACTTGCTATCTGGAAGATTAGCAAGTGAAGTCTGAAAAAGACAATTCAATAATTTGGGTCTCTGAAAGATGTAAACATAAGTACACATTTCTCCATAAATTTAAATGTATTTGCACCACCCCATCCCTACAGGTCCTTACCTGCAAAGTAGGGTACTAATTCCCCCCTGTCTGCCATGTCTGGGGCAAGTGCCAGAAACCATGCAGATATGTTCCAGACTGACAAGTCTTGTCCAGGTGCACAACGGGATTTTAAAGATGGTGCTGGTACAAGGGATGCCAGTGTTTCAGTGGCTACCTGTTAAGTGGCCAGTTGTTCTGGCAATAGCGCAGGGTAATATGCACCTAGAATCCAATATGACAGATGCCATAGAGATAGGGTACGTAGTTAATGAGACAAGTTTGGTAAGAGATGGTGAGGAAACCCACTAGGCTTCATGGCACAAATCCATCCAAAAAAAAACTCGATGCAGCTTGGACTTAGCCAAGAATATACAAGATTTGACCTTGAAATAGAAATTGTGGGATTTGCTTTCAGTTGAGCATAGCCATTTTTCAGCGTAAACAGATCTCACTGAAAAATGTCACACCACTGATAAATCATTCAGATCATAGACACATTAGTTTGCATAGTTTCCTTTCTGCATCGCTTGCCTCTTTGGATGACTTCAGAAACACTTCTTTCTAAAACATATCACTGCAGCAATCTGTCTTTTATGTTAATTGATCACCACTCTATGCTTTTGATTAAAAAAAAATCTTAAATAATTTTCATAATTCCTTTTCCCATCATGGAACAGTCGATTCTAATGCCTGTATTGCCCAGTCACTTTTCAAAACACTGGGCCAGTAGCTTCACTTCAGCTTATAAATTACATCAGTAAGAACTTAGTACAAATCTATCTCCACAACAAAACTTTCAGTCTACTGTCCGGTACGTCAGAATAAATTCTAAATATCTTCTATTTAATTCCTTTTGTTTTGCCTCTCTTATTAATTTATCTTCAAGTTTGTTGGTAGCCACCAAAACTTCATATTCAGATGTATTTCTGTTTGTTATTCTGTTTAGTGATTGTTCTGTAGCCTTCATTTTATTAAGTAGCGTATTCATGCTTTGCTGTCCACTTCAATGTCATTTCAGGGCTATTAGCATGAGCTATCTTACTTGCAGAGTTAGAAGCTCTTTCTCTGGGACATGATCATTTTTTAACATGTGAGTCACTTTCAGACCCACAATTAAAACTCACTTTTTAACTTTAGATTCTTTAGCTTCATTCTGCCAGCTCACATACTTCAATTCTTGGCCATCATTGTGAACAGTCAGACAATATTTAAACCTGACAGTAGCTTTTTCTGCAGGCTCCACTATTGTATTCCTTGGAACCCTCTGGAATCTATGTCCCATGACTTCTGCCTTGGCTTTTTGGTCTTTGCATGCGGTAGTCCTGTCCTGCACATCTTGATCTAACGTAACCTGTTCCTCAGCATTGTGAGCACAAGACAATGAGCATAAGAAATTCCCTGGAGCCTCATTCTCTTCTACCATTGAGACATGAACCTTAACAGTTTGATTGCCAAGTTTGACCTATTTTTCTAATTAACCTATTCGGAGATGTTGTTACACACCGCTGGAGCAGGTGGGACTTGAACCCAGGTCTCCTGATTCAGGGGTAGGGACACCACCACTGTAGCACGAGAGGACACCAACCATTGTCTTACCATCATGACCTGCTACCTTACCAGGAGGAATGGAAATCATTCAGTAAAACTGTAATGAAAGCGGGAACTGTTTATTAAAGCCACAAGCAGCAGGATTCATACGAAACTCAAAATGAACAACCTGACATTTCTCAGATTGTGTCTATTGGTATCTTTCAGCAATACCTACAACAGTTTTCAAGATCAGTGTGAATAGATGGGCAATCACAAGTGGTATTGTGAGCATAACTCTTGCGTCCACCCATTGTGTCCTTCTCTTAACCTTGTCCTTTCTTGCTCCCCTTATTAACAGCCTGATATGTTTTAGTGATAAAGAATGAATCAGCTGCCTAGATTCCATTAATATGATCAATTTTATCCACCTGGAATAAATACACCTCAACTCACTTGGTATACTGATCAGAGATAGTAGGAACTGCGGATGCTGGAGAATCCGAGACAACAAGGTGCAGAGCTAGATGAACACAACAGGCCAAGCAGCATCATAGGAGCAGAAAAGCTGACGTTTCGGGCCTAGACCCTTCATCAGAAATGGGGGAGGGAAAGGGGGTTCTGAAATAAATAGGGAGAGAGGGGGAGGCGGGTAGAAGATGGATAGAGGAGAGGATAGGTGGAGAGGAAACAGACAGGTCGAAGAGGCGGGTGATCTCCAGGTTTACTGTATCTTTAATATGGGTATACAATATGAACCAGTGTCATGCCTCACTGGGGTAACATGTTAGAAATCAAGCCTCAATATTGCTGGAGTCCTCACTAAAGTGTAAGATGTTATCAAAGTACACAAAATTTGTTTAGAATTAGGTGAACAGAAAATATGGACCTGATTTCTGCACTTATCTAGAATTGCTACTTATTCTAGCTACAGGTAAATAACTATGAACTATTGATGTATAACTCTGCTAATTAAAAATTTAAACCCCTCCACTCAAATCCCCTACACTACACTCAAATACCTACCAACAGAGCCAGATAAAAATCTTGATGTTATTAATGGAGGGAAGAACTGAGAAGGCAGTTCAATGGCCCCTTTCAACAGGGACTGCTGAGATGATCCTTTTGCTTGCACAACTTTCTATCAATCCCTCTTCTTCAGGTACTTTTTACTTCCTTGCAGGAAGCATGGAGTGATTGGTTCACACATTATATAATGCTCTGACTTGTTGGTGAAAAACAACAGCTTACAGCAACTTGTGGGTGAAGATAATTGGCTTTCTTTAAGCTTTATGTATTTTTTTAACCGCGGAAAGACACCCCCACCACACCCTGAAACCCCCACTGCTTTCTGGAGGTCCAAATGCTTCTGGCAATATCATTCACACCCACATGCTGTTCAGTTACCCAGATGGCAATCACATAGCTGTTTGAAAACAGATGGCCTTTGTCATTGACAACCAGTCACAACTCCACAAACTAATCAGTTACTTGCTAAAGCTGAATCTTACTTTGCACACATGCTTTGGTTCCAGATCATCTGCAACTTGACTCCTTCACTGGTTGAACAAAGCAGCAATGTGAACACCGCATACAATGAGTGTCAGAGTGCAGATATCCCTTCTTCAATCCTTGGTTATTAAAGCAGTCATCTTCCAGTTCTGATCTATAATGAATAATATGGAAAATTGAAAAGGTATGGTCATTACTGCAGGCAAATACCTTTCCATATACATGGTCCTAGCTCTATTCCTGAACAACATTTGTTTGTAAGTTGCTATTGGGAACTGGTACAGGTTTCTCACTTCAGTTATAGTAATGAGCAATAGAACCTTCTATGAAATTCCAGCAGAGAGTATTTAATAAAGTTGGAAAATTCCTCATGCTTCTCTGTAGAAGTGTAACTTTCCATTGAAAGCACTTGATGAACTATAGTTTACACAAAACTCTAAATGCCAGAGGACTGCAATTATATTTCCCCATATTAATATCATCCCTTTTTAGTTTCATTGATTTGTAAATGATAATATTTGTGCTTTGTCTATTTAAATCCTTAATCGTGGCAATAGATTACATGTGTAGATATCCAGGAAGACACATTTAAATCAATACATAATACATTGTTATGATTATATGTTGACTGATTGACCAACAAACAAAAATATCTCAGTTCATGACAATAATTATTTAGCTGTCTTTGCTGTATATATAAGAATGGCATAGGCCAAGGCAAGGTTAAGGAAGTCATTAGGAGCCGATGACCTTTGCATTAAGGACATAGAACAGAGGTTGTTGCGGTTCTGTTCAGAGCTGACCTCTGCAACTACATTTGTGCAAATTGACTGTACATTTTTTAAGAAAATCAATATTACAAGCAGAAATGTGATACTAATGGACACAGAATTAAGGTGCTGGATCAAGGGGCTAAAACTCATATTAATATGCATAATCAAGGCCATAGCTGTGTGCTGTGAGAGGGGAACAGGTCACTGTGACAGCTTCAGCCATACTTAATGGAAATTTATTGACTGGACACTGCAAAACCACAGAGAATATTACATATCACCTTCTAGCATGGAGTCGTGAGGTTTATAGATTTATGTGTTTCAGTAGTTTGAGCTGGAAATCTTTCTTTCTTTTTTCCCTTTTTCCTGCCAGGATCAATAAATTGTTTTTAGCAGAACATTATCACCAACATTAAAAACAGCATTTTCTCTGGAGGCTTTTGTAAGTGAGAGATTTTTTTTAAAATTGAGTGAAACAGGAGGGGAAAGAAATGTGGAGACACTTAATATCCTGAGTTTTCAAATCAGCATTAAGTGGCAATTTGAGTCCTTTAAATGAAAACTTTAAAGCTAATTTGAAAGTCACTATTAGAGTCAGCACATGTTCCTGTTCTGTGAGCTTGCTCACCATGTTTCTATTATGCTATTAGATGGTATGATGCCATTAGAGCTGCCGAATATGGAAATGGTATTTTTCATCCACTTGCAGTGTACTTGAGAATTCTGATACTGCTCACGTTCAGAACATAGTACGGTTTGTTTTATTCTTTTAACCTGAGGCAACTTTCATAGCAACTTAACAGTACTGACACTTCACAGTTTTATTAGCTGCTGTCTGGGTCAAAGGCTGTGCGAAGCTAAAAAGAAATCTCAAATCCTGTTGATGGCATTTGATGAGCTCATGCAAACTGATACCACTGTTTCTGTCACTGCTGTAAAATCTAGTGACTTGATAATAGGCAGAAGAGAATAGCATTATCATTCATAGCCAAACTGACATAGGAACCTAGCCATGATGGAATGGTATTGTCACTGATTTCACAGAGTCTGGATAGGATTCTGGGTCTGAATGGCTAATATGGTCAGATGGGGCATTAGACACTTTGTCTCAAAAATATTTTTAGATAATAAAAATATAAACACATTCATGGGTGGTACAGTGCATCAAACAAATTTTTTAAATTAAATATTAGATTCAATTGTACAATGATTCAAAGGTTGCTTGTGCATTTGTTGTCCAATTAAGAATGGTGGGCAGGCTAATGAGACAGGATCCTCGATCCAAAGGATCACAGCTATGAGCTCCAGATGGAGTACTGGGCATTGCTAAGGCAGACAGAGGACTGTGAGAGTACTCTTTGAGGTCTGCTGAATATTTAAGATAAATAATATCCATTTATCACTGAAGTGGAGAGGGATCCAGTAGTTCAGGAAGATTCAATGACCTGTCATTGGTGTCTGCTTCCAGGATATTGTAGAGTTATAGCCTCAACATGCAGCTTGTCCAGGGCTGGGGAAGTGACAGAGTTTTTCAACATGACAGCTAGTGGAGTTTCAGTGGCTACATGGTGGACTCTGAATCACTGGCTTCCTTACTGGATTAATCGTGATGTAGTCGTCTTCAAAGCATCCAATCATCCCATTGAAACACTTTGGGTACGTTTGCACCTGATCTGAGAGCACTTTTTAATGGACATACTACCATCACCTCAGTTTCTTCTCCATAATCTCAGTGAACCATGAGGTAATCTGTAGGTTTTCATAACTGCTCAATCTCTTTATGGCAGGATCACATTTTTCAGTGATGTGGAACATACAGTTAACATTTCACGACCCTTTATGTATCCCTCTGACTATGGTTGTTCCTAGCAATCAGGTTTCAACTCCCCCTTATGCTGTTAGCAGCACATTGTCATTTCAGCAGATCTTTCTGTGGATAATTTTGTTTTTGTTCCAAATGTTTAGGGAAAATCTCCTGGCATTGCCTGAGTGAATACTATTACTTAGTGCTCCATTATCAATCTTTAGCTTCAAATTTATTGTTGCAGTTCATTTCTCGCACTTTTCTGATTGGAATTATAGTGCAAATTTATTTGCTGTGGGAACTTGTAGGTCTAAACATTTCATGCAGTTATGTGGTTCCTGTGTCTATGCTGTTTTGCAACTCAACAACGTCCTCCAGGGAATGTATATTTTGGGATAGTTTCGTAGGTATTTGCCCTGTTGATGTGGCTTTACTGACTTGTCTATTATATTCTTCCTTTGGTTTGCACATCTTTCCCTGTGAGTAGCCTTTCCACAAACTTAAAATATTGATCTATTGCGAAATATTTCCTCCTGTTTGTGTATTTATGTGGCCATTCACATCTCCTGCACATCTTTCTCTCTGATGTACATTATTTTGCTCCTGTCTCACTACATAACCCTGCAGTCTTTCCTAACCTTGTCTAGCTTAACTGAGAACTAGCAGTTTGGTTGGTCAGAGTCTTTATCCATCTGCTTGTAGTCTCATGTGCTCTGATGGTGTCCACAGCTTGCGGATATTGTGAGATGGTCCTTTCTGATTAATGCTTTCTGTACTTCAGGTTATATAGAATCCCATATTAGTTGATCTATTAACCTTTCATCTTAAGCTCACACTTTCTGGTTGAATCTTGCAATTTTGTTACAGGATTGCCAATAGGCCCATCCAAATCTCTCTCTGGGACGCAAGCTGCTATTTTTGCAGCCAATTTTCCCTTCAGAAACGTTTCCTGGTGTCTGCACTTAGTATATACAACTCCTGTAAATGGCGTCAGAGATGCCTGATTTGCAGCCTTTCAGCAGGCATACAGCTGGATAGCATAAGTAGAATATTAGATGCAGTTTGGAAAATACTAACAGGCAAATGCAGAGCTTACCCTGGCACTTGGATGTCCACTTCTCTGCATGGTTTAATTTCTACACAGATGTATTCCTGAAAATTCCTTTTTTTATCAAATTTAAACAACCTAAAGAAGCAAAAGGTGTCAACTTAGCAATGCTCCTGAAAAAGCCAATTAACTAGAAATACTTGACAAAGAAGGAGGTGTAAGACTTATCTATCAGGTTTCTTGATATGTGAGGTATCATTAACTTGTTCAGACTTTGAAGTATTTGCCAGAGTGGAGGCTTTTGGAGGTCACTGGTGAGATAGGGGATTAATCCACCATCAGTCTGCTGGTTAAAATTACAATCACAGGATCCCCTCTGGGCAGCCATTAGGGAGGCACAGCAGACCTTGCTGAAGTTAAAAAGAGTGAAAGCATTTCACCTTCAATTGTCAAGGGACCCCTGCTAAGTGAAAATCTGATTTAAGTTTTATTAACAATAAACAGCATTCTTTATTCGCCCCTCCCTTATAATTATATATGTTAAGTAGACCTGTAAAACATTTGGTAAAAGCAAAACAAAGCATGCAAATATACATGCCATATTGACTCTGACAAAGGCAGATATAGAATAGCCAGGTAATCCTACAAGAAACAGGACCAAATAGAAATTATAACACCTAGTCGACAGACAGTCACTAGTAGCATCCTGTAAATTATTTTCTAAAAAATACGTAGACAATGCAGGGAAAAAAATAATTTTGTGACATTCATCTCAGGGTCCTGAACATAATCTAAAGGTAATACACAAAAGATATAGGAGGAGACAATTCCGCTGCAGTCTATCTGCCTTTTTCATGCCTCCAGAGATGCCAGTCACCTCCTGGAACTTATCCAGATGCCTTGCGAAAATTCATAGCGAATTCACGTTGACTGCAAAGGACTCCTGAAATCTAATCTACAAGTTCGTCAGTTTTTATGTCGGGCCCCACATCCTTGCTAATCCATATCCAACTCAAATAATCTGTCCAGGTCCACAAGGACCAATCTCTGCCTAATTTTAACTCTTTCAGTTAAGTCTCCACAAAGTCTACATTCTTCTGATGTAAAAAAGATCCAGCTTGCTAGGTCTGTCACAATAGCTAAGGTTTGAAACCTATTAATTTAGGCGGGGTCAAGTTGGCTGGAGAGAAGTAATGTAACGATAATGTCGTTGGACTAATAATCCCAAAGCCAAGACTAATGCTTTGAGGGCATTGTTAAAATATTTGTTCATGGAATATGGGCATATATCACACATTTATGGCCCCATGCCTAATTGCCCTGGAGGAGATAGCATTGAACTGCATTCTTAAACTGCTGCAGTCCTTAGGGTGTAGGCACCCCCACAGTGCTGTTTGGGAGAGAGCTCCAGGACTTCAACCCAGCAACACTGAAGTAATGGTAAATATTTCCAAGTCAGGATAGTGTGTGGCTTGGAGGGGAACTTACATGAGTTTGAATCCCTCCATGGCAGCTGGTGGAATTTTCAGTTTAATTAATAAGTCTGGAATGCAAATTTAGACCCAGTAAAGCTAACCATGTGGAATAGCTCCCTCAGAACCACTCTCCTTAGAATGGAGGCTTGGCTGCTTTCCGTATTTTCTAACTAATTTTTTTTTAGAAAGTGATTGAGAGGGCACTTTCTTGTTGAGGACCCAGTAGATTACCTCGTACAACAGTTAAGTAAGTGTTCCTGTGAAGGTGTGAAGCCTTTGTGAGCCCAGCTGTGCCTAACCGGATAGGAACCCCACTCCATGCCAATAAGGGGTCACCCACTGAAAATTATTAGCTTTAATTAGTCTTCCACGGAGGTGAGATTCTGACCTGAAAACAAACATGCTCCTGTTTTCCAACTCTGTGGTGGATATTCAGCTCCAAATGCGCAGAGGCACAGATGGAGAAAAGGAGAGTATTGGATAAAGGATGGGTCAAACAGACAGGGTCTTTTAAGATTCTTGAGTCTTTTTGTTAGATTTTGAAGGCCAAGGAGAGGGAAGGTGACAAGAATGAAATACTGACGGATGAAACAGGAGAATATCAGAGCAGACTAGCTGGAAGAGATACAAAGGAGAGAGCAGAAAATTATAATTTGACCAGCAAGAGGACCACTGGAGGAACTTGTTGTGCTGAGGAGAGATAAGAACTGGAAACATGAGAAGGTAAAGTCAGAAATATTAACTTCCCTTTCTCTTAAAAAGAAACCTGATAGTGGACAAGAATAAATTTGTTTGCAAACCTTAATGCAATGAGCACATGAACTGCAATTTTTAAGGAGTAACTTTTATTCCAGCAAAGACAAGAACACGAACAGAACTCATGTTGGCTGCTGATTAAACAGCATGCCAGATTATCCTCTCCAGGTGTGAGGTGTAGAACAAGAGATTTATTCAATACCATAGATTTTCCCACTCCTGGCATCATTGCAAATGGGGAAGTGCCTCACTCTGAAGTGATAAAATGTTCATTTTCTTGGTGGAGTGGGAGGCTAAGGGCAGAGACAGATCTTGTTGTGAAGATGAAGAAAAGTGGCTAGTAATGGATTGAACGTGGTTATGAAAGCGATGTAGCCAGAACTGAAGCTTGTAGCCTGATTACTGCTGGTTATACAGCAAATTTAAACAATTTCTGAAGAAGGGTCCCGACCCGAACCATCAGCTTTCCTGCTCCTGTGATGCTGCCTGGCCTGCTGTGTTCCTCCAGCTCCGCACTGTGTTATCTCTGACTCCAGCATCAGCAGTTCTTACTATCTCTAAACAATTTGAGGGTTGTTTTTTGGATTGGAGGCCTGTGACCAGTGGTATGTCACAAAGATCAATGCTGGGTCCACTGTGTTTGGTCATTTATATAAATGATTTGGATGTGAATGTAGTAGATATGGCTAGTAAATTTGCAGATGACACCAAAATGTATGGTGCAGTGGACAGTGAAGAAGATTACTTCAGAGTACAACGGGACTTTGATCAGATGGACCAATGAGCAGAGGAGTGGCAGATGGAGTTTAATTTAGATAAATGTGAGCTGTTGCATTTTGGTGAGGCAAACCAGGGCAGGACTTATACAGTTAATGGGGAGTATTGCTGAACAAAGAGATCTAGGGGTGCAGGTGCATAGTTCCTTGAAAGTGGAGTCACAGGTCGTCAGGGTGGTGAAAAAGGTGTTTGCATGCTTGCCATCATCGATCAGAACATTGAGTATAGGAGCTGGGATGTCATGTTGTGCCTGTACAGGACTTCGATGAGGCCACTTTTACAATACAGCGTACAATTCTGGTCGCCCTTCTATAAGAAGAATGTTGTTAAACTTGAAAGGGTTCAGAAAAGATTTACAAGGATGTTGCCAAGACTGGAGGGTTTGAGTTATAGGGGGCAGCTGAATAGCCTGGGGCTATTTTCCCTGGAGCTTCAGAGACTGAGGAGTGACATTGTAGTGAATAGCCAAGGTCTTTTTCCTCGGGTGGGGGAGTCCAAAACTAGAGAATATATGTTTGGGATGAGAGGGGAAAGATTTAAATAGGACCTGAGAGGTCACTTTTTCATGTAGAGGGTGGTGCGTGTATGGAATGACTGCCAGAGGAAGTGGTGGAGGCTGGTACAATTACAACATTTAAAAGTCATTTGGATGGGTACATGAATAGGAAGGGTTAAGAGGGTTTTGAGCCAAATGCTGGCAAAAGGACTAGGTCAGATTGGAATGTCTGGTTGGCACAGATAAGTTGGACGGAAGGGTCTGTTTCTATTCTGTATGACTCTATGTGACTCTCCTCGTGTGTTTTGGATTAAGGAAGGTTCCTTGTTCAGTGTAATACTGGTTTGAGTATCTGCAGACTTTAGGCACATTTTGGGTGTATCTCTGAATGGTGGAGGTTATTGCAAAAGTGTCTTATGACTAGATACTATGTCAAAAGATTTGGGAAAAGTATTAATGCCATATGGGCCCTCTTCTAGTCATTTCGTCTGGGATCAGGAAGGATCCACACCTGCGTCTTCACGCGGGGGGCTGCTGATATGTATTTCATGTGATGTATTGGCTGCTGCTGGATGGGCTGAGTCAACACATTGTGTGGGAGACATTGCCATTGCCTTCAGGTTGGCCAGGTTTGGATCAGGCAAAGGTTCCACCTCGACTAAGCTCCTTGAAAATTACCAATTGAGACTGGACCCATCATAATCAGGCACCAACTTAATTCTTCTGTCATCCTATGGGCTACTGCCTGAACTAGGTCAGAGTACACTGAGTTTTGAGGCTTCTAATATTGAAGCCAATACCGTCACTACTGGTCATTAAGGAAACCCACAGTGCTAATGTTTGACTTCCGTGCTGATCATTCCTGCTGCTCTGTGATTCAATTGGGAGAAGATGCACTGTTTTATCAGCGATACATATTTGCACAGGAATAATTTCTTGTAAACTTGGATATAATGATTTTGTTTGACTTTCTGGCCCATTTACTGGAAGCAATTCACTTACATGCAAATATTGGACAGCTTCCCGATTGAACAGGAATTAAAGGGATAAGTGGTTGGTGCCAAAGCCGGAAGGCATTATAAATGACCTGTGACTTTCCTGAACAGGGATATACACAGCAGAAAATACAGGACTGGTGAATAGCCATTTCCTACTTTTGTTTTCAAATGATTTTAGTGTAGGAAATATAAAGTGCAGAAAGCAAAATTGTGAGACAGTGCTCTATGATATACAGTCTGTTAAATTGAATGGCTAAAAGAATTGTGGGAGACAAGCCTGTAATTTTCTTGAATGTGCTCCAAGTAACGGAAACGACAGAAACTTGAATTGATAAGATTTACTCCCTTCTAAGCAGGCATGGATAAGACTGAAAGTGCGGTGAATTGAACAAATCCTATTGAGGCATCAGAGATTTTGGGTAGATGTGGTGGCACAGTGGTTAGTACTACTGCCCCATAGAACAGGGGACCCAGGTTTGGTTCCAGTATTGTGTGATTGTGTGTGTGGAATTTGCACATTCTCCCTGTGTCTGTGTGGGTTTTCTCACACCATTTGAAGATGAATAGGTTAAGTGGATTGGCCACGCCAAACTGACCTGTGGTGTTCAGGGATGTGCAGGCTAGGTGGGTTAACTATGGTAAATGCAGGACTATGGGGATAGGGTGGGATACTCTTTGGAGGTTCGGCGCAGACTCAGAGGGCCGAATGGCATCTGTCTGCATTGCAGGGATTCTATGATTTCACCTGCCAGCTGGAGAAGTGGTGAGAGACTATCTCAATTAGAAGTTGACCCCAGGCCTGCCTTTGCAGTACACTACCAGTCACTGAAATGAATGTTCTTCCCACCTTCAAACTACAAGGGCATAAAGTTCTGAACAACGTCCTACATTCATGTGCAATCAGTTAAAATGATTTAATTACTTAGATGTATTCTTTACAATTACTGCAAATGTATGTTGAAAGCAAGATTTAAAAGCGAGGTGGGGAAAAAAAAAGACTTCTCATGCTAGGACTAATTTAGGTCTGAAATGCACTGCCTGGAAGTGTGGTGGAGGCAAATTGAAGCATTCAGAGGGCATTAGCTGATTTTTCTCTTGGTGATGTGCAAGGGTTATGGTGTAAAGGCAGGAGAATAACAACAAGCCGTTATGCTTATTTGGTGAGCTGGTGCAGACAAGATGGGCTGAATGGCTTCCTTCTGCACTCTAACACTTTTGTGATTCTGTGAACAGATGCCAAAAGGCCTCAACCTTCAAGATAATATTCTGTGAAGTACAGTTCACCAAATAACATGAAATTTAGTTGCTAGTTTTCTATCGGTAACTGGGGTTACCAAAAGATACTTAGTTTTCAATGAGGCCTTCAGAGCGTCACCAAAATCTTTAACCATCCACCTTGACATTTTTGCCAGTCTTAAGGTGTGAAAACCAGATCCACTTCAGCAGCCCTCGATGCCTGGCATGCAGATGCAGCGTCCAGACCAGCAGAGCTGATTTTGCCTGAATGTGGTTGGCACACCAGAAGAATTAGCTTCCATAGGATGTTGGAGTCTATCTTTCTACTTGACTTTGAGCATCCTGTAGAGATACTTTAAAGACCTCATTGAGAAGGGGTCAAACTGGCGCATAGCAGCAGCTTGCTGTGTGGCAACACCTCGCCTATCAAGATGTAACCCAGTCAGAAAATGCTTGCTGTGGAGAACAGGTGAAGATAGAAGGAGAGGGAACAGAATCCTGGCTCAAGCACATTGCTTCCAGGGAAGCAGGCTTGTCATCTCTGCCCAAAGGCTGGGGGCTTAAGACTGGCCCTATGGGATCACTGCAAGGGCAGCACTGTGGCTTAGTGGCTCAGTGGTTAACACTGCTGCCTCACAGTGCTGGGGACCCGGATTTAATTCCAGCATTGGGCGACTATCTGTGTGGAGTTTGCACATTCTCCCTGTGTCTGCGTGTGTTTCCTCCCACAGTCCAAAGATGTGCAGGTTAATTGGATTGGCCATGTTAGGTTGTTTGTAACTTTTACTTACTCATTAACAGGATAAGGGCATCACTGGTCATGTAGCATTTATTGCTCATTTCTAATTGCACAGAGGCCAGTTAAGAGTCAACCACATTGCTGTGGATCTGGAGTCACATGTAGGCCAGACCAGGAAAGGATGGCAGATTTCCTTCCCTAAAGGGCAATAGTAAACTAGTCGGTTTTTTCAATAATCGACAATGGATTCACGGTCATCATTAGACTCTTAGGTCCAGATATTTATTGAATTCAAATTCCACCATCAGCCGAGGCGGGATTCGAACCTGGGTCACCAGAACGTTACCAAGGTCCCAGGGTTAACAGTCCAGTGATAATATCACACCCGGCACCTTTCCCTGTAACCACAGGAAGTGCTACACCTGCTCCTACATCTCCCCCCTCACCTCCATTTAAGGCCAAAACAAGCCTTTCATACCAGACAGGGGTTCACCTGCATATCTGTCAACTTGGTCTAATGTATCCGCTGCTCCCGATGTGGCCTCCTTTACATCGGTGAGACCAAGCGAAGGCTCTGAGACTGTTTGCAGAGCATCTGCGCTCTGTACATGACAAACGACAACACCTTCCAGTCGCAAACCATTTTAACTCCCCCTCCCACTCCCTGGGTGACATGTCCATCCTGGGCGTCCTCCAGTGTCACAATGACACCATCCACAAACTAGAGGAGCAACACCTCATATTCTGCCTCAGGAGCCTACAGCTCGATGGCCTAAATATGGCATTCACCAGTTTTAAAATCTCCCCACCCCTGGCCTCATCTCGTGTCCAACCCTCCCTCTCATCCCTGCCTCCTTGACCTGACACAACCCATCCATCTTCTCTCCTACCTATCCGCCCCACCCACCCATCCCACTGACCAATCCCCACCACTCCCTACCTGCACTCACCTATCACCATCCCACCTACCTTGCCCAGCCCTACCCCTCCTCTATCTATTTATTTCTCATTTCCCTTCCCCCTCTCCATTTCTGAAGAAGGTACCAGACCTGAAACGTCAACTTTCCTGCTCCTCTGATGCTGCCTGGCCTGCTGTGCTCCTCCAGTTTCACACTGTGTTATCTTTTTCTCAAATCTCCTAGTTTTGCACTATCCTACTTTAAAATACAGTTAAATAGTGTATTATAATGTCACGCTGCATTCACATTCTATCATAGAATTATGGGCCTGACCTGCAGCTGAGTGCAGAATATCACTTCTATTCACTATATTCCAAAATAACAAGTTTTGCCTTGTTTGTATATGTAAGCTATATCGAAAAAAACATTACTCAATGCTATATAAATTTTTCTTTGCTATAATAAACACATGAACTCTCCAATTCTTATTAGCCCAAAGCCAATTGTTTTCAAACAATATAAGACCATAAGATAGAGGATCAGAATTAAGCCTTTCAGGCCCCAATCAGTCTGTTCCACCATTTGATCATGGCTGATATGTTTCTCAAACCCATCCTCCTGCTTCTCCCCGCAACCCTTGATCCCATTTCTAATCAAGAACCTACCTATCTCTGGCTTAAATATACTCAATGATTTTGCATTCTTAGCCAATGAGTTCCATAGAATTAACCACCCTCTGGCTGAAGAAATTTCTCCACATCTTAGTGCTACAGGGTTGTCCCTTCACTCTGTGGCTGTGCCCTCAGCACCTAGTCTCTCTTGCTAGTGGAATCATCTTCTCCACATCCATTCTATCCAGGCCTCCCGGTATTCTGTAAGTTTCAATCAGATTCTCCCTCATCATTTTAAACTCCATTGAATACAGGCCCAGAGTCCTCAACTGCTCTTCCTACGACAAAAAGCAGATCCTTGTGTACATGTTTAAAATTAATCTTGAGCTGCAATGGCTCTAACTGTTGAACAATTCAGTTTCTTGGATTTAATTTTAGTTTCCAGAGCCTTTACATGTAACATATGAACATAAAAAATAAACAGTATTTGTGGTGTCAACCATGAGTCAGGAGTGACACTGTCATTCCTTTCGTGGGTTCAAGTCACACACCAAAAGCTTTAACATAAAATTTCAACTGATAATTCAACGCTGTACTTTTGGAGGCAATATCTTTCAACTGAGATGTTAAACCAGTCATTCCACTTAGGTTGGCATGAAGGATCATAGCTCTACTTTGAAGAAAAGAAGAGAAGTGCTCTCCAGTAGCCTGGCCAACATTTATAGCACGACTAAAACAACAATCGCTACAACAACTTGAATTTATATAGCGCATTTAACATCGTAAAATGTCCCAAGGTGTTGAACAAGAGTGATACCAAAAAAGTCTGATTTCTTTTGATACTGACCTATAGAACAAGAAATCAGGAAAGATGACCCAATGCTTGATGAATGAGGGACAGGTAAGACAGGAGGAGACGCGGAGAGGTTTAAAGAGGAAATTCCAGAACATAGGCAAAGGCAGCTAAAAGCATAGCAGCTAATAGTGAAGTGATTAAAATCAGGGTACACAAGTCCCCAGAGTTTGAGAAGTGTAGAAATGTCGAAGGTTTTGAACAGAGTTACAACAACAGAAAATGGCCAAGCTCTGAAGGAATCTGAAAACAAAGTTGAATTTTTTTTTGAAACAGAGGTGTTGTTTCTCAAGGAGCCGGTGAAGCTCACCAAAAAGAGGGGCAAAGGAAGATTATAATTTGGAGCAATTTACTGCAGAGACAGTGGAGTTTGGATGAACATTCAATCATGGGGCAATGGAAATAGAATATCAGAGGCCAGCCAGGAGCACATTAGAATAGTCACATTTTAATGTAATAGAGGCATGGACCAGGGTTTGAGCAGCTCATGAGCTGAGGGTAAATTAGGGTCTGACTACGAGGAGCAATTTGGCTGCCTTGTTTATCGCGCATATATCTTAACATAATCACAACTCAGGGTCAAATATAACCAGCACCTAAAACATTTTAGCTAATCGTTTGCTTAATTGCTGCTTGTGAGAACTCGCTGTGTATAATTTGACTGCTGCATTTTCTACTTTACAGCACTGAAGACATCTTAAAAGCATTTAAATGGCTATATAGCAATTAATTTTGAAAGACGGAATAGAAATGCAAGACTTTTTTAATAACCAGCTCATTTTTATCATTCCCAATGACTATGTGTAAGTATCCTTAAATTTTCAGGGACATTAGTTGAACCCTTTCTCCACATCTTTTGATGTTGAGGAAAGCACCTGGAAAATTGTGTAAACTGAAATTTATAGTTGACTCTAGTGGATGGACGTTCAATACATCCATATGACATTCCTTTGTTTACTAATTATTTTAGTTGAGGCATTAAACATTGAAATTATATGAGTTGACAGCAGAGTTAAATTAGCAGACGGAGAAGTCTTTTTGTCGCTAAAATCAGTAAGAACAGACCAGACTTTGTTGATTGGCTGATGTGTTGCCATGGAGAAAGACACAGGGAAATGTAGATTTTGTGAGTCCCCAGCAGCTTGATTTATCCGGGTAACTGCATGTTACAGGCTAAGATGGAGGAAGGATCTGCCCTGAGAAGTGTGTCCAATGTGCATGCAGAATGGATAGGGATAGTATCAGAGGAGTTAAATGAAGACTCTGAAGGCTCAGCTACAGAAGAAAACTGTTTTATTCATAACCAAACACGTGGTGCACCAGAAAGACTGTCAGAACCTGTGCTTTCAAAGCATTTGGAATAGTCCTAAACCAAATTGGATTGGGCTTGCATAGATAACCCATCCTTAACAACATGGTATCATTAGTTACCTCCCTCATGTACTTGTGAAACCCATCATGTTACAGTCCAATATCCAATGCTACATTTTCCACTTTAATACAATTTCTAATGCAGCACAAGCAGTTTCCATCAAAGCTCTGAGTGCTGTAGTGGAAGCTCAAACTTCAGCAATGAGGAGCAGGGATGACTTCCAGGTCCCTCAGCAATTTATCAGCAGATTGCTAGGATTGTTGGAGCTCTGGCCCACAGGAATGATACAGGTTTCCATGGTCCACAAACCAGTTGTCTTGTCTCAGGATGACACCATCCTCACTCCTACCACTCCCCTCCTGCAACCCTCACTGCTGCCTGTCAACCAGACAATCTAGACAATACAATGGTCAATAATAGAGGAAAATAAAGTATAAAACTATTGATGAATAGGGAGGTGTGGTTCAGGTTAGGGATATTGCTCATGAATTATTTGATAATATAGATCCTCCTTGACTTAAAATAATTTCGAATGTTGCATCCAATCTTCCTGGTTATATTCCTCCATTTGCTCTTGCACATCTTCTTCAATTTCTCTTCTTCTAGCTCCTCTTCCTTCAAGGGACCATCCTTCATAATGGCTAGACTGATCAACCTATAGCATTGACCACAAATTTTGACACCCATTCAACCAAATATCAAAGGGGTCCTTGCACACACACACACACACACACACACACACACACACGGGGTGTAATTATATTTGCAGGTACATTTTATTTTGTTCAAAAAGCACACAATTTACAGCCAGTCAGTAAATATGGTGTTTTATAAATTCCTACTTTAGAAATAAAACCAGTCTGACTCCAAACTAAAACACAAACAGATTCTTAACAAGGTCTCACACCTAACATGCATCGTCTGACCTAAAATATCACCTCTTCTTTACACTGATGAAACCTTTAGTTCTCTCAGGACCGTGACTTGAAAGGAATTTGGGGATTTACATATACATATTAATTGATTAAAACCTTCTAACTGATTAAAGATTTAACAGCATGTTAGGTTTGTTTAGTACATCCTCATCAATGATATGAATCTTTGATCTCTTATGTATAAATTCTGTGTCTGGTACTACCTCTCTCACTAACACCTGAAGAAGGACGGAGGCTCCGAAAGCTTGTGTTTTCAAATAAGCCTGTTGGAATATAACCTGGTGCCATGTGATTTCTGACTTTGTCCACCCCAGTCCAACACTGGCACCTCCACATCCATGCCAGTCAACCCAGGAAATGTAAAACTTTGCTTGAGATCACAGAGTGCAAATTCGATCATATCACTTGTAATCGTTCACCTATATGCAAACTGCCAGTGATCACACACCATTTGCGCCTTGATGGAGTAGAGTACCTTTCAATTTAGTATGAGGCATGTTCAAGGCAAAGTGCGCAAAATCATTGGCACCCAGTACCAAGGGAAAGCCTACCATGTTTGAAACCCCAGTACTTGCTCTGCCTGCTTGGCTCTTGTAATAACAAATGACATGAAGCAATCTCTCTGTATATAGGATGCCTCAGTGAATTCCCTTAAGCAGGAGTGCTAACTGTGTTGTGTTGTTATATTTCCAAAGCAGCCCTGTAAAAGCTGGATACACAAACTGTAACCTTGACAACCACAGAGTGCATTCCCTGTCCTGCTCGGGGGTTGCAATTTTCTTTGCAGCATTTGGCCAGTCTTGGTCACAACCTCCTTAGAGAAGCAAAGACATTTCAAGCATTGATCCTTGGCCAGAGTTGAGGTAAGAAAATTGTTTCATAAAGACCCTCTGTGGACATGGTCTCTGTTGAGAGCTCTTCTCCCCCTTCTCCTGCTCCCTATTGTAGCAGCTTGTGTGGCCTCCCTTCATTTGCTTGGTCAACCATATCCGGGAGCAATTTGTTTCAACGCAAGCTTTTAAATGAACAAAAAGTACTTCAGCACCAGTGAGCACTTCAATCATTAGCCAAGTCTAACACAGCTCCAAAAATATGTACGTTTGTCGCAGCAGCTGGAAGAAAGAACCCAGCAACTAATCAATAAGTATTTCACAAATCTTTAAATAATCTGATGGGAGACTTTTTAAAATTATTCATTCACAGGGTATAGGCTTTCTTGCCAATTCCTTTAACTGAATGGCTTTTGAGGTCATTTCAGAAGGCAGTTATTAGACAGCCACATGTACGCCCGCAGTCACGCACAGACCAGACTGGATAGGGACTGAAAATTCCCTTCGCTAAAGGACTTTACTGAAGCAGATGGGGTTTTATAGCAATCAAGTAGTTTCATGGTCACCATGACATAACAAGCTTTTCATTGCTAACTTATTTATTAAATGAATTTCAATTCCACAGCTGCCCTGGTGAAATTTGAATTCATGTCCCTGTATAATTAACCCGGGACTCTCAGTTGTTTGTCAAATGATATAACCACAATGAAATCATCATTTAGCAACATGCCCAATCTGTTGGAAGTCAAGACAGGGCGAGAGCATCGTGTTTGTAAATGACAGCACTGATTTTAAACTAGCACTGTACACTTATTCACCTTTGCCATTTGCACGCTCTGCTGCTATAGGCAGTCATTGGCTGTGAGTGCAGGCAAACTGACTTTGCAAAGTTTTAAGTGGCATATGTTCCACCATTTTTTATTAGACAGCACGCAATGTCCTAAATAAATAGGTGGCAAATAGTCCAATTTCTCTCTGTGCTACATGTCTCCTCAAAATCTTTCACCTGTTTATTAAAGCAGATGCACATTGTTTGCCATTTTTTGCACAGGCCCCAGATTTTCTGTAAAAGACATGGTGCTCAAGTGGTTTATAATTGCGTGAGTTCTATCATAGAAATCCATAGAAAAACCTGTTGGCAATATACATGTAGCAAGCCTGGTGCTCTACATTCACTGCTGACTTCCAAACCCAAGTGAATAACTTTTGCGTTCAGATGTGGGCATTAGCATTTGGAGGTAATGACTAACTCCCAGTGAATGAAAACAGAAAACGTGTCATAGGTAAACATCCGGAAAGAGGAAGATCACTCAATAAATACAACCCTTCATCAGAACTCGACATTAAATTTCATATTGCAAAATTTGTGGCTTATTTTTAGCAACTTGTTAACTAATATTCACTTTGGATTCCATCAGTGCCACCTGGCTCTTGAACTTATTACAGTGAAAACATGTATACAATGTTATATATTTTGTAATGAAAGCTAATGCATCTTTAACACAACGAGTCTTACAAATTTGTGCCCAGAAGCCACACGACTTCTCTTGTGGATTCAACTGCAGCTAAAAGCAGACAATCAGATTGTGTTAACATGAGAAGTATTCACAACAGGTCATTAACTAATTCAAGGATTCCAGGACTGTCCATTTCACCCTCAAAAGGTGTGAAGACTCAAAAGCTCCTTAGTGTTGAAGAGGAAAGGGGAGGATATCATCACTGTCTTTGATTTGTGGAGCAATGATTCATCAATGTTCAACATTTTCAGCCATTTTGTTTGATTGTTCTAAAATTGTGTGGGAACAGCCATTTTGTAATAGTTACAAATTTGCTGGTAACATATTACTGCTTCTCAACAGGAACTCAAGGAACACATCCTGAACTGCCATCTCAAGCCAGGCTACCAAGAGATAAACCTGAAGAATCCAGGCATATATTGACCACAATCCCATTCAAAAGGTCACCATGATGTGGAAGTGCCGGTGTTGGACTTGGGTGGACAAAGTCAGAAGTCACACGACACCAGGTCATAGTCAAACAGGTTTATTTGAAATTACAAGCTTTCGGAGCGTAGCTCCTTCGTCAGGTGATGAAAGGGGTACGCTCCGAAAGCTTGTGATTTCAAATAAACCTGTTGGACTATAAGCTGGTGTCATGTGACTTCTGACTCTATTCAAAAGGTGGAAAGGTTCAACAGCAGAACATAAAAAAGAGACTTTGAAAAGAAGATTCCAATTATTCAAATGTTTGGGAAAGCTTAGAACAGACCACAGTACTACACTTAAGAAAGATACTAAACCCTTTAGCCTTTGAACATCCAGGGATATAATTCATGAAAAAAGTTGAGAAACAACTTTTAGCGATGACATGAATGAGAACCACTTCCCTTGTTACATAGCCAATAGAATGGTGTTTGATTATTGTACCAAGCCTAACAATACTATCTATACTTGCATTGATCTTAACAGCTAATCAGGCAGTTGTGAGAGAAATTCACCTTATATCCATGGTTGATAAGATTCTATCTAACCTTTCCAAGAGCAGCATTTCCACAAAATGTGACAGAAATAATAGATTCTGTCAAGTGCCATTGGATGAGCAATCAAGATTGCTTACCACATCTATAACTCAGTTTGGAAGTTTTCCTTTTAACAGTTTGGAATTGCAGCTTTTCCAATGGACAATGTAAAACATCTAATATGGAATCATATGCTACATGGACAATCTAGTGATCTGTGGGGGATCAGTTGAAGAGAAAGTTCAGAAAGTGCGTTGTGGTGTGAAAAAGCTTACAAGAAGAAGATCTCACATTTAATAACAAGTATGAGTTCTCCAAATACTTTATTCTGTGAAACATTGCCAACAATTAAGGCATAATGGAAGATCCTCTGAAGACTAAAATCATCACAGAATTCCCGACTTCAAAGTCAGTCCAGGATCTTAAAAGATTTTTGAATGTGGTGGATCAGTGGCAAAATGTTTTCTTAACCTAGCAAATATTAGCGAGTCTTTAAGATAAGTCATCGAGCAGACATAATTATGATATTAGAATTCTCATCTAGAGAATGTTTTCCAAATGATTGAATAAATGTTGATGTATTAGCACACTATAATCTCCATTTCCAACAATGATAGTGGCTGATGCTTCAGCCAAAGGCCTCTGGACAGTACTTGCCCATGAAAGCTAGATGTGTTGCAAACTGGTCTTTTATGTATCAAAAGCATTCTCTGTTACAGAAACACAATCTGCTGTTACTGTGTCAGAAACTCAGTAGCATGGGTTTGCAGGAGATTTTTTGACTATATCTTTGGTCTGAAAGTTCACATTGAAATGAATCAAAAGCCTTCAATTTCTCACTGGAGAGAAGGAACTTGCAAGAATGCCTCCTAGAATGCAAAAAATTTGATCTCGCCTGATGATGTTTCTTTACAAAGCAGTCCACATACAGGGTAAACTGTGAATGATGCACTCTCCAGAGCAATGTTTGTCAGCCTTATCAATCTTAATTGAATCTTTACCGAAGAAAATGACATGCACTGGTTCATGGCCAGTAAGTCACAGTTGATCAGCCAGATTTGACAAGAACAAATGAGAGACCAGGAATGTCTCAACGTCCCCCGATGTTGCACTGACAATCGGCTTCATTGAAAGCCCAGCATTGAGGCCATGAAAATATACTTCAAACACAAGAATAATATTACTACGGCTGATGACATACTGATGTAGGATAAACAACTGGTCATCCCAGCTTCACTCATGAAGTCTACCTTGGAGAAATTACATCCAGGACACTTCAGAATCAGCAAGTCTTGGGTTAGAGTTCAATCATCAGTATGGTAGCCAGGGATCTCCAGGGACTTTGAGGAGTTTATTGTCAGTTGTTAGAAATGTGTCACCATAAACCAGAACAAAGAGAAATTTTAATACTGATAAAATCCCGCTAGACCCTGGGAGCATATGGGGATGAATCTGTTTATTTTCAATGGAGAGTCCGACTTCATTATAATTGATTCCTTCTCTCCATTATGAAGTTGCAAATGACAACTATGGAAATAGCTAGTTGAGTCTTACATGACATTTTTGAAAAACATGGCATCCTTAACAATTTTGGACAATAAGCCGTAATTCATGAATGAGTGCTTCAGCCACTTTGTAGCTATTTCTGGATATGAGCATGTCATAAGCTCACCATGTTACCCACAACAGAGCAGCTGAAGGGATGGGTCAGAATGCCAAAGTCAATCTCACATGGATCTGTGAATGAACAATCATGTTTGACAAACTTGTTGGAGATTTTTTGAGGATATGACTTATACAAGAGACTGTTGAATTATTAGTCCATTCCAATCCATGTCAGATCTACTGATGAACAGCAAGTTGCAGATTTAATCCCTATACTGTCTAAGAAATGGGTTTCATACTCATGATTACCGAGTGGAGTTTGATAAAGAGCAACCCTATCATACACAACAAGTCACACATTACAATAGTTACTACGTTGTGAGAAAGCTATCAGAGCTAGGAGTGGGATAATCAAGGTTGATTAAGGATTTAAGCAGAAAAGCATGATCATCCCCATAAAAGATGAACAATGGAGGTCACACATAGTCTGTACTGCTGAAGGGGGTATGCAAATGAACTGAAGGAAAAACATGCCATTTGGGTCGATTATCCATAGATTATTTATTGGGATGAAATTAATGAAATATCTGGGAACAGAGGAGGACTACATTGTCAGACTGTTAGGATGTTCTACTCAACAACATTCTACGCAACAAACTACCATTCTTCTAAGTCTGAAGAGAAAATGTTTTGGAAAATCAGTGAAATTCCAGACTGTTTGATTTTGTGAAGTCAAAGACTTGGTGGGAGATTAGATAGTAGTAAATATAAATGTATAAGCAAATGTAGAGCAATAATAGCATAAGAAAAAAAACAAACTTGTGGAGTAGTGATGTTGCATATGACTCTGAAAAGGTCTGATTCTGCGTAGTAACCACCAAACACTGTGCTGATGTCACAAGAGCTTGGTGGGAGTAAAGCAGGAGATTTTGATTTGATTTTTGATTTGATTTGATTTATTATTATTACATGTACCGGGGTATAGTGAAAGCTATTGTTTCATGTACTATCCAAACAAATCATATCTGATATAAGTACATTAGGGTAACAGAATAGAATGCAAAACATAGTGGAGGTAACAGACTGGAGGCTAGTGTACTTCTAACAATCTTGGTGAGAATGTTGGTCACATTTATATAATCTGTAAATAGTTTCAATAAGCTTCATATTATTCCCTCAACAAGACTTTTCAACTTGCACCATCAAGCCAGATCACATTGGGCTTGAGGAACTTACAACTTACATCAGTGGTATGGATATTGTTGCAATCTATCATAAAGGATATGATAAGTAGATACTTAGATAATAAAAGAAGTCTGATTAGCCATAGCATGGATTTGTGAATGGGCAATCATACTTGACAAACTTGTAGGAGATTTTTTGAGAATGGTACAAACAAAATCGATTAAGGGGAGTCGATGGATGTAGTGTCTTTGAATTTTCAGAAGGCTTTTGATAATGTTCCCCACAGGAGTTTGGTTAGCAGAATTAAAGCACAAGGTGTAAGTACATAACAAACTGGCATGGATTAATAATCAGCTAACAGACAGAAAACAAAATGTAGGAATAAATGGGTCATTTTTGCATTGGCAGGCTGTGACTGGTGAGATGTTGCAAGGATCATGACTTGTGCCTCAACTATATATAAAATGATTTGGACCTTGGAACCAAATGTAATATTAGCAGATTTACAGACGATACAAAACTAAGCAATAATTTGCATTGTAAAACATTTTTAAGAAGTTTTGGACAGGCTAAATAATTAAGTAAGAATGCAGAATACAGATAACATATACATTACGTACGGTATCATGTGAAAAAAATGTGAGCTTATCCGCTTTGTCAGGAAGGAACAAATGTGCAAAGAATTTCTTAAATGGTGAAATGTTGTAAAGTTTAGATGTGCAAAGGGATATAGATGCTGCTGTTGATAAGTCCATGCAGGTGCCGCAAGCTATTAGGAAGACTAATGTAATGTTAGCCTTTACTTCAAGAGGGTTTGAGTAGAGAAATGATGAAGTTTTTCTGCAATTGTATAGGAGCTTGGTTAGACTGCATCCGAAATACTGTGTGCAGTTTTGGTATCCTGATCTCAGGAAATATATTATTGCCATAGAAGGAGTGCAAGAACTTGTTCTAGATGTTTTCCAGACTTGTTCTTGGGATTGCAGGACTGTCCAATGAAGAGAGATTGAGGAAACAGTCTTGTATTTTGTATCTTGTATAGAGTTCAGAGGAATAATAGGTGATCTCACTGAATCCTATAAATAACTTAAAGAGATCGATAAAGTAGATGCAGGTAAGATGTCTCTCTGGTTGGGGAGTCAGGGACACAATTTAAAAATAAGGGGGCTGCCAATTAGGATCAAGATGAGGAGAATTTACTTCGTGGATAGTGAATCTTTAGAATTCTCTATCCAGAGAGCTATAGAAATTCATCTTTGAATGTGTTTAGAGGTTGATATGTATTTGATTTTCAACAGTATAAAGGTTAATGGAAATAGGGTGGGTAAAAGACATTGAGATGTTTGATCTGTCATGATCAAGTTAAATTGCAGGGGTAGGCCTGACAGGCTGAATGGTCTACTCCTGTTCCTATGTTACAACATTCAAATATTCCTACAATACAAAAGTGACACCAAGCAGCTAGATTCTGATTCATTATGGTAGCTTAAAAGACAACAGTGGAGCATCCTACTGCCTCAGGATGAGGGCTTTGTGGCTGCCTCCAGAACACCATGTGTTTGCTGTTTCTGTCACTCTCCCCCTTTTTACATCTGGGCGCCACAGAATCATGTGTTAGCAGTCAATAACTCATTGCACAATTGGTCATCGTGTTAATTTGGCAAACTTGGGGAGGTAATGGCCTTGTGGCATTATTGTTAAACTATTAATCCAGATACTCAACTAATGTTCTGGAAAACCAGGCTCAAATCCCTTCATAGCAGATGGTGACATTTGAATTAAATAAAGGATCTGGAATTAAGAATCTACTGATGACCATGAAACTATTGTCAATTGTCAGAAAAATCCATCTGGTTCACTAGGGAAGGAAATCTGTTGTCCTCACCTGGTCTGTCCTGCATATGACTTCAGGCTCACAGCAATGTGGTAGATTCTTGACTGCCCTCTGGGCAATTAGGAATGGGTAATAAATACTGGCATGGCTAGCGATACCCACATCCAACGAATAAATGAAAAAAAACCTCACACGAAGTCTTATTCTTCTCCTCACTAATTGGAGAAAAGATGGCAACACCCCATTTTCAGCACCTCCCTGATACAAGAAAGGAATCAAATTGGGATAGATCTGTTAGTGTGGAAAGAAAGAGCAAAACCTTACAGAGGTTGCAGATCCTGTGGATGTAATTAGATGGCAGTTCAGTGGACATGTCCTTGTTAAATCACAGGCATTGTACCTGGGAGAGGTGGAGGAAGGAGAGCTACGTAGGAGCTCTTGTAGTATCTTTCATGGAGCACCATCTTTCTCCTTCCTTTTAACACAAGCCCACAACTCCTGCAGCTTCAGCTCTATCTCGCTGTTGTGCTACAGACCAAGAGATGAAAACTGCAGCTCTCATAACAACCTTTCTGTAGTAAGGACACAAACTTCCTCTGATCTTCCTACCAAGTTTCTTTGAAAATCTAGCACATTGATATAACTCCTCCAAGAACGCAACACAGTACTTCCACAAACTCTGCAAAGGTGCAGCTAAATCAAAGCATCTCACTTCCAAGTTGACCCTTTAAGACAGTTCCCTGTCCAGCTAAACGGGTTGTTGAGCTGCAAGTGATTAGAAAAGAGTGTGAACTCGACCTACGTGGTAGGACAGTGCATCAAATCAACTTTTTGACAGCATAACCTGCCTATTATGAAAGCTTCCTATAAATGCCCATGCTAGCATCCTTTCAAACCTGGGATGTCATGCTGGCACAATGAAAAAGACCAGGAGCATTGCTCATGCTATTTTGAGGGCCTGTAACTTGTGCAGTGTCAGCTCTTGCCGTGCAATGGATCTTTTTTGTATTCCAAGAGTGATCAAATGGAAAAATTATTGGAGACAATCTTGCACTTGTAAAAAGGGGATCTTGAAAGAGATAGGTAGGTAGGATAATAGCAGAAGCTATTGAGACCATGATTTCATTTCAACATTTTAAAAAATATTAACCAAGTCTCCATCAAATAAATTAATGTTCAGACCTTTGCTGAATGAAATCTTACATAAGAACATAAGAACATAAGAACTAGGAGCGGGAGTAGGCCATCTGGCCCCTCGAGCCTGCCCCGCCATTTAATAAGATCATGGCTGATCTTTTTGAGACTTAGCTCCACTTACCCGCCCACTCACCATAACCATTAATTCCTTTACTGTTCAAAAATTTATCTAGCCTTGCCTTAAAAATATTCAATGAGGTAGCTTCAACCACTTCACTGGGCAGGGAATTCCACAGATTCACAAACCTTTGGGTGAAGAAGTTCCTTCTGACCTCAGTCCTACATCTGTTTCCCTTTATTTTGAGGTGATGCCCTCTAGTTCCTAGTTTCACCTGCTAGCGGAAACAACCTCCCTGCCTCCACATTATCTATTCCCTTCATAATCTTATATGTTTCTATAAGATCTCCCCTCATTCTTCTGAATTCCAATGAGTATAATCCCAGTCTACTCAGTCTCTCCTCATAATTCAACCCTCTCAACTCTGGAATCAACCGAGTGAATCTCCTCTGCACCCCGTCCAGTGCTAGTATATCTCTTCTCATGTAAGGAGACCAAAACTGCACACAGTGCTCCAGGTGTGGCCTCATCAGGACCCTATACAGCTGCAGCATAGCCTCCCTGTTTTTAAACTCCATCCCTCAAGCAATGGCAGACAAAATTCCATTTGACTTTTTAATTACTTGCTGTACCTGCAATCCCACCTTCAGCGATTCATACACAAGGACACCCAAGTCCCTCTGCACAGCAGCGTGCTGCAATTTCTTACCATTTAAAACATAGCCCATTTTGCTATTATTCCTACCAAAATGGATGACCTCACACTTATCAACATTGTACTCCATCTGTCAGACCTTTGCCCACTCACTTAGACTATTTATATCCCTCTGCAGACTTTCAGTGTCTTCTGCACACTTTGCTCTACCACTCACCTTAGTGTCATCTGCAAATTTTGACACACGACACTTAGCCCCCAACTCCAAATCATCTATGTAAATTGTAAACAATTGAGGTCCCAACACTGATCCCTGAGGCACACCACTAGCCACTGACCGCCAACCAGAAAAACACCCATTTACCCCTACTCTTTGCTTTCTACTGGTCAACCAATCCTGTATCCATGCCAATACATTACCTGTAATACCGTGCAACTTTATCTTATGTAGCAGCCTTTGGTGTGGCACCTTGTCAAATGCCTTCTGGAAATCCAGATACACCACATCCACAGGTTCCCCATTGTCCACCATGCAAATAATGTCCTCAAAGAATTCCACCAAATTAGTTAAACATGACCTACGCTTCATGAACCCATGCAGGGTATTCCCAATGGGACAATTTATATCCAGATGTCTTGCTATTTCTTCCTTAATGATAGATTCAAGCATTTTCCCCACTACCGAAGTTAAGCTAACTGGCCTATAGTTACCTGCTTTTTGTCTACTTCCTTTTTTAAACAGTGGCGTCACATTGGCTGTTTTCCAATCTGCAGGAACCACCCCAGAGTCCAGTGAATTTTGGTAAATAATTACTAGTGCATTTGCAATTTCCCCCATCATCTCTTTTAGTACCCTGGGATGCATTTCATCAGGGCCAGGAGACTTGTCTACCTTTAGCCCCATTAGCTTGCCCAGCACTGCCTCCATGGTGATAATGATAGTTTCTAGGTCCTCGCCTGCTATAACCTTCTTGCCATTAGTTTTCGGCATGTTACTTGTGTCTTCCACTGTGAAGACCAACACGAAATAACTGTTTAATATCTCGGCTATTTCATCATTCCCAGTTATTAAATTGGCCTTCTCATCCTCTAAAGGACCAATGTTTACCTTCGCCACTCTTTTACGATTTACATATTTATAGAAACTTTTGCTGCCTGTTTTTATATTCTGAGCTAGTTTACTGTCATAATCTATCTTACTTTTCTTTATAACTTTTTTTGTGGTTTTCTGTTGGCCTTTAAAGATTTCCCAGTCTACTAGTTTCCCACTACTCTTTGCTTTTTTGTATATGTTTTTTTTCAATCCGATACTTTCCTTTATTTCCTTAGACATCCATGGCTGGCTCTCTCTTTTCCTACAGTTCTTCCTTATCACTGGAATATACTTCTGCTGAGCACTGTGAAAAATTGTTTTGAAAGTCCTCCACTGTTCCTCAATTGACCCACCATAAAGTTTTTGCTCCCATTCTACCTTAGCTGACTCCTTCCTCATTCCTTCATAGTCTCCTTTGTTTAAGCACAGGACATAGGTACTGGATTTAACCTTCTCACGCTCCATCTGTATTTTAAATTCGACCATACTGTGATCGCTCCTTCTGAGACGATCCCTAATGTGATATCATTAATTATTCCTGTCTCATTACACAGGACTAGATCTAGGATAGCTTGCTCCCTCGTAGGTTCCATTACATTACACTGGAAGGTGTTGTCTTCCTAGTACAGATTGGTGAGCGGCATTTGGTGTGTGTTTATGAGAGTTTGAGTGTGTATGAGTGAATGTGTAAGATGTTATGCACATGAAGGGAAGAATGTACTTGTACTGGAAAGATGCAAGAAGTGCTTTTAAGTGATTAATGAAAGGTATTTTAGTAAAAATGTGTGTTACCTTTTCCCTCAGTTGGTTTTACAACTTATCTAACACAAAGCCTTTCTGTCAAATGAAGTGCAGGGCTGGATGAACACAGCAGGCCAAGCAGCATCATAGGAGCAGAAAGGCTGACGTTTCGGGCCTAGACCCTTCATCAGAAAAAGTTGTGTTAGCCTTGGAAGGAGTACAATGTAGGTTCACAAGAATGATACCTGGTCTTCAGGGGTTATGTTATGCAGATAGATTGGACAAATTAGGCCTGTCTGTAGAATTTAGAAGGTGAAAAGGTGATCTGATTGAAGTCTTCAAGATATTAACAGAAAAATACAGGGTTGCTAAACTATTTCCACTGATTGGGGATTCTAGAACTAGGGAGGGCGTAGTCTGAGAATGAGGGCCAGACCATTCAGGAGAGATATTGGAAGGCAGTCCTACACATGGTAAGTGTTTGGAACTCTCTTCCACAAATGCCAGTGGATGCTGGATCAGTTGT
>NC_063332.1:121216371-121280814 GCF_021869965.1 Rhincodon typus | reverse complement strand
GAAGGGTCCAGGCCCAAAACGTCAGCCTTCCTGCTCCTATGATGCTGCTTGGCCTGCTGTGTTCATCCAGCTCTACACCTTGTTATCTCAAATTGAGCTATCTGACTCCCACTGTATAACAGCAATGACAATCACAATGTTGGATCATAGGAACAGTAGCTGATCATTGAGTCTGCTGCACTACTCAACGTGATCATGGTTGATCGAAAATTTCACTGCCTTTTACCCACACTGTCCACATGACATTGTACGTCTTGTGCCTTTATTATATCAAATTATCCTCAGGTATTTCACAGCAACAAAATATGATACTGAGCTACATGAGGAGATATCAAGATAGGTGGCACAAAGCTTGTTCAAAGCGGTAGATTTAAAGATTGTATTAAAGCAAATCAAAGAAGTAGGTAGGCAAAGAAATTTAGCAAGGGCATTCTAGAACTTTGGGGCTAATTCTTCCTAAGGGAGAGGTTGCTGTGGACAAGCATACACAATTTGTAGCAAATGTACTGAAGAAGTCTGTTGACGGATTTCCATTATTTGTCAGGCCTTGAGATTTGGATGTGTATTGGTTGATCCAGAACAGGTCCTGCTTCAGAGAATTCAAAATTACATGATTCAAATTTATAACATGTTCTAAGAAATGCCATGGGTAGATTATTTGAGCAATCTGAAGAAGAAAAGGAGAAATTTAGCAACTTTTTTAATGCTTATTCATGGATATGGGTGTCACTATCATTTATTGCCCATCCTAATTGCTCAGAGAACAGTTAAGAGTCAAACATATTGCATCATATGTAGGCCAGACCAGGTAAAGATGGCAGGTTTCCTTGCCAAAAGGACTTAGTGAACCAGATGGGTTTTTCCTGACACTCAGCAATGATTTCATGGCCATTATTAGACTCTCATTTCCAAATTTTCCTATCTGCCATAGCGGGATTCAAACCCAGAACATTACCTGGGTCTCTGGTAATAGCACTTGGCCATTGTCTACTCTAATTTAAAATATGAAGTGGTGAAATAGTTTTGATGCTAGGATGTCATTAAATCAGCATGGATCAAGCGTTAGTATTCTAAAAGGAGTTAGAGACGTTTCTGACAATGGAGGCATTCTATCTCATTGTTAAGAGATAGCTGCAGTAAGTGGTCTTAGCTGCTGCAGGGTACATAGAAGATATTTCCCAGAAGATGTTTTCTTAAATTCACTTTTTTTGTGGGAGCTATATTTCACAGGCATGCCAATGTTCTTTGAAAGGCTTAGACCAAGGGTTGTGGCTGGGAAGCTCCCACTCCTGGCTCTCTGGCCTTTGACGCAGATGACCTTATAATGGGTGGACAGAAGTTCTGACTATTATTGTACTCAAAGCATACTGACAGCAGAGGCTGGGACCTGATGTATCTATGTCCTGGTCTGTATGTGACCCGACTGTAAAAGCTGGAAGAATAATGGAATTTGGGCCCATTTATTCCAACTAATGATTAACTTGAAATGTACGCATGGAGTAAAATTTTCAGAATGTACCGACTCAGAAGCTTGAAATGTTTTACCAAAAAAGTTTGCTTGCTTTGTCTCCTGCAGAAAAGTTTTAGTGCAGACAATTTTTAAATGCTACCATCATGATATATTTTGAATGAATGAATGATTTTTACTTTCACATGTATTTTACAGTGAAATACAATAAAAAGCTCCCACTGTTGCCATGATCTGGCACAATTTTGAATAGTTCAAGAATAATAATAAAAAAAAAATAATTTTAAGGTAGTCCACAACCCTTTCACCACCGCTTTGCTGCTGCCAACACCGGTACCAAACAACATCAAAGTCGCTGCTCCTTAGCTGCTATCTTTCTCTGCTGGACCTACCTCATTGACGCCACCTCCACCAATGTAGCAGCCAATCCCAGGTCCTGTGCTCGCCTCTCTGCCAGCCGCCTCCTCAACGCCACTGCCAAAGTCCCACTCCGGGCTCGCCAGCTGCTGCTCTGGACCTGAAAACAAAGAAGCTTTCCTATCACCCTCCGCCTTCCTTGTTGATGCCAATACCACCGATGCTGCCACGACAAATCTTTCCCCAGAAGGTAAGTAGAAGTAAAAACTAAAAAGAAAACAAAGAGCAATGAAAAGAAAAAATGAAACACGGATGGAATAAACAAGCCCTGGGCTCAAGGGTCTGCACCATATGCCACCCACTCCGCTGCCACCATCTCGCATTGGTTTCCCAGTTGGGAATTGTTTGGGAATTTTCTGAATTGTTCGCATTTTCTCAACTCTATTGAAACCTTGTTAACTTTTCATGTAATGATTATTAATGATTGTTAATGTAAATCATTTAGCTGCATTAAACATGTCTGACACATGATTTCCTAGCTGGGAGTTAGCAAGAACTGCAGATGCTGGAGCTGGAGGAACACAGCAGGCCAGGCAGCATCAGAAGAGCGGGAAAGTTGATGTTTCTGGTCGAGACCCTTCCTCTTAGCTGTTGTTTTTTCCCTTTAATGATGCAAACATGGTAAAATATATACTTTTCCAGGTGAAATTGTTGAAATCTACTTATTAGATCAAAAACTTGAACATTTTCAAAGCAAATTGTTCAGAGATGCTATGGTCCACCTATGGAGTAGGTGCGATGTGAACTCAGGCCTCCTGACTCTGAGAAAGGGAGATTACCACGGTGCCACGAGAACCCTCATAAATACTTTGATTTGCCACCTATCATATGTTAGATGCAATAGGTTAGAATATGTAGTACTTCTGGTACAAGTATGTAATTATTGTTGGAAAACTGTGTGCAGTCCCTTTCTCTGACAATCTTCCCTTTTATCTCCTATCTGCGGTACTTCCAGTGTTTGAATATTCTTGTCTTTTCTTTTCCCTGCAACTACTTTCCACACTTTTGGCTGTCACTCACAATTAAATTTGCTTCCCTCAAAACTAAGCAGATATATCTCACATGGTTCAGGTTACAACTGGCAAAAGCCCAAGTTTCGCTTCAGTCTTCTATAGCTTCCGATGTGTTGTTGGGTCATCCATCTCTGTAATGTGAAACAACAAAGCCAAAGCCATCAATGTTTTTCCTGTCATTTTGATGACTGAGATTGGCCTTTTTTGTGAATATTTTTGCATGCATGTTATAACCAGCTTAGTGCCAAATGTTGCAAATATTTACAAACCCCTTTGTAGAACTATGACATTGCTCAAGGTTTTAAAAGGTGTTAAAATGGAGTTAACATTTCCCTTCTCTATTGTAATTGCTAGCCAGAAGTAGTTTCATGAATTTCTTAACCTTTCAGTCAGAAGCTTTACGTTTCTATTTGGTCAAAAATTACCCAATTAAGTTCCCAGCTCTTGACAATGAGTCACACAATGCTAATGTTGTTTATTTCAAATCATATTCGGAAATTTACCCTCGAGAAAACAGGTCCCGATAATATGAGAACATGTCTTTCAATTAGTATATTCGACTCAAGGAATATAAAACTACTTGGCTTTGAATTGATACGGTCAAGTATAACAATATGAACAATGTGTCATATACTGCTCATGAGTTTAAAAGCTGACTGTTCAGTGTGAGGATAATTAATGGTCCATTATGTTCAGTTAGAGATTAATAATCCCCACAGTCTCTGTGATTTTAGATTGATGACCCTTTTTTTGTCCACAATTACACTTTGCTAATTTGTCACATGTGTACTTCTGAACAAGCATACTTTAAAAGAGATGAAATCAATGCCAGTACAGACTGTACCTTGGAAGACTGAAGCAACAGAAATCTCCGAAGGCAAAAAAGAAAAGCAATTGTTTTCAATTTCAGATCTGCCTTCTGAAAATATTGTGGATATTTGAGCCTGAAGCTCAAGTCAAAAGCCAAGAAAATAATACTGTGTGCCTCACATCATCACTATGCTTCACCCGTCACTGAATCAGCAACACCTATTTACAATTAACCTATGTACCTCTGACTGAATAAAATGTAGCACATAATGGGGTGCAATTTTTGTGGAGTTGCCCTGATCATCTGTTGCAAATTTGGCATAAAATGTTAGAAGTTCGTTACGTGGGTGTGAAGAACTGTTTGCAACATTCTTGAATCTTCTGCTGCGGTCTTGTCAATGGGTTCCAAAAGTACCCAAGAAATTAGTGGCACAGGGGCTTTTGTTGCTCGGATGCAAAAAAAGAATAACAACAATGATTGGCTCTTGGAATGTGACATACAAAGGAGTTGTTTCTCTGAATGGAAACTGCAGGGCATACTACCAAAACATAGCTGGTTTATTGACATCAGAAAAGATCAGTGATGTGCTGACATATTGGGTATGTATTTTTTGACAAAAAGTATTTCAGATTTCCAGAATTCACAATTTATTTTGAGATGGATTTTCCAACTGGAGAGTATTAGAATAGTTATAGCACAGGTACAGCACAGAAAAAGGCCATTTGGCTCATTGTAGCCATATGAAATCAACTCAGTTCAATACGGACTTCTGCCCCTTCCTTTTAGTCCAGGATTTCCTTTTCTCATCAGGTGCTTATCTAATTCCCTTTTGAGAGCTTCAATTGCATCTGTCTCCACCACCCTCTCATATAATGCAGACCAGATGCTAACCATTCACTATTGAGAACACTTGCCTTAATGTCGTCATTGGTTTTTTTGGCCAATCACTTTAAATTGATGTCACCTGGTTTTCAGTCTCTCTGTTAATAGGAACAGTTTTTCACTCGCCACAATACAGATTTCTCAACTTAAAACACAACTATCAAATTTCCTCTCAATCTCCACTTGTCTAAGGAGAACAGCCCCAGCTTTTCCAATATCCCCCAGAATCGAAGGCACTTATCCCTGAAGCCCTACTCATAAATCTTTTCTGCACATTCTCCATCATTTTCACATCCTTCCAAAAGTGTGGTGCCCAGAATCAGACTCATGAAACTGCCTGAGATTGAACCAGATTTTTATAAAAGTTCATTGTAACCTCCTTGTTTTGTATGCTAGGCTTCATATTATAAAGTTCAGAATTCCATATGGTTTTTTAGCCATTTCCTCAGTCTGCTCCATCATTTTCAATGATTTATAGACTCATAGATGTTACAGGACAGAAGGAGGTCCAATATGAAATGCCAGTCAACAACAATCTGACTATACTAATCCCACTGAGTTTTTGGCCCTTAGCCTTAGAGGCTATGACAACACAAGTGAGTATCTAAATGTTGCTTATATGTTAAGGGCAGTTTGTAACTTGATCATCCTTTCATTCAGTTTCAGAATTCCATCACCCACCCTAGTGAAAAATATTCTCCCACGTTCCTCTTTCTACCTCTAACCTTAAATCTATTGCACCCCACGTAAGTGCGTTCCTATTTACCATATCTGTACCACTCACGGTCCTAGTAAATATCCTCTCTACTGCAATCACACCCTTCCTATAATGTGTTGTAACCAGAACTGCAAGCAGTACTTCACTTGTGTCCCAAACCAGCATTTTATACATAGTTTCAGCTTAATTTCTGTGCTCTGGCATTCTATGGCTCAGTTTACAAATTATCTCACACGCCTTCTTAACCACCTTAACTACCTGCACTACTACCTTCAGGGATCAGTGGATATGCTCACAAGCCCTCTGAGCTTCAGTACTTTTCAAGGTCTTACCATTAATAGTGTAATTTCTTTCCTTGTTAGCCCTCTCCAAGTGTATTATCTCACAGTTTTCCAGGTTGAATTCCGTTAGCTACTACTCTGCCAAGTTGACCAGTCTGGGGATATCCTCCTGCAATTTACAGTTATTTTCCTCACTGTTAACCACCCTTCCAATTTTTGCATCATCCATGAAAGTCTTGACCCTACCTCATACATTTAAGTCCAAATCATTGAATGTACACCACAAACAGCAAGGGAACCATCACTGAGCTCCACAGAATCCAAACAGACTTCCAGATATAGCAACATCCCTTGTCTATTACACTCTGCTTCCAGTCTCTGAGATAATTTTGGATGCAAGCTGCTACTTTGCCTTGGATCCCATTGGGTCTTACTTCCTTGACCAGTTTACTGTGAGAGACCTTATCAGGAGCTTTGTTAAAGTCCATGAAGACCCCATCAAATGCATTACACTCATCAACACTCCTGGTTACCTGCTTAAAATATTGATTAAATTTGTCAAACACAATGGTCCTTTAACACATCCATGCTAACTATCCCCAATTAATTCCTATCTATCCAAATGCAGATATACTTTGTCTCTCAGATCTCTTTCTAAAAACTTCCCACCAGTGAAGTTAGACTAACTGGGCTATAACTTCCTTGTCTTTCCCTTCCCCCCCTCTTTTTTAAAAAAATGGAACAATGTTAGCAATGTTCCACACCTCTGGCTCCTCACATATGGCTGGAGATGATTTAAAAATTGCTTCCAAGGTCCCTGATATCTCCTCCCTTGCCTCCTTCAACAGCTCAAGTTGCACCTAATCCAGAATTGATAATGTTATCCATTTCTAAGTTCTCAAGCAGCTCCTTTCTCTCTATGTTAATTTCTCCTAATATTTCACAGCTCTCCATACTGATGTCAATTTTTCCATTGTCCTTTCCATTACTCTTCCTTTAGTTATTCTCTTACTCTTTATATTTTAAAACAAACTTTGGATTGTTCTTTATTCTATCTGCCAATACTTTGTCATGTACTCTCTTTGCTTTCCTAATTTCCTTTTAAGATACTCCATTTCCACTTTTTATCCCACCTTTGGGACTCTGCTGTATTGAGCCTGTGGCATCTACCATAAACTTCTCTTTTTTTCCTTAATCCTAATTGCTATGTCGTTGGATATCTAGGGCTCTCAAGTCTTGTTCGCATCCTTTGTCTTTACAAGAACACATTTGCCCCATACTTTAGCTATTTCTTCTATGAAAGCCTCACACAGTCTGACACAGTTTTGTCTATAAATTGTCCATTTGGGCCAAATAATTTCTTATCTTAGTTAAACTAGCCTTTTTCCCCAGTTTGATATGATTTATTCCCAGCCCATCCTTATTCTTTTCCATAATTATTCTAAATCTAATTGAGTTATGATCACTATCACAGAATCACAGAACAGTGACAACATAGAAGATGGCCATTTAGCCCATAGTGTCTGCACTGGTTCTACTATACACTACCAATCTCCTGCCTTTTCTCCATACTCTTGCATGCCAGTTCTATCCAAATAATCATATAATACCCCCTTGAATGTTACATTTGAACTTGCCCCCACCACATTTCCAGGCAGTTCATTTCATATCCTAACTACTTGCTGTGTGGAAAAGATTTTTCTCACGTCACCCTTGCATTGCTTGCGCATCACTTTAAATCTATGCCCTCTTGTTCTTTTCCTATTACAAACAAAAACTGCTTCGCCCTATCTACCCAGCCCAGTCTACTCCTGATTTTGAAAACTTTTATCAAATATCCTCTCAGCCTTCGTCTCTGCAAGGAGAACAGACCGACTTCTCCAATCTAACCTCTAAACTAAAGTTGCTCATTCCTGGAACCATTCTTGTAAATTGCTCCTGCACTCTCTCCAATGCATTCATATAATTTCTCTTATGTGCAGCCCACAATACCATAACTGAGGTCTATAGACGTGTTTTGTACAAGTTCAAACATCATCTTCTTACTCCTGTACTTGATGGCTTTATAAATAGAGCAAAGAACTCTGTATGCTTTACTAAATGCTCTCTCCTCTTGTTCTGCTACCTTGAATGATATGTGCATAGATACACCGAGGTCCCGCTGTTATTGCACCCCCTTTACAATTGTACCCCTTTTTTAAAAATTCTCTTTCAATGTTCTTCCTACCAAAGTGCATCACCTTACACTTCTCTAGATTGAACCTCATTTACCAGCTATCCACCCACTCCACCAACTTGTCAATGTTGTTTTGGAGTTCCACACTGTTTTCGTCATGTTTACAAATCTTCCAAGTCTTGTGTCACCTGCAGATTTTGAAAATACAAACATAATTCGAACCTGAAAAATATCCATTGACCATTACTCTCAGCCACCTTTGTATCTGTCTTGTAACTGTCCCTTTTATATTATGACCTAATACTTTCCTCTAAGTCTATTGTGTAGCACTGCATCAAATATCTTCTGAAAATCCATGAACATTAATCAACAGCATTAACCTCATCGACCCATTCTGTTACCTCTTCAAAACACTCCAGCAAGTTAACTAAATTACCCACAAAGTAATTGGGGTTAATTAAATTATCCACTGCTGACACACCTTCTACCTGCCTGAGCTCATTTTCGAATGTAAGGTCTAGATGTCCCCCTCCACTTTTGGACTTTCTACATACTAACTATAACGTTTTCTCTTGATGCAATTTAAGAATTCCGTTTCCTCCCTACCTTGCACATTAAAATTATCCTAGTTAATATTTGGGTAGTTAAAAACCCCTGCTGTATCTGCCTCATTATTCTCAAACTTCTCTGAAATTTTAAAGTTTCTGAGAAGATTTATAGCTCGGGTTGTGGATGAGTTTACAGACATACTCGCTGAGACAGTGTGTTTGGTTGCAGACGTTTCGTCACCCTGCTAGGTAATATCGTCAGGGCGCCTCCGGTGAAGCGTTGGTGTTCTGTCCCATTCTTATTTATATGCCTCGGTTTGCTGGGGTGGTTGACATTACTTCCGGTTCCGTTTCTCAGTGGTTTGAATATTGGGTCCAGTTTAATGTGTTTGTTGATGGAGTTCTGGTTGGAATGCCAGGCCTACAGGAATTCCCTGGCATGTCTCTGCTTGCCCTGTGCTATTCTGGATGTGTTGTCCCAGTCAAATTCGTGTCCTTCTTTGTCTGTGCGTATTGAGACCAGTGAGAATTGGTCATGTCTCTTAGTGGCTAGCTGACGATGTTACCTAGCAGGGTGACAAAACATCTGCAATCAAACACACTGGCTCAGCAGGCAAGTCTGCAACCTTCTCTGAAATTTATTTAGATATTTGATTCTCTATCTCTCCCTGACTGGGGCATAGAGTACACATACAACAGCCGTTTGTGCCTTTTGTGCTTTTTACTCCAACCGTGTGTCCTCATTTGATGATCCTTCCAAGATATCATCCCTCCTCACTTCTATACATCATCAATTTTTCATTTCCCCCCACTCTCATCTTCTGCACTACCACTACCCCAACCCCCCAATCTTGTCTGAATACCCTGTAACCTGTAATGGTGATCTGCCAATCCTGCCTATCTTTCAATAAAGTCTCACCTATAGCCATGGTACTAATTTCTCACATGCCTATCTGTGCCCTGAGCTTGTCTGACTTTTACCTTGGGCTCCTTGCAATCAAAGATATTCCATTTAGCCTTGCTAAACATACTCCTTCCTTATATATCTTGTGTTTCCTCTGCCTTCCAGACTTGCCTGCTCACATTTTAACTTTAAATTCCATCTCAGCTTCTTTCCTCTCTGAACTACTTGTCAAGATTTCATCCCCTGCCAATCTAGTTTAAATCCATCCCAAAAGCATTAGCAATCTCCCTGCAATGATGTTGATCCCATTCATGTTCAGATGTAACCCATTCAACTTGTACAGTTTCCATTTCCCCAGAAATAGTCTCAATGCCTCAGGAATCTAAAGCCTTTCATCCTGCACCATCTTTCCAGCCACTTATTCATCTATTCAATCCTTTTGTTCCAATCTTACTACTGCACGATCACTTCCATTAAAGTCCTGTTTTTCAATCATATGCCAATTCCCTGAAGTCTGCTTGCAGGACCTATTTTCTCATTCTTCCTATGTCATTGGTTTCAAAATGGACCAAACCTCTAGTTGTTCACTTCACAGTGTACTACAGATGTCCCATGACATCCTTGACCTTAGCATGCAGAAGGCAACATACCATCCCGAAGCACCTTCTACTGTCCTCATTAATGAATCCCCTGCCAATATTGTTCTTCCACACTTCTTCCACTCCCAGAACCTGCTGGACCATCCACAGTCCCATGGCCTTGCCTCTGGTTGGCCACCACACGGCAACTGTCACTCTTCCCTTTTTCCAAGATCAAAAAATGATTTCCGAGTGAGATGCACTGGGGAAATTCCCTCACCACCTGCCTGGCCCCCTTCTTCCATCTGGCAGTCACCCATTTCCTCATTGTCTGCATTTCCTTAATCTGAACATCCTGAAATGTGTCATCCACAAACTTCTCAATCCTGTTAATGCATTGTAGTGCCTCCTGCTGCCACCCCAGTTCAAAATCCCAGAGTTGCTCCAGCCTGAAGCACATCTTGCACACATGGTCATGTACACTCTTAGGAATGTCTGGGATTTCCCACATAGTGCAGGATGTGTAAATCAGGGGCCTGAGCTCCTCAGGCATATCTCAACAGAATCAGATATGAAACCTTGCTGCTTTTCTCATTCCCTCTCCTACTTAAATATAGAATAGAAAAATCTTATTCTTGTTTATGTCCTCAACCCACTCAGGTCCTTCGTCAGTCTTTCTACTTCTCTGCAAAGATCCTCACCAGTGATGCTGACTGCCTGTCAAAATGTCCTCACCTTGCTCACTTCCCTCCTTGCTGTTCACAGATCTTTCTGATCCTACTTCCAAATTATAATTGTTATTTTATATCATGTCTCTTCGCTGTCCCTATCAAAACGTATGACTTCACTAGTCCATCCGTTCCTGTCCACCCATTCCACCAGGCCGTTTATGGCATTTTGAGGTCGCAATGCTTCCAAGTTTTGTATCTTCTGTGGATTTTGAAATCGTGACTAAGTCTAGATTATGCATATATATTATATATATATGTGGGTGTGTGCGTATATATATAATCTGTTAATATGTGTATATATATGTATATATATAATACATAAAGTAAAACAATAGTTCTAGAACAGTTTCTCAGCAAAACTGACTGTATAACTTCCTCTAATGGAGTTATACAGTCATAGAGCTGTACAGCATGGAAACAGATCACTTGGTCCAACTTATCCATGCTGACCTTTTATCCTAAATTAATCTATTCCCATTTGTCAGCATTTGGCCATATCTCTCTAAACCCTTCCTATTCATGTACCCATCCAGGTGCCTTTTAAATGTTGTGATTGCACCAGCCTCCATCACTTCCTCTGATAGCTCATTCCCTACGTACACCACCCTCCGTGTGAAAAAGTTCCCCCTTAAGTCCATTTTAAATCGTTTCCCTCTCACCTTAAACCTATACCCTCTAGTTTTGAACTCTGCTACCCATGGGGAAAGACTTTGGCCATTTACCCTATCCATACCCTTCATGATTTTATAAACCTCTGTAAGGTCACCCCTCAGCCTCCGACACACCAGGGAAAATAACCCCAGTCTATTCAGCCTCTCCCTATAGTTCCAACCCTCCAACCCTGGCAACATCCTTGCAAATCTTTTCTGAACTCTTTCATGTTTCACGACATCCTTCTTATAGCTGGGAGTCCAGAATTGAATAGAGTATTCCAATAGTGGTCTAACTAATGTCTAGTAAAGCCACAACATCACCTCCCAACTCCTATACTCAACACACTGATCAATAAAGGTAAGCATACCAAATGCCTTCTTCAATATCATGTCTAGCTGTGACTCTGCTTTCAAGGAACTATGAACCTGCACTTCAAGTTCTCTTTGTTTGGTAACACCCCAGGACCTTACCATTAAGTGTATAAGACCTGCCCTGATTTGCCTTCCCAAAATGCAGCACCTCACATTTAACTAAATTAAACCCCATCTGCCACTCCTCTGACCACTGGCCCATCTGATCAAGGTTCCATTGTACTCTGAGGTAACCTTCTTGGCTGTCCACTACATCACCAATTTTGGTGCCATCTGAAAACTTACTAAAAATGTGAAAAACAAATGATCAAATGCTCTGTTTCCTGTCACTCAGCTGACTTTTTTATATTTTTCTTGGGCTTCAAACTTGTTGGCAAATCTTTCATGTAGCACATTATCAACTATATTCCGGAAATCTACAGACACCATACTAACCATATGCCCTTCATCAATCATCTCCGTTTATTGAACAAGATACTCAAACAAGTTAATTAAATGCAAGTTATCGGCTGGCTTTTCCTAATTAATCTGCACAGGTCCAAGGAATTGTTGTTTTTGTCTTTGATTATTGTCTCTAACAGCTTTCCCACCACTGCTGATAAACAGACTCAGTTGTAGTTGCTGGATTTATCCTTAAACATATCCTACGGTGGGTGTAACAATCTTCCAGTTCTTTGTCATCACCCCATATCTAAGGAGGACTGGAAAACTGTGGCCAAGTCCTTCACAGTTTCCACTTTTCCTTCCCTTAGCTTCCTCACATGCATCCTTTCTGATCCTGATGAATGATGAACTTGTAAGTTCAACCACCCTTTCTAATATTTCCTCATTATCAATTTTTAACTGATCTACTATCTCCACCCACTCTCCTTATTGGTAAAGGTAGGTGTAAAGTATTTATTCAGTTGCTCTGTGTGTCCTCTAGAAAGATGATATCCTATTTGACCCTTACTTGACCTCATATCTCCTTTTGCTATTCGTAATGTCTCAAATCTGGCTCTCTGTAAACTCTAAAGAATGAATTTTAATTATTATAGTAGTGTAAGAAATTGTTTTTTTTTTATTTATTGCACTTGTCTTGCACTGTGTGATGGTACGCTGACCAGATACTGGAATTACTGCCTGTGTTTTCCCATGGTCTGAATGATCTTTTGACTCTTGACCCCAACCAACCTGGCTCTGCCTGATCTTCCCCAGTCCGAAGTGCCTGCACTGAAAACAGACAAGAATTCCAGCTTGACTCAGTCCCAATGGTGCAGGTTTTGAGATGCTGTACCTATTCTCATTTATTATTTATGATTGTAGAAAACTTTTGGATTCCTTTTTAAACTGGTTGCCATTTTTTTGTCATTCTCTTTGCCCGTCTGAGTTCTATTTTTATTCTCCTTCTGCACCACGTATAATCAGCCTGACCCTGTCAAGAAAGCCTTTCTTTTTCTCTTTATTCTTGTTCTCTAATAATCCAGGGAATTCTTGCTTTGATTTCTTACCTTTTGTTTTGGAATGTTCCTGGACTGTACTCTAAAGTCCAGTATTTCTTCATAGTTTTTGCATACCAACGTTTGATCATTCTAAAACCGGTGAAATTGACTATCCTCCAACTTCATCTTTTTAATTGGAATTGTTCCTTTTCCCTTTCCATGGTTAACTTAAACCTCATGACATTGTGATACTATTTCCTAATAGTTTCAAGATTGTAACCTGATAGACCTCATTTACAAGAATGAGATCCAGCAGCACCTCCTTCCTGATTAAATTGAACAAACGCTGATGAAAGTTCTTCCAAACACACCTTAGAAATTTTTCACTAGAAAATTGAAGTCTCCCAGTAGCTTCATGACATAGACTCTGATTTGTCAGATCACAGTTCCATCGGTTTCTTTAGTACCATTTCCTTTGTGACTCTCACTTCACTAAGTTCCTGTGTCCATCTCACCCCCTAACTTACAACTAAATTTGGAATGATTTTTGTATCCTCCCGTAGGAGTAGTCATAGTCGCAGAAGACATTCATGAGATACAACTGAAGTTCACCACCTCAGGCCAGGGGAGAGTTCGAGAAGGCAGAACCTTAATAGTGACCTCAGGCCTTTTGGGATTTGAAACCATGCTGATGGCATCACTCTGCATTCTAAGTCTGGCATCCAGTGGCCTTGTGGTATTATTGCTAGACTGTTAATCCAGAGGCCAGGAAAATATTCTGGGGACCTGGGGTCAAATCACACCATGGCAGATGGTGAAGTTTGAATTCAATAAAAACTTGGAATTAAGGATCTAATGATGATCATGAAATAATTGTCAATTGTTGAGAAAAACTCATCTGGTTCACTGATGTCTATTAGAGAATGAATCTGCCATCCTTACCTGTTCTGGCCTACATGTGGCTCCAACCCACAGTAATGTGGTTAACCCTTAACTGCATTCTGTGTAATTAGGGATGGGCAATAAATGCTGGCTTAGTTAGCAATGCCCACAGCCCCAATGTTTAAAAATAGTCAATTGAGCTGACTCTCCTGTATCCTCTGGAATGATGACAGAAGCTAAATATTTATTCATTTCATCTGTCATTTCTTGATTATCCAGGATTACCTGCCCATTTTTACTGTTTGAAGGACGAACACTCACTTTTACTTACTCTTTTCCTTTGTAGAAATCTGTAGAGACTTGGGCTATTTATTTTTACAATCCTAGCTAGCTTCCCCACTTATTCTAATTTCTTCCCCCAATTAACTTGTAGTCATTCTCTGACATTCATTATATTCTGATAAATTGACTGATGTGCCATTCACCTTTGTGCAGTTATATGATATTACTCAAGCCTGATGCATTCCCTAACTTCTTTATTTAATCATGGATAGTGGGTCTTCTCTTTAGAATTTTTCTTTGTAGTGGGAATGCACTTCTGAGTATTCTGAAATATTCCCTAAAATGCCTGCCAATGTGTCTTTATTGTTTAATCCCCTAGACTCATTTCCCACTTCACATCAACTAGCTCAGCTTTGATGCCCACATAGTTACTTTAATTTAGGTTTAAAATGCTAGTCTTAGATCCAAACTTCTCCATTTCAAACCTGATGTAAAGTTCAATCATATTGTGGTTGCTGCTACTCAGAACTGCCTTACTTTTGAGGTCATTAACTAGTCTTGACACATTATAAAATACTAAGTTTAATATAACTTGCTGTCTAATTGGTTTCAAAATGTGCATCTCTAAGAAGCTATCTCAGAAGTATTCTGTGGAATCTTTATCCATGCTACTGCTATTGATCTGATTTTGAGAGTTTACGTACACATTAAAGTCACTATCTCCTTTCTCATACTGAATCCTGCTCCAATCTTCCCAGTGAAATCATCTAAACCCTCCTCAACAACGCTAGCAAATTGTTCCATGAGGATATGAGGCTGGTTCTGTCCCAATGTAACTGGTTAATCTTGTACAGCTCCCCAAAACTAATCCCAATATCTTAGAAATCTAAAGCCCTCCCTTGTTCCCCTTCTCTTGAACCTTGTGTTCATCTGTTCCATCCTGCTATTTCTATATTCATCAGCCCATGGTACTCTGGAGCAATCTTAAAAGTATTATCTTTGATATTGTGCTTGCTATTCTCTGAAAACCCGCCTGAAGAACCTCACCCCTTTTCGATCTCTGACACTTGTACTGATGGGGACCGCAACATCTGACTGTTCACTGTCCTCTCTCAGAATGCTCAGTGACCTCATTGCCTTGATTATGGGTCAGGATGCAACCCATCACTGGTGTCAAGGAAGTAACAGCAACCCCCTCGTGGGGCATTCAAGAATGCGAAGTCATAGTTTAGGCTAAAAGGTGGCAGATTTAAAACTAAGATGAGGAGGAATTATTTCTCTCAAAGAGTCATAAATCTGTGGAATTCACTACCCGAGAGTGTGGTGGAGACTGGGACACTGAATTAATTTACGCAGGATATAGACAATTTTAATTAGCAATAGGTTAAAGGGTTATGGGGAGTGTGCAAGAAAGGGGAGTTAAGGCTGAGATAAGATCACCATGATCATATTGAACAATCCAACAGGCTCAAGGGCTGAATTGCTTACTCCTATTCCTGTTCCTTGTTCTTATGTTAAGACAAATTTCAGTGTGATCTTTGTGGAATGGAGGAACCCAGTACTGTCAGCTTGGAAAATACATTGAAGATGAACCTGAAGGATAATGAAGGGGACTTTAAAGCAGACAATTTCTGCAGTCTCTCGTAGTTTTATTTTAGGATGAGTCTCAATGAGCTTTCAGATTGACACACAGCATCACAAAAAAACCGTGAAGATTAAAAGCGATGCATTACTAGTGTAAATAAAAGAATTCCCTTGCTGATCAGCTTCAGTAAAGTACTGCCTCTTTCTATCCATTTTACTTGGGGCTGTTAGGAAGGCAGGGGCTTTGGTTTGTTAAGACACCTTGAGCACACCATCATTTAAATGTGACAGGGCAGATTAACAGTGGTAACCTGCAGTCTTTCCCTGGTGGGATTCAGCTAATAAACCTTTTTACCTGATCTTCCATCATCTGTCATCATTAAAGCACTGGATTTCAGGTTTGGATAAATGAAGGAAAATCCAGCTCTTCATTTATGAATAGCATACAGTGGACAATAGACATAAGTGAAAGGATCCTTTGCTGGTCACAGTTCTTCGACATTTCCTAATTCATGCAGTGGTCTCACAATACAAAATGACTCAACACAAAATGATTCTTTTGGAATAGACAAGGTAGAGGAAGCTCTTATTGACAGCAGCTTAGGGTCAAGCAGTGAATTATCAGTATTTTAGCTGCCAGTATACTAGCAGCATTTCAGCAGCCTTCCTCTCAGTCTGATCAATGATTTCCAATGTCACTTTTGAGAATTCAGGAGAAGCAAAGGAACAGTATGCCAGGGACATACGCTCCTCTCTGCAGCCATCACTAATGGGTTTACCTTGCCCTTCAAGTCTGGGTAATGCCTGTTTATATATATCATTAACCTTAAAGCACTTAGTTGGCTTCAATAATGTCTGCTCTTCTTCCAACCTTAATTTCAGAATTTGATTTGATGCTCATATTGACTAAAGACATTGCTGATGCGACTCTGACACATACTGCCAAATATGGTGCTTCTCAAGACATGCGTAGAAGCTCTAATGCACAAAGCAAATTAACTCCATGCCATTAAAACAGAATGATGTGGTCTGAAGTTAGATTTGTTAAGATACAACAGTTTGCACTTATGTAGAAGCTATGTGTGGACAAACATTGAATAACATTGCAAAGACAAAATGGAATGTATGGCTCTAAATTATGTCCAATCATATCTTTCTCATATTTTTTCTTCTCAGCAACCTCCTCGATATTTTAAGGCTTAAAAAGTAATCTGACTTTTGGTGCAGCTATTAATGTGCTTCAGGTGCTCACAGATATCAAGTAAGAAAAAGAGGTGCTGAGAAAAATTACTTCAATTCAATATGGGTTTCTAATAATAAACTTAAGGAAGAAATTGCTGATTGTGTTTTTTAAAGAATTCTATATATTTTGTTTACAGAACATATGAGGTGATCGGGGCACCAATGGAAAAGCGGTATTGATCCCAAAGTAAGATTTGAATTTTAAACAAATTGATTAAAGGAAATTAAAGGAGTTTTGGAATCAATCTTTAGTAAATTTTGCACCTGTATGCAGATTTCCCCTGCATGTATAGTAAATGAAAGGAGTATGGCGACACCACATCCTTCATAACTTTCAAAATGACTGAAGACTATTCTTTGAAGCAAACAGCAATGGAACCTTCATTGACATCCATAACCATCAGCTATTTCAGTAGTCTCTGAAAAGATATTGAGTAGTGCCCACTACTGCCTTGACAGCAAGTTTGATCAGGCCATGCATTATAGTTTTTGGAAAGTTTATGTCAGCATGCAGGAGAAACCACCACAAGGTGTTCTGGGTCTGATGGGACCATTAAACATCAATGAAATTTGGGAAATACATTCAAGGTCTTGTTTTATTGCCCATTTTGCACTTTAGTTCAGAGCCAAAATTGAACCCCTGTTTGTTAATATTCAGCTTTGTTACAGCTAACTGGCCAATAAATTCATGGAGCAACATAACCTTAGAAATAAGATCCGGACCTTCTGATAGGAAGATAATCATTGCGGCAGCATAGGCAGGAGTTGTATGTTAGAGACCTGGATGCAGTCGACACTATGGGAACTTTCTGGGAAGTTGGAACTTTCAATGGTCAATTAACTGAATTAACTAAACCCGCTGAAAATGTTCTCAACTCTGAGTTAGAGTCAGAGACTTCAAAGGAAAATTTAGAAGAAGTGAAAACTAATCCAGCTCATAGCCAACGTCGAAAATGACCACCGAATAAAAACCGACAGAACTGACTCCTCTGACTAACTTCTGACTCCTCATATGCTCCTCCTGAATTAAGCATAGGCCCACAGTACTTAACATACACCCTCCCAGCCTTTGTTCCCTAGACCTGACACAATTTCCAGACTCAAGGTTCTGACCCCTATCTCTCTCCACAGACCTGACTGAGCAAATGCCTCTCTCACCCCTCCACTACTCCATTCCTCCTTGACTAGCTAATCCCCAACCACCAACTTGACCAAACCCACCCAACAGCTCTCCAATTCTTACCCAATCTAAACAGATTTAACCTACACTAATCCTCACCCACTTACCTGGCACACTATGTGTCCATCTAATTGGTACCACAACCAACCTGATATCTTCTCCCTTCACACACCTGGCACCCAACTCCCACACAGCTGGCATCTGTACCCCTCATTCACCTGACTCCTCACCCACTATCCTACTCAACCCCCATCCAGCTAGTACCCTCTCTCCAACCAGCTGAAGCCCTAACACTGCTCCTCACTCCACCACCAGCTGGCACTCTTTGCCTGCATCTGCCCAACACTCTACCCATTTCACCTGCATACACTGCATATTCCCACCTAACTAGCCCCTCATTTCTCTTACATACTTACCTTCTCTCAATAGCTGTCAACATGGCTTCAGGACTTTAATGTCTTAAGGGAGTGGTTTCAGCATCAATCCATTCCGATGCTCAGTTACTTCAGATGGCAAGGCTCTTGTCACTCCTCACTGGGATAGTGCACTGGAGTTCAAGCCCAGCTATTCCAAAAGTCATCTAAAAAGTTAAAGATTTTAAAAAGTATGCAGGATTCCCAATTTACCTTTGGTCCAAGACTCAGGTTGACAGAAAGCATGGACCAAGTCTCTGTACTTAACAAGAATTACTATTTACTACAAATAAATCGTTTCTAGTTACAGATAATTATTATAATTGTTGACATATAACTTTACTAATTAAAATTCTAAACACACACACACACACACACACCCCACACACGGATGCTTGCTGGCCAGCATTTATTGTCCTTCCCTAGTTGCCCTCGAGAAGGTGTTGGTGAGCTGCCTTCTTGAATCACCACAGTTCACCTGTTGTGTGTTGACCTGCAATGCCATTACTGAGGGAATTCCAGGATTTTGACCCAGCAACGACGAAGGAATGACAATAGATTTCTAAGTCAAGATGGTGAGTGGCTTGCAGGGATCTTGCAGGTGGTGATGTTCCCATCACACATGGGTGTGATGGGCTGAAGGAAAGACCTGAAAGATGGTTCGAGGGTTGAGAGATATAAAGCTCTTTGGTCTGCAGATTCCTGCTGTCAGCCTCTATATCTTTGAATAAAAGGTTACATTTGTTGTCTTCCAATCTATTGAAACCCTTCCCAAATCAAAGGATTTTTGGAACATTAAGACCATTGCATCAACCATCATACTTGCCACTTCCTTTGAAATCCTATGAAGAAATCTATTAGGACTTGGGCATTGTCAGCTTGTACTTCAGTATCACTTCTCCGGTGATTATGAATTTCCTGAGATCCTGCCTCTCTTCCATTTCCTGATTTATTGCTGCTTCTGGGATATTACCTGCATCCTTTATAGTGAAAGCTGTTATAAAATACCTGGTCAATTCATCTGCTTTCTCTTTGAGTTCCAATAGTAATTTGACAGATTCACTTTCCATAGGATCAATATTTGATTTGTTAACTCTTTTTAAAAATTACTTCTAGAATCTCTTACCATCTGTCTTTATATTTCTGACTAACTTTCCCTTGTACTCTAATTTCTGCCTCCTTGTTAATTGTTTTTGTCATGCTTTGTTATTTTTATATATTGTGTGGCCTTTGCACAATGATGTACTCTTGCACAGTGATATGCTCTATTGACCTATCCTTTAACCTAATTTGCTAATTCATTTTTGCTCAGTCTTTTTTCATGCTCTCATAATTGTTTTTATTTATTTTAAAAATCGTCTCAGACCCATCCCTCTCTCCCTCAAAAAGAATGTAACATTCTATCAAATTATGGTTACTGTTACCTGGGGATGCCTTCACTAGGAGATTATTAATTAATACCATCTCATTGCACAATATCAGGCCCAATATAACCTGTTCTCTGGTCAGCTCAAGAAATTGATGCTCTAAGAATTTATCTGGAAATATTCTATGAACTTCATATCTAGGCTACCTTTGATCAAGTGACTTTCCAGTGCATATGTAGATTGAATATCCCATGATTATTATCTTACCTTCTGACAAATTTTTTTTTATACTTCACCCTACATATGGTTACTCTTAAGGGGCCTGTACTTCATTCCTACTTGTGACTTTTTACCTTTATGTTTTTAATTTGTACCCAAGCCATTTTCACATCCTGGTTTCCTTAATGTTGGTCATCACGCTGTGCTGATATTAACATTAACTAACAAAGCCACTCCTCTACCTTTCCTAGCTTCCTGTCCTTCCTAACTGTCCTGTACTTTCAAGATTCAAATTATAATCCATGGCATCCTGCAGACATGCCTCTGTGATGGCTAGCAGATCATACTTACTTACTTCTACTTGTGCTCTGAGTTCGTCTATTTTGTTTCTAATGCAATATGCATTCAGATATAGGGTGTTTTTTTTTATCCTTTCATGATTTTTGTAAGTTCTAATCTTATTTGTCATTTGTTCCTAAATTTATACTATCTATCCCTTCCTGCCAAGGTCTGATTCCCATTCCTCATATTAATATCTTTCTCCTTGGCCTTGACGCTACATATTGATCTACCTCAACTTACCAAATTTGATCTCTTACCCTCATGATTATAGATTAAAATCCTCTCTGTTTCCCTAGCTTTGAAACTGGACAGAGCATAGGCCCCAGCAGGGTTTAGGTGGAAAGCATCCCACCAATACTGATCTCAACTTCGTCAGTACTGGTGCCAGTGGTCCATGAACTAGAACCCACTTCTCCAATGCTGTTCTTTTGTGAATAATTTGTGACAATGATTCATAGGAGCATCTTAGCGGAAGTTAACCATTCAACCCTTCAAACCTATTTCAGCATTCAAATAACTATGACTGATCATCCACTTCAATGCTTTTTCCCACACTATTGCCATATCAGTTTATCATTTAAAAATCTGTCAAATTTTAATATAAAAAGCTTCAATGACTGAGCTTCTACAGCCTTCTGGCTAGGCAATTACAAAGATACACAATTGTCTGGCTAAAATAAAATTCCCCTTCTTGATCCCAAGTGATTTCCTCCTTAATGTGAAATTGTGGCTCCTGTTACAGACACCCAAATAGGGAAGACATCTTGCCTGCATCTCCCTATGTATCCTGACAAATATTTTGAAAGTTTCAAGAGATCACCCCTCATTCTCTGAAACTCTAAACAATACCGTTTGGGTTTTCCTTATGTCTCTTTATGGAACAGCCTATCCTGGGAAAAGTTTGTTGAAAGTTCATTGGACTCCCTCAATGGCAACAATATCCTTCCTAAATTAAGGAAAAAAAATACTGCTTGCAACACTCCAGCTATGATCTAAACAAGGTTCCATACAATTACAGCAAGCCTTTTCTTCTCCCGTGCTCAAACCTTATAGTGATAAAGGCTATCATTTCATTAGACTTCCTAATAACTTGCTGGACTTGCATGTTAGCCTTCAGTGACTTACTGATACATCACCCTTGTATATCTACCCTTTCTAATCCCTCACCATTTAAGAAATACACTGAATAATATCTGTTCCAACTACCAAAGTAGATGTCTCACATTGTTACATTCCATCGGCCACTCAGTCTACCTAACTGCTTTTGGAGCCACTTTGCATCTAAATCCACCAATTGCCCTTAAACAACTCTATTAGTAACATCTTCAAAAAACCAATTACAGGTTCCTCAAATATGATTTTATTTTCATAAAACAATGTTGGCTGTGCCCAATCAGATCAATATTAAGTAATCACATCCTTTATAATAGATTCCTGCATTTTCCCTATTCCTTCTTTGCAACAGTACCTGGACACCAAGGGTGACTTTCTTCCACTCCAGTGTTGTGGAATACTTCCCACTTGCCTGGATGTGCACAGCACGAACAACAATCAAGAAGTTTGATACCACCCAGGACAAGAGCAGCCCGCTTCATTGGCACCACCTGTACAAGCATTGACTTCCTCCACCACCAATACTCAGTGACAGCAGTACGTACTACATACAAAATGCACTGCAGAAATTCAGCCAAGATCCTTGGACAGCACCTTTCAAACCCATGACCAGTAGAAGGACAAGGGCAGTGGTTACATAGGAACACCACTATCTGCAAGTTCCCCTTTAAGACACTCATCATCCTCTTGGAAATATACCACCATTCCTTCAATGTTGCTGGGTCAAAATCCTGGAATTCCCTCTCTGATGACATTGTGGCTCAATCTACAGCACGTAGACTGCAATGGTTTGAGAAGGCAGCTCAGCACCAAATTGTCAAGGGCAACTAGGGATGGGCAATAAATGCTCAGGACCCACAGCTGAATAAAAAATGCCTGGAAGGGGAAAGTCATGCCACGGGACATTTGGAATGCCTAAATTTATGTTTAGTTTCCAAATGATGAAAAAAAACATTTTTGTAACTATAGATTTGTTGCAGACATTGCAAAACTCCTCTTCAATTGCCCCTTTCCTGTGGCTGAAGATCTCCTCCCAGAGTCACAATGCAGATTCTGTGCATCAAGAGGTATGATACACATAACCTTCACACCAAGATTTGTCCACAAAAGTACAGGGAACAGCAGAATCATCTTTCCCAATTACTGATGTAAAGCTGGCAGGTCTGTGGTTCCCACTTTCTCTGTCCCTCCCTTCTACTCTCTTTCTACCTTGTGAAACATTCCAGAATCTGTGGAAGTTTGGGAGAAGATCACCAATGTATCTACTTGCTCCATAGTTAACTCTTGCGATGCTTTGTGATGTAAAATATCATGTCCCTTAACACAACCTTCTTCTAATAATCATTTCTTGACATTTCCTCATTCTCCCTGGTCCTTTGGATACCTACTTTTGAGAGATTTTTTTGTCTCTTCCTCAGTGAACTTGGAAGCAAAGTAATCATCTGGCTTCTTTGCCATTACTCCATTCGCCTTTATAAATTCTCCTGACTCTGCATATGATGGACTCACATTTCTGTGAACCAAACATTTCATTACTACATCCTACAGAACATTTACAATTTTTGGTTTGCTACCTTACAAATTATTCCTTTTTCAGTTTCTTGGTCCTCCATTACTATGCATTTTAAAAAATTCTCAATCATCAGGATTAATATTGCTTCCGACAACTTTATCAGCTTTTCCTTTCAATCCTTATACAATACTTAGTTTGTCATGCCTGACTGTTTTTTCTTTATCTGCCTTGAAGTAATATGCACTTGCTCAAAACTTGGTAATAATTCTTTAAGATTATTTATTGCCTATATGCCATCATACACTTTAATATAATTTCCCAATCCATCCCAGCAATTTGCCCCTCATGCACAACTTTCCTCATTCAAGTGCAATACCCTATCTTTAGATTTAACCACCTCACTTTCATCATACTTTGGTCACTCATCCACTAAAAGTTCTTCTTTTTTGTTACAAAATGCTACATCTAAAATAATCTGCTCTCCAGTCGGTTCCTCAAAATACTGCTCTAAAAGACCAAGCCTAACACACTCCAGAAATGTCTCATCATCTGCAGTATTAGTGCTCATTATGTTTACCCCGTCTAAATGCAAATTGTGGTCACCCATGATTATTGTATTACACATGCTTCATCCTTCTCTAATCATCTGATTACTATCATGCACCACACAACAACTACTAATTGGTGGCCTATAAACAAACCTATCAATGATTGCTGACCCTTGATGTTTCTTAGCTCAACCCTGACACATTCTAAATCCCATCCCTTATTATCAGCGCAACACCACCTCCTTTTCCTTTTTGCCTATCCTTCCTAATGTCAAATAGCCTTAAATATTCAGCTTCCAGTCAAAGTCAAGGATGAGAGAAAGTCTAACTGAGAAATATGGGAATCTTGCTGTTGTGAAGTTACTGTAATATTAGTCTCATTCAGTCTTCAGTTTCAAATGCTGGTGAATATGTTTGTTCTGACATTGTTGCTGAATAATAAATCTTAATTAGTTCATTTCTATGTCAGAGTGAGGTGTAGCCAGCACATTATTTACTTGTCAATATTTGATTAGAACTTGTTCTACGTTGTGCAACATTTAGTTTGACTTGATAGTCTGTACTTGCATTATTATTACAATAATGTCCACTGCAATCTATTACAATATCTTCCTTTGTAAAATTAGGAGATGAGGAATAGGGTCACATTTAGGGACTCAAATCTCAGCAGTTTATTGATTGCATAGGGAAAGAATACAGGTTTTCTTTTGCTGAAGTAAGTTCGTAACTCCATTACTGGTCAATATAAGGTGTCCCACATCCTCCCTTAAGGGCATTAGACATCAGCTGATATGTTCCAGTCTAAGCCGTTGAGCTCACTCTTACCCTATTGATCTAAAATAAGGAAGCCATTCTGCTTAACATTCAAGATAAATTTTCTGGCAGAAATGAGTCAAGGGGTTAGATCTTGAAATCGTATGATAGTTTAAAAGGTGTGAGAGTGAGTTGGCATGCTTTGGTTTCAGAAATAAAAACTGAAAGAAATGTAAAACAGACTGTGGACTGGCTATGATCCAGTTTACATTATTATACGAGGTCATGACCTACTCCAATGCCTCATGAATAATTAGAATTTGATCCAATATTTATTGTGTAATGAGTATTAGCCATTTTTAGCGTTGACTGTTTAGTTTTCCAATTACAAAACTCTGTAATATCGATGCCTTTAATATTTGAAAAAGAATCTGTGTGGGCATTTAAAGCATACCATAACATGTTCAGCAAACATTGAAAAGAAACAATATTTCAGTGGGGAGCTTATTGTATATTTTTATTAATAATAGGAAAGTCATAAAGATTACAAAGGAGTAGTTTCGATATTCAATCTTGCACATTAATTTTTGATAAATATTAAGAGTTTTCCAGAAATGCTTCATATTTCTTTCCCTCCACAGCACTCATTGGATGAGCAAATGGTTTTTCATGTCAGTTGTGCGTACACAGCATGCAATTAATTTTTAATTCCAAAACATTTGACTCTAATATCTCTGTACAAATATATTAATAAGACTAATATATCTTCAAAAGTTTGCTTCATATGGAAGACAATGATATTACTTGAACTGTTATTTTGAGAAATCTTGTAGTTTGAGACAACACTTTCTTTCCACCTCTTTTCTACACAGTTTTAAACATTGTATTTCTCTTGCATTTTACATGATTCTGGGCTTTGCAGCCCTTGCCTGTCAAGTCACTTCAAATCACTTGAATTCATTGAAACAGTTCTGTGCTGCAGGTTTCATGACCCAGGATGTGAAATTTCTGCATGAAGTATTCCTGAAGAGACAGAAAACAGCAGTATGTGCTGTATATTAATTAAATGAAAGCACAAATGCATTTTTAAAAAATATAATGTTCATTTAGACATTTCTATGACACTTAAATGAATTATTATTTAAACTTTGATGTGTATCCCTCTGCGCATGGTCCTGTGAGCCGGTATTATTTAGGTTGGCAAATCAATTATTTTAAAAACTAATTATCCTTGATGTGGGATTTATTCAGCAAAAGGAAAAGCTGTGATGATGGTCACATGATAAAACACAAACAAATGTGACAAAACACAACTTATTTGAAAGAAGAAATGATGAATCACCAACTCAATGGAATAACGCCTTCACAGGTTGTTTTCATTGTCGGTTAGCCAATGTCATACTTCGTATACCTTTGTCAGTTTAGCTTGGGGCAGCTTAGGTCAAAGCAAGGCATTTCAGATATTAAACTATTTGAAGCATATTCAGATAGTACAATCACATAGTGTCATGTTTGGCTCAGGTATACTGAAGCAATATTCTATTGATCTATCAGATATAAATACAGGATTAATTTTGTTGTATCATTATAGTTTTCTTGGACCATTTGCAATGATATTTTGGCCATAGGTTATGTATTTATTGTGTTTCTAGCGAGAAAACATTTGGATTTGATGTTAAATCAAATTTATTATATCTAATTTAGTAGTTAGTTGCCCTGAAAGGGAAGGAGGAGGTATTTCACAACATCCATTGTATTCATAGAGTCATAGAGTCATACAGCACAGAAACAACCTTGTGGTCCAACTTGTCCATGCTGCCCAAAGTTACCAAAAGAAACTAGCCCCATTTTCTTGTAATCCAATTTCAGTGCACCTCTTTAGCATGATATAACTCCCAAATTCTCTGAGCCTATTATTCCAGCCCCAATTTGTATCTCATTTTCCGTTCAGTCTCTTTATAGGCTTCAGGATTCAAATTGAATTCAGCAACATTTGGAGCATGAACACACTCCTTCATTTTGGTTATACCCTTTCCCCAGCTCCTAGTGTCTTGATGGCTTGGGGTTTGTTTTCAGCAGAGTTGACCTATCTTTGATTATTCACACCAATCATTTACAGCTATTGTATATCCGATGTCGCCATTTGCATTCTCTTTGCTTTATCCACTGGGCACCTTTGGCATCTGTTTTTCTTATTCCTGTGTGGGCACTGGGTAGATTCAGCTCACTGCTTGCTCCAATCTACAGTAAGCCCACGTTGTACACTACTAAACTGTAGCCCAAGGCATTGCCCATGGGCACCAGCTGCAGTCATGTCTCACCCACGGACATTGACATCCAGCACCTGCCAATCCATCATGAGCATCATGGCATCTCTGCAATGCACTTGCAGATTTGATTAGAAAGCACAGACTTGCATTGCAAGAAGCACTGACTGCTAACAGTGAAAACCTGCAGCAACGACACTTTGCCGACACAGATAGGAACCCAGCCCATAGGCTGGACCAGGCTGCATCTCAGAGCTACTCACTTGCTCTTTCAGAGTTGATTCACTTAACACCTACCTGCGTGCCTGCAGCATCCATGCCTTGCCTTGCCAAGCCAATTGGTGCAGTCACACAACCAGGAAGTTTGCCTTGCTGGTCAGCAGTCTTTGTCCAGGGGGCATTCATCTTGCTGTATGACAGTGTGTTCTATCAATCTTACACCCGCACCAAGTAGGAACAGTTTATGTGGCAAACACACTGCATGGGCATCAAGCAGGCAGTCGTGCCAAAGAGATGTCCAAGACTTAGGGATATAGTCCTCGTTGAAGTCCATGGAGGTACATGTCACTCAGGGGTCTCAGCTTACTAAAACAAGAGCAGCTTCCCATACCAGCCTGGGGAATTGGATGCAGTCAGGGGTCTAGGAATGGTCAGGGGGTGCATGGGAATGGGTCATGGTCAGTCCTATGGCTCCATAGTGGACATTCTGGGGTTGGGATTGTGCGGCTGGGGAAATGTACAACAATTAGTCCGGGGGTTGGGCAGTCCTCGACTGAAGCTGCCTGGTTTGGTCACTGAAGTGGGACAGCCATGATCAGTCAATCAGATCCATCCTCAGAAAGTATAGGCAAAGGGGGTGTACACTGTTGGAAATTGAAAGTGCACAATGAGGAAGAAATATGGTTGCAACCACACTCAGTATGAGTGAGGCAAGTGGCTTGCTCTGTGAGAAAGGGAGCTGTAGCCCCCACTTATGTTAATGTTTATAAAGGGAAAGAACATTACACTCAGACCCATGTACTGTACCTGACATAGACCTGTGGTGGCTCTTTTCCATGGCCATTCTAAATCACCAATGAGTCCTCTATAATCTCCTGCAAAACCAATGACAACATAGGTGCTCCAAAATCTGTGCCCACTTTCAGGCCAACATCCCCAGGCACTGATTGTTATCAATCAGCTGTTATAGGCAAGCCACCTAGTCTATATCCCTGACACCAAATTTCTAACCCAGGCTTCCTGATCTGAGCTCCATCTCAGCAAGTGGTTGTCAAGTGGGCAGAGAAAAAGCTTTAAGGATATCTTCAAAGCTTTCCTAAAAAAAAATGCAACGTTGCCACTGACTCATGTGCCAAAGACTGCCCAAATGAAGAAGAAGCATTCATGATGGTGCCAAGTAGTTTGTGCATCTCCAACAGGCCCAAATGGCAACTGCACTGAAAACAGAGGAAGGAGTATTTGAAAACCTAAGCATCCCACTCACATGATTCTTCAACCATTATTTGCCCCACTTGTGACAGGGCAAATCTAACATTGGACTGTTTCATCACCTCAGGAGCCACTACTCGAAAGTAAAAGAAAGTTATTTTTGGTCTCAACGGATTGCCTAAGATGATGGACAGCCATTGTAGGGTGCAGAAAACCCGAGAAGAAAGCTTTAAAATACCACTCTCAGACAGGAGTTGTGACTAAGTGAGGACAAAGAGAAAGAAATAAAGTAGCCCTAGTCCCAGTGGACCATATGGCTGCTCTCTCTCATCATGGAGAGATGACTGGTTATAGTTTAACCTAAGAGTCACTGTGCTTCAGGCAAGGGGAGAGAAGGTTGAGAAGGAAATTCTTTCATTGTAACCTCAACTGATGTGGGAAATGAACTCACACTGTTGGTGTTACTCTACATCTTAAACCAGCTGTACAGTCAAATGAGCTAACTAAGCCCCAGGGAATGCAGAGCAAAGAAATTAGTAAAGTGTGCTATTGAAGTTAGGTTAGGCAGAAAGTGTTGAAACAATGGAACCAGTGAAGAATAAGAATCATTCTGACCATCTGTTCCGAGCAATCTACCTGCATGTAAAAGTTAAGCCAAATGTATCAGAAATTGTAGAATCTATATGGTTGAAGGTAAGAAATAACAAGAGTAAGAAGACACTGGTGGAAGTAGAATATAGGCCCCTAACACTAGCTGCACTTCAGGACAGAGAAGTTTTAAATCGGGAGATAATGATGGTATGTAACAAAGGTAGCATATTAACCATGCATATCTTTAATATTGATGTAGGTTAGAAAAATCAAATTGGTTAGGAAGAATTCATGAAGTATATCTAGGATAGTTTCTTAGAACAATATATTCAACAATGGATCAGGCTATTTTGGATCTGGTAAAATGTAATGAGGCACATTTAATAAAAGATCTCCTGTGATACAGTAACATGGCAGAATTTGACATTCAGTTAGAGGGGAAGAAAGTTTGATTAGAAACAACAGTACGAAACTTAAGGTAATTGCAAACAAAAGAGGACAGAAAAGTGGCGTGGTGGCTCAGTGGTCAGCATTGCTACCTCATAGCACCAGGTACCCAGCTTTGATTCCCATCTTGAGTGACTGTCGGTGTGGACTTTGCACATTCTCCCTGTGGCTGCATAGGTTTTCACCAGGCCCTGAAATGTACAAGTTAGGGGAATTGGCCATGCTTTAAAAAAAAATCTGTAGTGTCCAGGGATGAGCAGGCTTGGTGGACTAGCCACAGCAAATGCGGGTTTACAGGGATAGGGTGGGGACCCTGGGATGGTTTGACACAGACTCGATGGGCCGAAGAGTCTCTTTTCACACTGTCAGGATATTTGGAATGGATTGGAAAAGGAATTTAACAGAATAGATATTTGATGAATATTTAAGAAGATAGTCCATGATTCACAGTAGAAATAGTGTGGAAGAACGGTTCTCAGAAGGGATAAGCCAACCATTGTTAACCAAGGAAGTTAAGGTTAGTATCAAATTAAAGGAAAATAAAGATAAGATGGCAAGCAAGAGGATTTGATCAGTTATATAAGCCAACAAACATTGACCAAAAAAATAAATAAAAGGAGGGAAAATAAACTTTGAGGGTAAACTAGCAAGTGACATTCAATAAAAAGTATGAGCTTCTTTAAAATATGAAAAGGAAGAGAGAGGCCAAAGTGAAAGTAGCTCCCTTCATGAAAAAATTAAAATAGCAATCCAGGAAATATCAGAGGAGTTGACTAAATATTTTACATAGAACATAGAACATAGAACATAGAACATTACAGCACAGTACAGGCCCTTCGGCCCTCGATGTTGCGCCGACCTGTGAAACCAATCTGAAGCCCATCTAACCTAAACTATTCCATTATCATCCATATGTTTATCCAATGACCATTTAAATGCCCTTAAAGTGGGCGAGTCTACTATTTTTGCAGGCAGGGCATTCCACGCCCTTACTACTCTCTGAGTAAAGAACCTACCTCTGACATCTGTCCTATATCTATCACCCCTCAATTTAAAGCTATGTCCCCTCATGCTAGCCATCACCATCCGAGGAAAAAGGCTCCCACTGTCCACCCTATCTAATCCTCTGATCATCTTGTATGTCTCTATCAAGTCACCTCTTAACCTTCTTCTCTCTAACGAAAACAGCCTCAAGACCCTCAGCCTTTCCTCATAAGACCTTCCCTCCATACCAGGCAACATCCTGGTAAATCTCCTCTGCACCCTTTCCAATGCTTCCACATCCTTCCTATAATGCGGTGACCAGAACTTTACGCAATACTCCAAGTGCAGCCGCACCGGAGTTTTGTACAGCTGCAACATGACCTCATGGCTCCGAAACTCAATCCCTCTACCAATAAAACCTAACATACTGTACATCAGTTTTGATGGGACAAAACACGAATAGCAGTTGAGAAATACTAAATAGTATTTAGGGGCAAAAGGAGTGGGGCATACGAAATAAATAAAATAGCTATCACTGGAGAAAAGGTTTTAGGAAAATTAATGAGTTTTAAAGACTAATAGATCCCCTAGACCTGATGGAATTTGTTCTAGGATAGTAAAAAAAAAGATACAAAGATTATGAATGCACTGGTAGTAATCTTCCAGGAATCCTTTGACTCTGGAAAACAGAGGATTGGAAAACTAGCAATATAACACCTTTTGTCAAAAAGAGAGGAGAAGAAAAATGTGATTCCTTTATTTAGTTTTCTCTCATAATTTCTGTTTGCTTCTCTGATTTGATTTTTCTCTGCTCCTCTGAACGTTCTGTATTTTCCTTGGTTCTCAATTGTACATTTTGCCCTGCATCTGTCATAAGTACACCTAGTTTTTATCTAATGTTAATTTCTACCTCCTTTGCATTCCAGGGAATTCTGTTCGTTTGTACTACCTAATTCAGGAAATATAGTTTGACTGTACCCAAACCATCTGCTGTTTGAAAATTGACCATTGTTTAGTTATTGATTTTTCCCACCAATTTCTTGTTCCAGCCAATCCTGCCCAGCTCTGTTGTTGTCCCATTGAGGTTGACTCACTGCGAATTGACTTTCAAACTCTGGATTATTAATTGTCACTAGCCTAGACCTTTTGATACAATGATCAGTATCTTCTAAATGCTTGCCACACTGTCACTTGATCCACCTGGCCCACCTGATTTCCAAGGGCCAGGTCCAACAATGCATCCTTTGTTGTTGGACTGGACACATGCTGCTATAGGTAACTCTCCTGAACACAATCCAGAAACACTCGTCGCTTGCTGATGCACTATTTCTGTATTTGGGCAATTGAAGTCCCCCTAATATAAATACCCATGTTGACATTTCTGTATAATTTCCCTGAAGATTCGTTTCTCTACATCCTTTCCACTGGTTCGTGGTTTATAGACTGCATCGAGCGATGTAACTTTCATTCCTTAGCTCTAGCCAAATTGACTCTGTCCTTGAATCCTGTGAAACACCTCTTTCTCCAGCACTGCAATGCTTGTCATAACCAATGCTAACCATCCTCCTTTCCTTTCTTCATCTATCCTAAGCAACTTATACTAGTCTTTGAGCCAGATCTCTGTTGTCATCATAGCATTATATTTCCACATGACAATCTGCATTTGTAACTCCACAACCTTATTTACCATACTCTATGTATTTACATACATGGATGTTTACTCTGTTCAGGGCTTAACTTCTTTTGCCCTTATACTGACTTCATCTATTAACTTGCTACTCTCTATGTTTGTGCCAGCTGTATTCCAAAATATTTTGCAAACCTTGGTATATTGTACACTATCTTGTCTTGGTTCCTGAAATAACACCAGTATAATGCCGATATCCCATCACCAAGTCACCCTTTATTTACATGTGCATAGTACATGACGCTGACCCAATTAACACAAAGCTGGCTCCTAGAATGAATTGATCCTCTGATACTCCTGGTCTTATCTTTCAGCCAGGGCTCCCTGATTGAACCGGGTTAACATTCTGTGAGATCCACCTGGTTGACCTTGTTACAGTCACAAAATCTCTCCCCTTCTAGGTCTGAGGGCATAGGCCCAATCCTTTTCCTTAAGCATCTCCTGGGACGTTTTTGCACCAGGCCCCATTCCTCCGACTCTGCCTCAGATACAGGTGGCATGTACCAGACTGTAGACTGCCTCTTGCGTCCAGAGTGTCTCGGTCAAAAGTCATCTTCTTCAGGTGGTAACAGTGTTGACATTGTGATATCTGCCATGTCCATCTCATCCTCAGAGGTTTCTTCAACACTAGGCAGAGGGGGAGAACCCATGGTTCTGAGAGCCTTGCTGGATGTTCTGAGCAGTCAGGTATGTTTTGCTCCTGGCCAGTTTGCAGCTTTCATGTGATCCACGAGCTTGTCCTACCCAAACTTTGTACGTCATGGGACCTGACCTCACATTGTTCATGCCTCTTACCCACGCAGGTCCATTTCTTGTCCTCTGAAGTAACCTGCCTTTCTCGCTTCGAGGAGTCTTGTGTCTGACATTGGCATTCCTGATGCTATTTCAGCCTCCCTTCTCAGATCCCAGCAGGTCAGGTTTAATCTGGTATGGAGTCTTCTCCCCATTAGCAACTCTGCTCAAGCTGTCCCTGTAGTTGTGTGAGGTGTGGTCTTATAATCAAACGGGAACCAGGACTGTTTGGTAATGAGTGAAGCTGTAGGCTGTCTCTTTAAGATTGTCTTCAAAGTTTGGACTGCTCTTTCTGCAAAGCATTGGACAATAGATGGCATGGATTTGTCCTTACATGCCAAATGCCATTCAATTTTAGGAAATATTTGAATTCCCTGCTGGTCAATGACAGTCCGTTGACAGGTCCCATCTCTGGGAGTCCGAGGTGCGCACAACCCTTCAATTGTTGTCCTTGTGTTTGATGAATGAACTCTATGCATCTTCAACCACTTTGAATAGGCATCCCCAATGACCAAAAAAAAATACTGTCCATGAAAGGACAGGCGTAATCGATGTGAAACTGAGTCCAGGGTTTACGCAGCCATTCCCACGAAAGTGGGGGAACTGCTGGCGGTGATTTTTGTCCTTGGTGGCATTCTGGGCACTGCCCAACAATGCTGCAATGTCTGCATCAAATCCTGGCCACCAGACGTAACTTCTCATCAACATCTTAATTTTGGAAACCCCTGGATAACTCTGGTGCCAGTATCTGACAGCAACCTTTGCATGGGTCAATCACTCTTGCTCCCCATAATAAAATCAGCCCTCTCCGGTGATCTGGTTTCACTGGGTGCAAAATGGTTTTAATTCTGGTTGTGACGGCCCTTTGGTTTCCTCATCACCACCAGTTGTTTACTTTTGCCAGGACTGGACTTTTCTGTGTCCAGCCTGATATTGTCAGTGGTGACCATAAGAGTGTCCAGAAAGTTTAAAACCAGAACAGACTCTTCCAGTGGTTGCAACGCCTGTGGTGTAACCGCCAGTGGGAGCAGCTCAAGGCATCTGCATTTGCCAGTGACCTCCTGAACAGTGCTCCAACCTACAGTTGTACGTACTCGGAATAAAAGCCCACTGCTAATTCGATCTGAAGCTTGGGTGGCATGGTCCTGTCCTCTTTAAGTAGTCCTAGCAGGGGTTTGTGATCATTTACTGTTAGAAATTTACATCTGTAAAGGTATTGGTGGAACTTCATCACACCAAGGATGACGGCCAAACCTTCCTTCCCTATCTGGGTATATCTTCATTCAGCATCAACCTGTGTCCGGGAAGCATATGCTATCAGGCATTACTCTCCATTGGGCCAACGGTGAGCCAACACTACCCTGATACTGTATGGGGAGGCATCACATGTTGGCACCACATCTCGCTTGCTATCGTAGTGTGCCAACATCTGAGACGATGATAGCTGCATCTTCACTTCTCTACAGGCTATATCTTGGCTATGCGACCATTTCCAAGGATGACCCTTTTTTTAAGAGTTGGTGGAAAGATGCCAGGATGAATTTTTTGAAATAATTCACCAGCCCAAAGAAAGACCCAAGATCCGGTACAAACCTGGGAGCCGGGGCACCTTTGATTGCCCTCACTTTATCTTCCAGCAAGTGGTAACCTGGTCTTGTCAACACTGTCGCCAAAGTAGGTCACTTGGGGTGCCTGGAAAGCACATTTTTCCCTCCTAAGGCATACACCTGCCTTGGAGAAACATGTAAGCACTATGTCCATCATCTAGATGATTGGCAACCTGGGGTAAAAATTCTAAAATGTTCTTCATCATCCTCTGGAAAATGGCACAGGCTGATGATACTCCAAAATGCAGTCTGGTACATTAGTACAAAGCATTGTGGGTACTAATTGCAGCATACTTCTGGGAATCCTCATCTAATTGCAATGGCAGGTACACACGGCTCATGTCCACCTTTGTAAAAGACAGTCCCTCCTACCAGTTTTGATATAAGTCCTCCTTGCAAGGGATAGAGTATTTATCCAGCTGCAAATAACAATTAACCATTTGTTTGAAATCCTCACAAAAATGAACAAACCTGTTGGGCTTCACAATCAGTACGACCAGTACTGCCCATTTCACAAACTGTACTGGCTTGATGATTACTTCACTTTATAGCCTCCTGATTTCTGTCTCTACTTTTGTCCATAAGGCAAGCCTTGCAGAATTGTGGAATTGCTTCCTGCTCAACATGCAAAGTGGTCTTGGCTCCTTTGATAGCCCTGAGGCCTGCTTAAAACTTTCGGGTATTTAATTAGGACTTCACTCAGGTGGCTGTTTTTAATTGAAGAATGTTGAGCCGATCAAGTTGAATATTTCTCAACCAATTTTCACTCATCCAGCTTGAGCGCAAGCCATTTACTACAATCAGTAGTAACTGAATCAGCTGCTTCTCATAAGAGACCAGAACCGAAGTTGTATCCTTAATCTGTAGGGGTTCCCCGGTATAGGTCCTCGGGCTGACAGAGGTCTTCTGCAAACTTAAGGTTGGAGTCCAGACTGAACTTTGTTAAAGACTGCTTCTGCAATCACTGATACAGCCACGCTGGTATCGGCTTCCATTAGAGCTGGGTGACCATTTAACCTGATGTTTATTTTGATTGGTCCTGATTTGGATGTTGCTGAACAACTTAACTGTTCCAAACCAATTGAAGGCGGGGTTTCCAGGGTTTGCACTCTCCTGGATACCGGCCTATGAGTTCTCTTACTCAATTCAGGCCTAGTAGGATTCTTTGGCTATCTTGAGTCTGCACGCCTACAGCAACTACAATGACTGGTCAGCCTGTAACCGTGAGAAAATTTTAGCCATTTGGCCGAAGCTTAGCTTTATCTTGGGGTTTTGCTCTGGGTTGACCCAGGTCTCTCTCTTCACTATATATCCTGAGTCAGACTAGGAAATTGCCTTCACTCCACTGGTGCTCCCCAAGTTCAGTCGGCCTGGCGAGGGGGTCCACTTCTATTGGCATACTCTGTAACTCATAAGCTCTGCTGGCCAGACTTTCTAATGATAAAGCCAATTGTAGTGCCTGTTTGAAGTCCAGTTGGGTTTTAGCTAGTAGGCATGTTTTCACAGCCACGCCATTAATTTCAAACACTAAATGGTCTCTCAGCATCTCACTTAAGGTCAAAACAAAATCACAAGCCTTTTCCAATCGTCATTGCCTGGTCAAAATTCCTGATACAGATACCCCTAGTTCTCGAATTTTTGAGTAGAATTGATCATTTCTCAGAATTAGCGGAGGCTTGAGGTTGTAATATTCCTTAGATAAATCTGTCAACTCTTGAAAGCTTTAATATCTGGTGCCTCAGGGAAAGTCAGGCTCTTGATAACCGAAAAATCTGCAGGTCCTCATTGCTTTTCATCTGCCCCAATGAAATTTGCCCAGAAAAACATAACACATTCTTTCCACATACTGGGCCCAGTCTTTGACGACAGGATCAAATGAGTCAAGCTTCCCAAATAGTGGCATGATGCCGGAAATGTTTACCCCAATTCAAAGATGACTGTTGCGAGTGAATCTCTTCAGGGGTGTGTTTTTCTCTTTATGTCACTGAAATAACTCCATGAGGGCTTGTATCCTGTCAACAAGTCATGCTTTATTTACACATGCATTGTACAAGACACTGACTCAGCTAGCACAAAGCTGGCTCCTAGAATGAACAGAACCCCTGATACTCCTGTTTATATCTGTCAACCAGGGCTCCCCGATTGAACCAGATTAAAAGCCCCAATCAGGAAACTCATATTCAATGAAGTCCACCTGGCTGACCTCGTTCCAATCACCACAGCTCTCACACACCTATCAAGTCAGTTTATCCCCACAGCATTAGCAAGATTTCATACAAGGAACTTAGTCCCAGCTCTGTTTATGTGTAACCTGTCCAGTTTGTACAGGTGCCATCTCTCCCAGAGTCAGTCCAGTGTCTAGAAATCTAAAGCCCTCCCTCCTGCACCCTCTTTCTAGCCATGCATTCATCTGCCTTATCCTCTAATTTCTGTATGCGCTTGCCTGTGGCACTGGAAGTAGTTTGGAGATTATTACATTTGAGGTTGTGTTTGATAACTTTCGACCTTGCTCCTCAAATTCTGATTGCAGGACCACATCCCTCTTCCTACCTCAGTCGTCAGCACCAATGTGGACCACATAGGCTCTTCACAAAAATAAATCTATTAATTTAAGATTGGAGATAAGAATACACCTTATTTTGTAACAGTACTTTCTATTTCTAGATTCTCCTGTGACGGGAAACATTCTCTCAGCATCAACCCTTTCAAGACCCCTCAGATTTCATTTATTTTAATAAAATCCTGCTCATTCTAAGCTCCAATACATTTGACCCAAACTGTTCTACCTTTCCCCATTAGACAACCCTTTATCCCAGGAATGAACCTAGCGAATCTTTGCAGAAATGCAAGCAGATATTCCTTAAATAAGAAAATGCAAACAATGTATGCCATTCTAAGTGTGGTCTTACCTATGCCCTGCTCAGTTTTAGTAAGACTTCCCTACTTTAATCCTCCAGCAACTTGTGCTAAAGGCCAACATTCCATTTGCCTTCCCAATTAATTGTTTATTAACCTGTTTACTTCTTGTGATTTATTGATGAAAACACCACAACATTCTGTAGTTTATCTCTATTTAAATAACATTCTGCTTTTCTGTTCTTCCTATTAAAATGGACAACCTCACACTTCACTCATTATATTCTGTCTACTCTTTTTTTCCATTCACTTAACACATCATTACCAGGCATCATGGAGGTGACAGAGTCTCAGCTGCTTGCAAGAGATCCACACCAACCTTTTTCAGGGAGGATGCCATAACTTGTGCCACTCAGGCACTTGACCAGCCATTGACTGGACTTCCTCTGGGATCGAGGACCCCAGGAGTGGAAACCCCACATGCTAGGAGCTGTCAGTCAATCAGAGGCTGGTAGCTTGATCAAATGGCACTGCTGCCAGGGAGGGACTGGTTATCGTTAGTCTGCCACTCATCCAAAGAGAACGAGGAGCATAACTAGACCCCAGGTCACAGGAGGTTTGATGGAGGAAGGGCTGGTGTGAGCAGTCAGAAATTCAGCATGATGGTATAATCCCACCCCTGAGGTCGGTTCTTCGGACTGACACTGAGAGTCTTTGAATAAGATTTTAAACAACTTCACACAGTTTTACTTGTAATGTTCACTGCAAAGTGAGCCCTCCAGCTAATACTGTGTGAATACATTTAATGGACACCATGGAGGACGTCTTTCTGTTAACTGCCCATTGAAGGGCCTCAGTTGTTGAGAGGCTAGGAAGGACATCCTCACTATGGATTTATCTTGGGTAGACATGAGAAGGTGGTGTGATCTCTATATACCTCATTTTTAATGGATTAAATGGCATTTGTCACCAAATTTCCCATGGGATAGGAAACAAAGTTCCACCCTTCCTGTCATTCTCACAACTTGCTTTCCCACCTAACTTTATATTGCCGGCAGATTTAGCTACAATATACCTTGTCCCGTCATCTAAATCATTCATATAGATTGCAATTATTTGAGGGCCCTGCACTGACCTCTGTGGCACTCCATTAGTTACTGTTACATTCCAGTTAGGAACTTTATCATTTTAGAGAGAAATCCAAACATCCAATAATATGCCACAAGATTCCAGGTTTGCTTTAAAGCAAAAGTCAAACTTTATTGAATAAGAAAGTGGCATTAAACAAAACAAACACGTCATAACAAAGCATTTAAAAACTTATGCAAAGCCCAGTTCTACGTTTCAGTGCACCCCATCCATATCCCCTACCCCAAACCCAAGAGATCACTTACAAAATCTTGAAGATTCATTCATTTGCTCTGGACAAACCCACTATATATGTTTGAGTCCACCAAGATCTGACTTCTCAACATACCAGCTATTCTCCGAGGTATGATATTTCATGTAATTTCTTCCATTAGTTTTTGGCTGGGTGACCCTCAATGTTCCTTTAAAACCTCACAACACTGTATTGCATAGATCAAGCACAGGCCTCTCTGTAACTCCTTGTTAAAAACATCAGAAAACACCTTTGGTTTCAATATCCTGCTGCTATGGTTTCAAATTGCAACCATGCTGATTACTTCCAGAACTTGACTGCAACAAAGTTGCATTGGGAGGATTACAGTGAATTTCTTACTTTTGCTTCAAGCTAAATAAACCTTCAAGTAATTTTTTTTCAATATTATTTTTGTCCAAATACCAGTTCCCAATTGCAGGCTGAATAACAGAAGATAGAAGCAACATACACTTCAGAAGAAGGTCTGGTTTTATCTCACAACTTCCAAGGAGCCACAAGCTACATGAGATCCAATCCTTACACAGTCTCTTTGCTGCTTTCCCTTGCTAGCTGTTTCTCTCAGTCTGGCTGTGCATCCCCAATATAGACTTTAAACTAAATATCTCATCAAGTTATTCCCATCATCATAGCAATGTGGCACAGGTGGCATGTTCCTGGCTAGAAATACAAATTAACAAACTCTTAATTCCAAATCATTCCTTACTTCTTATAAACCACATGCATATGTTTTATCTCTTACATATCTTTCATTAGAACAATTGTTCATGTCATGTCTTTAGCTTTTTAGTTATGTAAGACCACTTACCATTTTATGACTCTCACCGTATTGCTCTGACTTTATCCAGTAAACACAAAATATCTTTTGAATGGTACTATCTTAAATCTGTATGGATTGCAGCATCTGGTGTTTTCCGCTGTTGATATTACCTGCAATAGTGTAGTCTTATTTTGTGCAGCAGCTTTTAATGACAACTTATTACAACTCTTTCAGGAATCCAACCACATTAGTATCTACAGGTATTCTTGATCCACTCTTGCACCTTAAATCCAACCACAACTGTCCAGGGAATTCTTATATCATTTTATTTAATTTTGGGCCAATCAACAAGCAGAATATAGATACCCAGACCGCCTGCCTCCTTGCTTTATGTTAGGTTAAATGGAAAGTTGAAACTCACTTTATGGCAGATGAAAATGAATGGAGCACAATCCGTTTTCCATTTGATCACAATGGTTTTCCTCAATCAAACTAAGCTAGAATCACAAAGGTGTTAAACCATATGTTTGAGTCAACACAACCACCTATAATTTGGAAAAGATGTCAAACTTGTGAAAAGTTCCATGATAAGGCAGCCATGTTTTTCACTACTGTCAAGCAATCAAAAAGCTGTTTTACGTGAAGTTCCGCCAGAAAGCCATCAAACCAAGGGTTTATTGGTTAGAAAGTAAGACTACATGCCGCTGACTAGGTTCCTGTCCCCGTGCAGGAACTGTATCAGATCCAGCGATATGCTGCTATTTGCTGGCTTTCTCTACTCCATTGGGCATTTGTAGTTGTTAGGATGCTGGCGGTGTGCCTGAATGTTGAGTGCCAATGAGCCTGGCAGAAGGGTACATGGGGATGGTGCTCACAAATTCTGCCTTTCTCTGTAATTTGACCATAGGCAATATGGAGGTTGTTCAGAGGAGGTGACAACCTACCAGGAACTCACTCTAGAGTCGGGTTTTCCTGACAGCCAGTTTGATAAGCTGACAATTCATGGCAAAATGGACTGTTAACAGGGCACTCAATAAGAAATGGATTGGGAACTCACTGTTACTCGGTGAGAATCTCGACACGCCACTTGGGAAAAGCATACAAACTGAGGCGAGATAATCTTTACATTGAGAAGGACCTTGTCAAAAATCTCGCCCAATTCTGCCACTCATCTCACTACAAGCCCACATTGTACAGATTCTGATAAGATTCCACATGTTGAACTTGTGACTGTGGTAAGTCATGATATAGACAATAACACATACAGTAATAATTAGTACTTGTGAAAAATAGTCTTATCTCAATCTATTTTTACTTTGATAATTAGGTGAGTTTGTGTCCATGATTTATTTATGCAAAACTAAGATTTCTAAGCTCAAAACAAACATTCAATAATAGCCAAAAGTGAAACTGAACACTTTCCTGACCCATGGATAATGTATACTTTTGAAATAGCTGAATGGTTCTGGGACCTTTCTTGACTTTAATTCATTTAAAATGTTAACTGTGCAAATGTTTTCAAACCTGATTAAGACAAATCTTCAAAGCAAATTCAATTGCTTTGATTTTCTTCATTTGGTAGTAGTTTGCACAATATCTGTGAAATTGGTTTTGTTCTTTTGCAGCCAGTTTTAAAATATCGTTGATAACTTTGCCAGCTTTTAAAAGAAAGAGTTCAGGGTGTTTTTGGTTCACTTTTGTTTGAAAATAAATTGTTTACTTTAGGAAAGGAGAGGGTTTCACTGATTTCAGTTTTGCAGTGAAATATCTGCTTGAAGGGGTGTGCTGTAGTAAAAATGGGTAGTGATAAATGGATTTAGATATGAGTTTTATGATGTAACAACATATGCCTATCAATTCCTCCTTTGTGTTTGCTAAATGTCTTGTTTTACTCATTTTTAGGATCCAAAACAGAGATATACTCTAAAAGAAGCCACAAGATTCATATTTTAAATCGTAAGTGTTTTACTTAACATAAATCAAAGAATGTGAATATTCATAATTGCTTTCTATCTTTAATGATTAGTTGTCTAAAAGACGTTAAAAGTACAATGAATACAATTACATTTTTTTTGGAAATTGCATCTCTTAACTCAAATTTTATTTAACATCCATTTGACTTATTCACCGAAATCTCATGTCAATTGTTCATCAAAATTTGGAAATTAACCACTTGGTCTGAGTACAGCTTCAAAGGTTCATATATGGGTTTAGATTTCTTGGATTTTCCATTTATTTCTGGCTCAGATTACCTTCAAATCCTGTTGAACTTTGCCACAATTGTACAATTCCTAGTTTTGCACAGGCCTCTCTTTCTTCCCAGAAAGCACATGGGTTGTCACAATCTTCATTAAGACCAAATTAGTGCAATCATACTGTTAGCAGAGAATATTTTCTTCTTCGGTACATGCGTGTAAATAATCTCATGAATGGAAAGAAGTATGGCCAGCAGGAATTATCATAAACCCATGATACAGCTTGTCCAACTTTCTTCATATTTAAGTGGATCGAGGAAGGTGGGGTGGATTATGTTATGGATATACAATTCAGCTCACTCAGTTCTCCTTCACGTGTCCTGACAAGGTGATTGCTTACCTCCAAGCACAAGGCAAGTTAATTTTTTCCAGGAATTCTACACATTTTGTCTCTCAATGATTGGAGGCAGAATATATCAGAAAAAGATTCCTGTCATAGATGGAGAGAGTTCACTTTATCATACACAAATAACTTCTCTGTGGTCTCAATCATACCTGTCTGAAAAACATAACAAATCAAGATGAATTTCATCTGACAGGACAAATTATTGCTTAATGCAGCATATTATTATTCAATGCTATCTGCTGCTCAGTTATCTTGCCATCTGCTGCATGTGGCCTTGAAATTTGCAATTGTTGAGAAGTTTGATTGATATGTAAACTTATTAGATGGATTGTTTTCAAATCACATTCTTCCCAAGCAGTTCTCATTAGATCAAGTCTTAATCTGTTTAGGAGACTATATATCTACACAGAAGCGAAACTGAAGTACTTAAAACTTAAATGGAGAACTAAGTCATATATAAACTTGCACATCAGTTGAAATCTGTAGTCAGTTATGGTCTGTCAAGGCCCAAATATTATTTCCTACCTGAGCTTTTCCATGCAATCTAGCCACTTCACTGATCTCATAGCATCCCAGAATGCTTTAACAGCCAATTAAGTACATGTGGAGTGCAGTCACTATAATAATGAGGCAATCATGGCAGCCAAGTTACACACAGCAAGATCACACAAACAAAGCATTCCCTCCATGTTGCACTGAAAGTCTACCTAGAGTTTGTACTAAAGGCTCTAGAGTTGGAGTACAGGAGCAAAGGGACCTTGGAGTCCACATGCATGATTCTCTGAAGGTTCCTAGGCAAGTTGAAAGATTTGTTAAGAAGTCTTATCGGATACTTGGGTTTATAATTAGAGACATAGAGTACAACAGCAAGGGATGCTACACCTCTTCAAACGTTGGTCAGACCACATTTGGAGTATTGTGTTCAGTTCTGGGTACCTTATTCAAGGAAGGATATTAAAGCCTTGAGAGAGTTCAAAGGAGGTTTGCTAGCGTCATGTCAGGAATGAGGGATTTTAGATACAAGAGAAGATTAGAGAAATTGGGCTTATTCTTTTTGGAGCAGAAAAGATTAAGAGGTGACTTTACTGAGGTATTCAAAATTTTCGAAGGGTATTCTGTTTCCACTGGTCAGTAACTAGGGGTCTCAATTTCAAGATTGTCAGTAAGAGAGCTGGAAGTGAGATGAGGAGAAACATCTTTACTCAGAGAGTTGTTAGGATTGGAATGTGTTGCTTGGGAGAGTAGTGGAGGTGGATTCCATAGGTGGTTTCAGAAGACAGCTGGATATATATTTGAAAATGATGAATTCAGAGGGTTACAGAGATAGGTCCAGAGGATAGGAATAGCTGAGTAGCTCTTTTGGGAGCCAGTACAGACACAATGTGTCAAATAGCCTCCTTCTGTAATGTAAAATTCTATGATTCAATTATTCTATGATTCTCCCCAAGAACTGGTATTACATTGAGCCAAGGCTGACAATGTAATGCAATAAGGAAATACTGCACTAGTCAATTCTGCATGATAACTGGCTACTTTATACCACAAGGACAACTGATTACCCAGCAGAAGAATTTAAGGAATGAACTGTAGGAAAGCTGTGTCTTCAAACAGACAGTTAAGGCCAAATGTAACGAGGAACAAAGAAGCTACTTCTGATAGGAAGGCAAGTTGCAGACTTGCAATATTGGTGAGGAAAGAATCGGAAAAATCATCAATAATATCACCTCACAGACCTAAAGGACAGAAAAAAACTAAGAATCCAACACCAGAGCAATTGAGCAACAGAACTTCGAAGAACTGCACAAGGATTGAACTCTGGACCTCAGATACTTTTGGTTGGAATCGGAGCTAAATTTACCATTATTCAGGCAATAGTCAAGTTGAGTTCTGAGGCTTAACTTGCTAATTTGAGGAGTCTCATTGCTACAATCAATAGTCTAAAACATTGTTTCAGTACTTGATTGTTTCTTAATAAGTAGCCAAAGCAAAGGTAACTTGTGGTGATTTACCCACAACACTAGGTTGTAAATATGTGTTACAGCTCAATACAATAAAGTTTCAAATCAACAAATAAACATTCCACCAACAGTGTGGTGACATTCCTCAATTGGAACTTTATATGTGTTCAATTTATAGACTTTTTAAAAATTGATCAGTGTCACTGAATACTGACATAAAGTAGGTAACCATATGGTAGAAATGTAGCATGTAATTTGAATTGCGAGGCAGAAAATCATTAGCTAATAAAGTAAAGAATCAGTGTCCATTTCTCAAGGCTTATTTAAGCTCCCTTCACATTACGTTTACTTTACTGGTATATCCTGCAATCAAATAGTAATTTGACCCTTGATCATTCAGAAAGCAATTTTCAGTGTGAATGCAGCAGTTACTGAGAATACTGACGATAACGTGCCAGCATTGTTGTACTAATATCTGCAACTACTCGATAATCTCAGCTATAATTCAATAACTTACTGATATAAATAATGGAAGTGGGAGAAGTTGTAGAAAAAAAATGGTGTGCTCAGAAATAATGTAATGAATTTACTACAGTGCAAAGTCAGGCAAACTGCATAAAACTGAATAAAATAGGATCTTATGCTAGATTTCAGTTTTTGGATAAAGACTTTTGGTGTGACCATTTAAGACAATTAAGATTTCTTGCTTATCATTTTCTCAATATTTTACCAGGGAAAAAATTGTAATGTAAGCAAGTCATTAGGCAATTTAAGAAATCTTAAGACTGGTTCAGAGACTGCTCACTGCACAAATCTGTGCAGCTCATTTTCTATTTTAAAAAAGTCTTTTGCTGCTTAATTTTAGTTCAAATGATTACCTTTGAAAATGTTAATAGATGAAGAAAGCATTAAGGGTAGTGTAATAATTTCCCACATATTTAACGCTGCACAATTTATAAGTGAACTTTGGTTTATTTCAGTAAATGTTCTTGTGTCGAGGATTTCACCTGTACATTTCCAAAATTGAAACCGGCTGGTACTGAATGTCTACAGAAATTGGCCCAATATTCTGCATTAAATTTGTGCTGTTTGTCTATCTGTTGAGTTGATCTCTGCTGATGTTGTGGCAGGGGATTGGACAACTGCTGCATTAATTCAGGACTTTCTTATAAAATGTCATGACAGCTTTCGTTGCAATGACAGACATATTCTTCCCTTCTGGTTTTTTTTCGACCCTAACACTTTTAGAGAGAGATTGTAATGCAAATCTTTTTATCAAAATGGCTGAATATTTTTATGTGGTGATCGCCCATAGTGTCCTCAGCTTTGTTGGAGTTCCTCTGGCAATGGAAGTGGTTACATTATATGGCAGCAGTAGCTGTTTCCTGATATGACAATAGCAAACAAAATGGTCTTTTACTTGAGCAATATTTTTTGTTGAAAAACTTTTGTTTGCTTTGGAAAACATGTATACATTTCTGTGTTATGAACAAATAAATGAACATCATGCTACTCAATCCTCCTCTTGATATTTCTACTAATCATTTCAAATATAATGCTTTTGAAACAAAGGCAGGAAAGTGTAACTAATAAATGCTGTATAGTGTTACTGCTCCAAGCCAAACTCTTCAGTTTTCAAAGACCACATGTGGTATTTGAAGGAAATGTGAGATAATCGAGTAATTTCTAAACCGAAATGATCATATTTCAAAAGAACAGCTCCTGATTTGGTTTGGAAGTCTTCCACGTTTGCACATCTGAAAGATTTATATTCACAAATCATGGGAAATACGTGCGCCTAAAAGAAATGCATTTGCTGACGCTTTTAGGGTTTAACTATTTAAAAATTTCCGAAGCTTTTTCATTAATGCTTCTTTGTAAGTTTTAGCTGTCATGGTCTCAATATGTATTCCTGACAGTGAATAATGTTAGCATACAGTTTCAGGGTTGATTAATCAAAATTCACTTTTCAAACAGGTTTTGATTTATCAAGATTATAAGTGACCTTTAAATTTTACATCTTTTTCATCATGAGCTAATGATGTCTTATTGTTCATAGTCTCAGTTTACTGGTCTGGGAATTGTCTTTCAGCACTCCATTTGATTATTTCTCATTTGTTTTATGTTATCTGCTGTTATAATTTCCACGTAGCTGCCACCATCATTCATTTTTACTCGTGTTTTAAGGTTGTTACTGTAGTGGGAGGCTTAGTTTTTACTCTATTAGTGAATTGGTTATTTTATTAATTCAGTTGTGTTATGCACGTTTACTTTTTCTATTTGTGTTTCACATACACATTGATTGGAATCCAGTTTGTTTAGTCTAGATGTGGAGCTAGACCTGAAAGCATGATGTACATCTTCTTGCGGCCTGGTTGAGTTTTCATGCGCAAGTATGTTCTTCCTGGCTCTTTGCAATTGCATACGTGGGTAAAACTCTAAACTTCACCGAGGTGCGGCGGGAAGAAAGATGCCACCAGGACCTACTGAGTTTTATCAACTGAGTTTCACATTTAAAAAGCATCCAGACAACACATCACTGTCTGCAACCCACAGGCATAACTCAATCTCTGCTCATCACCTCCACTCACCCCCTGGAGATGTAAAAGATGAGGCAAAATGCAGCAACGCGCTTTGGTAACACCTACTTTGGGGTTTTCCAAAAAGCCATCCGAGGAGAAGGGATTTCCTTCGGGATGGCAACAGGATGCCATTCTGAATGACAAAGACAGCCTGGAATGAGATGGCTGCAGATGTCAGTACCTGTAGACAGCTCAGAAAAACCTAACTCCACTGCTGCAAGAGGGTGACTGATCAACAGTGCTCTGTCAAGGAACGTACCGCTGCCTAATAATGTTTCATGCACCTTTGAGTCTGTTGTGTCACCATTACACCAGGCATTTCCATCAGATGCCTCATGTGCAGTCAATATCCATTGCTTCATTGCAAAGTACCAATGTGGGCTCCTGTGGTAATATCCCTACCTCTGGGCCAGGAAGACTGGGTTAAAGTCCCACCTGGTCCAGAGTACGGGCCAAAGGTTTGCCATAACATGTCTGAACAGGTTAATTTATAAAGTACCTGCAGCAACCAATATATCACAGTTTGTGACCACAATCTGATGAACATCTCAGTGTGACTGCTCCGCTGCTGGCTGAGGAAGAAAAGGCCCAGGCCGCTTACTCTCAGGGATTGCCAGAGACCAGGGTCCTGCTCAGGCTCAGACAGGAGAGGAGCCTGTGAAGCACAAAGATAGGATCAATGATGACCAGGGAATAGGCAGTCTGTGTGTCTTTGTCCTATAAAAAGTATGGCTCTGTGACCAATTTCTTTCCCTTTAAAAGGTCCATTATGCACAGGGAGGGACCAGGGGCAGACAGCGATGTGGGAGGCAATGGCCCTCATTGCAGCAGAGCAGCAAGTCATGTGACCTTCTGTCTGCCTCCATGGGCAGGTTGGTGGTCGCCATGGGGAGCTAGGCCCAGATCCTCGGGGTCTGCTGGAGAGTCACACACAGTTATAAGTTTGTGGATGACACCAAAATTGATGGTGTAACAGACAGTGAAGAAGGGATCTAACAGTACAATGAACTTGTGATCAACTGGGCTAGTGGGCTAAGGAACAGCAGATGGATTTTAATTCAGATAAGTGTGAGGTGTTGTATTTTGGTAAGACAAACCAGGCCAGGACTTACACAGTTAATGGCAGTGCGCTGGGGAGTGTTGTCGAACAGAGAGACCTAGGGGTGCAGGTATGTAATTCCTTGAAAGTGGCAACACAGATAGACAGGGTGGTGAAGAAGGCATTTGGCACATTTGCCTTCATCAGTGAAAGCACTGAATACAGAAGTTGGAATGTCATGTTACAGCTGTACAGGGCATTGGTAAGGCCACAATTAGAGTACTGCATACAATTCTGGTTGCCCTGCTATAGGAGGGATATGTTTGAACTGGAAAAGGCGGAAAAACAGATTTACAAAGAGGTTACTGAAACTGGAAAGTTTGAGTTATAAGGAAAGGGTGGATAGTCTGGGTCTTTTTCCCTGAAGTGTAGGAGGCTGAGGGGCTGATCTTATAGAGGTGTATAAAATAATGAGAGGCAGAGATAAGGTGAATTGCCAAGGTCTTTTCCCCAGGGTAAGGTGTCCAAAACTAGAGAGCTTAGGTTTAAAATGAGAAGGGAAAGATTTAAAAGGGACCCGAGGTCCAACTTTTTCACATTGATTGTTGTGTGTATATGAAACGAGCTGTCAGAGGAAGCGGCAGAGGTGGGTACAATTGCAACATTTAAAAGACATTTGCACAGGTATGTGGATAGGAAGGAATTAGAGGGATACGGGCCAAACTCAGGAAAATGGGATTAGTTCCGCTTAGAAAACCTGGTTGACATGGACGAGTTGGGTCTAAAGGCTTGTTTCTGATCTGTATGACTCTATGATTCTATGAACTTTCATTCTTCTAAACTCCAGTGAGTAGAGTCCCAACCTGTAAAGTCTTTGCTTGTAAAACAATCTCTCCATACTGTGATAGTAGAGACTGCTGATGCTGGAGAATCTGATATAACAAGGTGTAGAGCCAAGGTTTTGGAGTAGATCTGTAGCTCGGGTTGTGGGTGTTGAGGTTGGTTGTCTCGCTGAGCTGGTTTGTTGTTCCGCAGATGTTTCGTTACTGTGCTTGGTAACATCCTCAGTGCAGCACTCTGGGGTCCGTTGCAATGGATTGCCTCACTTCCGGGTTTCTTCCGTAGTGGAATGTATACGAGGTCGAGTTCAATGTGTTTATTAATAGCATGCTTTGTGGAGTGCCATGCTTCCAGGAATTCTCATGCTTGTCTCTGCCTAGCCTGTCCCAGGACCTTGGTGTTGTCCCAGTCGAGGTCATGGTTCTCCTTGTCCATGTGGATTGAGATGAGTTATTAATTAATTAATTTTTTTTTTCTGAAGAAGGGTCTAGACCCGAAATGTCAGCTTTCCTGCTCCTCTGATGCTGCTTGGCCTGCTATCTCCATACTGTGGATAATCCTACTGAATCTTCTCTGAACTGTCTGTAATGAAACACTATATTTCATTAAATAAGGGGACTAAAACTGCTCATAATGCTCCAGATGTGGTCTCACTAGCACCTTGTACAATTGCAATTAGACATCTTTACTCTTATACACCAACTGCTTGAAATAAGGGCCAACATTCCATTAACCTTCTGGGTTATCTGTTGCAGCTGTGTGCTAGCTTTCTGTGTTTCATGCAAACTATTCCCAGGCTCTATATTTTGCAGATTTCTGCAGTTTTCTCATTTTAAATGATAATCTGAAATTTTGTTCTCTCTTTCAAATAGAACAACTTCGCATTTCTCCACACTATACTTCATTTGCCAACATCTTTCCCATTTCCTTAACCTATTGATATCTCTTTTAAACTCTTTGTATCCCTCTCACAGCTTGCCTTTCTATCTATTTTTGTATAGTCTACATATTTTACTGTAGTACATTTGCTTCCTTCCTCCAAATCATTCTGTTTCTCTCCCTTTTTTTTTCTCTCTTTGATTGTCTGTCCTTCTCTGTTTCTCATGTTATGGACCAGATGAAACTCTCTCAAAACACATTTAAAAGACAGTCCAAACCCCAACATTTTCTTATTTTAAAGGTTAATGTAAGGCATTGCATTCAAGACACAATTCGATTTGTCAAACTAATCAACCTAAAGCAAATCACACTTTGTTTTTACACAACGGTTAACATAAAATAACATAAAAAATTAAAGAAAAGAATTGGATTAAGTGTAGTTCTATCAAAATGCTTAACAAACTAATAGGTATTTTTACTACTGCTAATTAACTGTTCCAATACGGTAATATCCTATAAACTCACCTTGGCAAAGGCAAATTCAGTAAAATAGATCGTCTCACATGCAATTCCAGCAGTGGGAAGAGAACTCCAGCTTTCATCTGTGACAGAGAGAGGAATAAAAGCTTCCACACACAGCTTCAAGACTTGAGCGACTACTGAAAGCTAAAACTAAAAATCCTGGTTCCGTGACAGCTTGACCCCTCCCATTTAGGCTGCTTCTATTGTTTCAATTTAAAAAAGAACCAAGGCCTCACAAGCTGTTTACTTTAATCGCTTTGAGCAGAATGTTCTGTGTCAACCATTCTTCATAAAAAAGAGCACAAAAATTACACCTCTTAAAGCCATATTATCATCACACTCTCTCTGGGTTTTCTTCTTTTTCTTCTCTATCCTTCTCTTACTCTGTGTGCTTGTCTCTCTCTCTGTCTCTGTCTGCCTGCCTGCCTTTCTGTCTTTCTCTCCCTGGACTTTCTCTCTCCCTCCATCTTTGTCTGTCCTTTTTTCTCTCTGGGTTCTCTCTCTGTCTCTTTCTCTTGCTCTTTCCTCATCTGTCTCTGCTTCTCTGCTTCTTCTCCTTGGTTTACTTTCCCTCTATATCTGCTCTCCTCCAATTATATAAAGGAGAGCTCCAATATAAAGCAAGTCATCTATTGGTCTTTGTGCCTTGGATTAAATTGAGTCCAGGCAAAGGAATTCATTTTGCTGTGCATTATTATTCTGTCATCAGACAGATGGTGAATTTGTCGGATGCTGAAGATATTAACAATTGATGTCTGTCACAGGATTTATACTCATATATGTGCTCATATTTCTCTCATTTCTTTGTCTCACAGAGATCAGATTTAAACACCAATATGTTATTGCTTGCCCAAGAAAGGAAAAAAATGCTTAAGTGAGCATGTTACAGAGATGGGGATAAATGTATTGAATCTAACATGCATGAGAATCATTCAGGTGTGAAGAGTAAAATGTAACTATTCTAAATGTATATACTACAGATGTATTGTTATGTTGTTGAAAGAATTTTTAAGAGTTAGAGTATAAATTACACCAGCCTTGAAATGGGTGCTTCAGTTCCCTGTTGGGGATCTCATGATATTGCAGTTTTGTTTCACAGCCTGCTGAAATAGCTTCCTGGAAGCATCTCTTCTCGTCACTGTAAATCAGGTAAGAGTTAAGAAAATTGTGTAAAGAGACATCATAAATTAAAATTCTGAGTAAAGTATCTCCAATATATCTTTCATATTTACATGTCAAAGTGCTGCTTCACATAAAAACCTACAACTTGTTGCAGAGTACATTTCACCGATATAAACAGTAAATTTTGAATTTGTTACCTTTATTCAAAAATGATTGTTCAAACAGCTGCTTATTTAAAAGTGCAGGTTGCTGTTCACATGGTTAAACACAACATGAGAATGTAATTGATACATCGTATTGTAGGCCAAAGAACCACATTTGTTTTCTTTCAATTTTCATCTGCTTGTTTGAAGAGCTACTTATTATGTTGAAAGACTCAACAAAGTGTTGTGCTGCTATGTAACTAAAAAAATTACTGCAATTGTAAAGAAAATGGAAAAACACCTGAAAAGTACAAAGACGAATACTTCAAAGAATTTACACCTCAAGAGTGTACATCAAAACCAAATCATTTGAAAGGGATTTGCTGATCACTGTTGATCTAAATCTGCCATGAATATAAACTCAGAATGGATACAGGCTTATGTAACTCTCAAGCCCTCTGAGACTGAACCTCTCGGAAGAATTTCAATCAGAAGTTCAAGTAACATTGGCACATGCAAAGTGTACTTTATGACCTTTAATATTGTGAAATGTATTCTTAGTAGCCTATGTTTCACAGCATATCAAATAACAAGACTTTATAATTTCAGAGGTTAGTAAATGTTTTGATAAAAGTTTGTTCAGATTCATTAGCTTTCTGACATTTCTGATATACTTAGTATTTGGAGCTCTGAGAAATAATTTTAAAGAACAATTTCTTGTTCTAAATCCATGGGTCCAGTTTGTATTTTTTGTTATGCAACTTTCTGTAGCACTGCCTCAAATTTTGATTTTAAGATGCAAAGTTGTTTTAGAAATCTCTTAGCCAAGCTGTCAGAAAAAAAAAGGAACAGATGTGAGATATAAGATCCACTGCTTTGTAAATACAATAAATTTATACAGACTAAGGTGAATTGAAGAGAAATCATGTGGATTGAATCAATTTTGTTTCATGTAAACAGAGCCTTTGTTATGAAGGTTATTAGATGTTCCAAGATGAGCTGATAATTATATTATGTGTGCAATAAGGAGTTTCTTTTCTCCAGAACCCCTGAACTGAAATAGTGTCCTACTTTTTAACAGGATTATATGTCAGGTGAGGTAGATATAGATAAGGCTGGACAATACATCTTTAGTCTCCTTGCAGCACACTCTAAACCAAAATCTTTTGAGTTCACAATTGCACACACATTTTGTCCCATTTAGAAAGAATGTTGAAAATATTTTCTTGATATGATCTAACTTTAATTAAATTTCAATAACAGTATGGGTATTATGTTCCATAATGCATCCTTCTGAGCACCAATATAAAACTGAACTTTTGTGGTATGTCTGATTGCAAATAGATTCTAGATAATTAAGTGTTGCAGTGTTTTGGAAAATAAAAAAAAAAGCTTTGCTGAATATCAGTGTAGCTGCTCCTTTCATGAAATGCTGGAAGGTCCAACACAAACCATCAATAACTAAATGAATTTAGAGTGCACACTGTATGCTGTTTAATACTGTAGACATTTTGTGATGACACTGTTCCTATATCCTGAACATCATCTAAGGCAACAGTGTTAAACTAAGATTATAAGTTTAAGTTTTGAAGATACATGCTTACAATCATGTTTCATGTAATTATAAGGGTTCCTCTAACTCTTGCAATTTCCTCCATGTCTCATTTGTAGCTCATTCCTTCATCCTGGTGTTTGGTTGTATGGACACTGGCAGCATTCTGTTGTTTGCCCAGCAATCATTCTTCTGTTTACTTTCAGTGGGCATACTTACCCCTTGAACATGCTGATTAGACTTTTAGGTACGGTTACAAATCGTTGTAATACAAATTGGGCATCAGAAAATCATGTGACAAATCATGCTGTCATTTCCACTTTATGCTCTTTGCCATAGAGCTTGAATAAGAAAATTATTTCTTAAGACTGGCCTGTAGAAGCATTATAATTGAACTCATCCTTATCTTAAACCCATCTGATGATATTTCAACATCCACAGATATTTATTTGAGAATGACTAGGGAAACAACATTGATACATTTCATCCTCACTAATTCAGTATTGCTGAGAGTAATTGTGACAGGTTTATTTGTAAAATAGCTAAAATAAGTTAAATCAACAGAGAGAAAGAAGGCCAATGTATCACATTGATGACCTTTCATCAGAAGTAGAACATATTAAAGATGTAATACTTTTAGAGCAGGTACAGGGATAGGAAGAGAGGGTAGGTGCAGGATTGGCAGGATAGAACAAATAGATCTGAAACAAACAAAAACAGAAAATGCTGGAGAAATGCAACACGTTTGACAAGATCTGTGGAGAGAGAGCAGAGTTAAGCTTCTTCTTCACATGATGGCTTCAGGTGAAGGAGGGTCACAAACTCAAAACGTTAAATCTGTTTTCTCTTCACAGGTGCCGCAAGACCAGTTGATTTTCTCCAGAAATTTCTGTTTTTGTTTGTTTCAGATCTCCAGCATCCTCAGTTCTTTGTTTCGTTATATGAGGGCAAATAGATGGTCAGTGATAGGATGGAAAGCAACAAAGAATGAACCTTAATTAGGCTGGTATTAATGGGACAAGTAAAGGAACAAAAAGGTTGGGCTAGCAGAGGTGTAAATGGCAATAGCAGATCATCAACAAAACTGTCAGACAAAAGAATAGATGGCACAAGTTATGATCTGAAGTTGTTAAAGGTCGAAAAGTGCTGAATTAAAACCTATTCCTCAAGAAAACATTGTTCATCATAGGAGCGGTGTATAAAGGAGGGAATAGTGAAACAGAAAGGAAGTCGTGTGGGGAATTAAGAAGACATGCAGTCATAAGCTCACAGTCACATTTGCAAACTGAATCATAGTATTTCACAGAGTGGTTACCTAAATTGTGTTCTGATTCACAAATTGAGCAGTAAATGCGGCACAGAATTGAAAAACTACATGTAAACAGTTGTTTCTGTGAGAAGTGGTGTTTGGGGTTTTGAATGGTGTGAAAGGAGAAGGTCAACAATGAGGTATTACATTCTCTGGGATTACATAGGAAGGTGCAGTGGAAAGGAAAGGAGATGTTGTAGTGATTGAAGAGTGTGGACAGGGTGTTGTGGAGAGAACAGTCTCTTCAGAATGTTCAAAGGGGAGGGCAATATTTATTACATTATGGTATCATTCTGAAGATGGTGGAAATGCCCAAAGATGTGAATGATTTGAATGCAGAAGCTGGTGAACAGAAAATCAGGACAAAGCGAATCCTACCATGTTTCTAGGAGGGAGGTGAAAGCAGAAGTATCATGAATAGAACAGAAAAGGTTTAAAGAATTATCAACCCAATTGGACAGGAATCCTTAATTGAGGGGAGAAAAAAGACTTGTTAGAAACATTGGTATGGAAAGTGATATCATCAGAACTGTTACAATTGTGAGGGGAAAATGAGATAGAAAGAGAATCATTAGAGGTAATTGTGTGTTAGAAAGTGAAAACAAGTAGCTGGGGGAGTCAGTGGGCTTATAGTGATATTAATTAGCAACAAATCTCAAAACCTGAAGGCAGAGACATTAAGTAGGTCAGGCGAGAGTTAGAAGTGAACTATACGAAGGCACAGCTGCCGGATTGGGCCTGCTGCCATTTGTGAGAGAACCAATAAAAGGGGAACATCTACTTCGGCACATTCTTACCCACCTATCAGTCACAGATGAAAATGGCCACAAAATATCTGTAGGAATGACCAACACACAGACCTTGTGGAGACAAAGTCCCACGTTCACATTGAGAATACCCTCCATTGTATTGTGTGGTACGGCCACCATGCTAGATGGGATAGATTTTCAATACGTACAGCAACAGATCTCCTAGATCTAGAAGACAGTGAGATGGGATAAGGGGGTAATTTTCAGGATGGTAAGTGTAACTGGTGGAGTGCCACAGGGGCCAGTGTTGTGGCCGTGATTATTTACAACACACGACTTGGATGAGCAAAATGAATGTATCAAGTTTGCAGATGACACAAAGAGTCTGCACAGGAATATAAACATGTTAAGCAAGTGGGAAAAAAATCTTGACAGGTGGAATATGCTGCAGGAAAAGGTGAGGTTGTGCACTTTGGCAGGAAGAAAAGAGAACTTGAATATTTTTTACATGGAGAAAAACTGCAGAAGGCCAGAGCACTGATGGATTTGGGAGTCCTCTTTTGTATCACAATAAACTAGCATACAAATTCAACCGATAAATGGGAAGGTAAATGGAATGTTGGCCTTTATTTCATGAGGAATAGAATATAAAAATAGCAAAGTCTTATTAAAACTATACAAGGCACTAGATCACAGCTGGAACAGTTTTGGTTCCCTCATCTAAGAAACGTTGTATTGGCAATGGGAGGCAATCCAGAGAAGTTCCACTAGGCTGATCCTTGGGCATGGGGAGACTGCCTTAGGAGGAGAGGTTGAGTAGCTTGGGCTTGTACTCAGTTGATTAGAGAAGAATGAGAGGTGGCCTTATTTTAACTTACATAATTCTTTGGGGTACATGCAGATAGGGTACATGCAGAAAGATTGTTTCTCTTTGTGGGAGAGTCCAGAATCAGAGGGCATGATATGTGAATAGGGGATTGCTGATTTAAGATGGAAATGAGGAGAAATTTCTTCTGCCAGAGAATCTTGGGAACTCTACTACAGAGCGTTGTGAAGTCTGCATTATTATGTATTTGCAAGGCTGAAATAGACAGATTTTTTTAAATTAGTAAGCCAATCAAGGATTATAGGGGAAAAAGGAAGAAAGAGAAGCTGAGGATTATCAGATCAGCCATGATCTCATTGAATGGTGGAACAGACTGAATGGGCTGAATGGTTTATTTCTGTTCTTGTATCTTATGGTCTTAACTCAAAACTGGGAATTCAGATCAATATTCAACCACAATCTGTAACCTTGTGAAATGGAATACACCCTACTCCACCATTACCATCAAGCTGAGGGATAATCCCTGGTTCAATGAAATGTGCAGGAGGGCATTACAGTGATTGTAATGAAGTCAGCCAGGTGGACTTCATAAAAAATGAGTTCCCTGATTGGGGCTGTTAATCTGGTCCAGTCAGGGACCCCTGGCTGACAGATAAGAACAGGAGTGTCAGACATCCTGTTCACTCTGAAAGCTGGCTCTGTGGGAGCTGGATCAGTGCTAAGGACTCTCCATATATAAATAAAGGGTGACATGGTGACCAGATACTGGCCTCTGTGGAATTACTTCAGGCATGCTGGGAGCAGCACCATGTATACCTAAAAATAAGTGTCAGAATGACGAAGCTATAAGACAGGACTGCTTGCAAGTCAAACAGTGGAAGCAGTTTATGATAGAAAAGGCTAACAGATCCTGGAACCAGTGGATCGGATATAAGTCAGTATTATAATCATATTCAGTCCTGAATGGGGGCAGACAATTAAATAATAATAACAGGGAACAGAGGCTCCACAAATATCCCATCCTTAACAATGGAGGAGATGAACATATCAGTGCAAAAGATAAAACTGAAGTATTTGTATCCAACTTCAACCTGAAGTGCCAAGAGGACGGAGCATTTTGGCTTCCTCTTGAGGTCCATAGTATCGTAGATGCTAGTCTTTAACCAATTCAAGTCACTCTAAATGTTATCACAAAACTGCTGAGAATGTAAGATACTGAAAAAAATAATGGAACCTGACAACATGCTGGCAATGGAACTGAAGATTTGTTCTTCAGAACTAGCCATGTCTCTAAGTAAGCTGTTCCAATACATCTACAATACTGGCAGCTAACCAGCACCTTGGAAAACTGCCCAGCTATTACCTGGGCACTAACAGCAGATAAATCCAACTTGGATAATGACTGCTTTACTCTCAATCATCAGTAAAGTGATGGGAGGGGTTGTTGACAGTGACATCAAGTGTCATTGGAAAAGGAATAACCTGTTTACTGTACTCAGTTTGCACTGGTTAGGTCCATTCAACTTTTGACCTAATTATTTGAAATCTTAAGCAGCTCCATGAACAATTCACAATGCAAAATTGAGGGCCAAATTTTTGCTCCTGAATTGGTCTGTACACAGTTGGCAAAATTCTCAACTCTGCAAACTGACACAAGGGCTTCTCTATAGAATCCCTACAGTGTGGAAGCAGGCTATTTGGCCCATCGAGTCCACACCGACCTTCCAAAAAGCATCCTGCCCAGACCGACCCCTTACTCTATCCCTGCATTTCCCATCGTAGACACTATGGGTAATTTAGCATAACCAATCCACCCCAACCTGCACATCTTTGTGACTGTGGGAGGAAACCGGAGTGCCCAGAGGAAACCCACGCAGATCAGGGGAGAATGTACAAACTTCATACAGATTTCTCGACATGGCCAGATTTTTGCCGCAGGAGGTTGAGTAGTGAGGGGTTTAGAGGGTTCTAACTGGAATCGACCCACCAATCTTAGATGTAGTGGAGGTCTGGAGACCAGCCCAGCATGGGTCAGGGCTTGTTCAACTGCAACTTGACTGGGACCACATCGTTGTGGTAGAACAGTGTGACGGGGAGTAGGCCAGCATCACAGGGAGCACAGCGTACCATCGGGGAGTGACAGCAACAAAAGCTGTGCTAATCTGCAATCAAGACCTACTATTTACCCTTCCGCCCACCACAAATGTTAGGCATCAATGAGATAAAGGGCATGGTTCAGGTAAATCAACAAACATATGTATGTAAGACCATTAAAAGCTGGAAGTCTTATCCTTTTCTTTTGTTATTTCTCACGTTAAAATCTCTCACTGAAGGGAACATAGGGAAGACATGAGACGTGTTGGGTTCTGCCTCAGTGGCCATCACCTTCAGATCCTGTTGATGGAGGTCCAGATTCAGTACAGTATATTATGTTCCTGTGACTGGCAGACCCCACCTACTGTGGTCAAGAGTACAAGTCAGAATATACCCTCCACTGTGCATGCAGCAAGGACCATGGAAGGTCTTGTTTTCAATGTAGAAAGACATTCTTTGACGTGCTGCTCTCTGTCAAGGTGACTATTCAGCATAACCACAGAGGTCCCAGTGATGGTTCACACCAATGATAGAAGAATTGGCACACATCTCTCCTAGAACACAGAGGCTTGTCTGTCCAAGTGTCCTGTAAGTGCACATGGTAGAAATGTGAAGGTTCACTGTGATGTGCTGTCACAATTAGGTGATTTGTCCTTCATGGCACCTTATGTGAGGGAAATATAACTCTCCCTGTACCTGTAGGACAACAGAGCCCATACCAAGAGTGAGAGGTGAACAAAAATCGAGGTTGCTGGAAAAGCTCAGCAGGTCTGGCAGCATCTGTGAAGAAAATAATCAGAGTTAATGTTTTGGGTTCAGTGATCCTTCCTCAGAGAGGAGGCCCAATCTGGTTAGGCTAAGGGTGATCAGGAACATGGAGGAGACAACCATGTAAGTGGGTAGCTAGTGTGCTCACCTGGGTCGTTGTCAGGGATGGAGAATCATCCAAAATAGATGCAAAAGGCAGTGGTAGAGTGATTCCAGAATGTGGCGGCGCTGGTGGAGGTGATCCTGTTAGTTCACTGAGCACAAGGAGATGTTGGCATGAGGGTTACATGATAAAAGCATCTCAATTATAGTGAGAGGCTAAAGGTATGCATCAAAGCAAGCTCTCAGAATGCAAAGGGCTACATCACATTATGCACTTCAATGTCACACCCAGGCACCAGTGCTGCTGTTGGTCCTACCCTCAATTTCAGTCCCCTCCACACCCCCACCCCCCACCCGACCAGGACCACCACAAACCTTAGGCATCTGGACAAAGACATTGTGAAAGGTGTTGTCTCATCAGATTAGCCCTCATTCCGCCAGCACAAAACAGAGGCACATTGGCTGGGCATAACATGTGTGCAGAGTCGGTGGCACACGGTGAAGGGCACTGCATTAATGTTTATGAGGAGGTATCTAAGTCAATGTAGTCCCCTCCAATTGGCAAGCTGGAAGCAAAAGCTCATAATGAACTGAAAGTTCTATATTGGCATAGAGTGCCTAATGCTTGCCTATGTGTCCCAGTAAGGGGTCTGATGTCTGTTTGAGAGCCCTTAGGCAGTGTTGGGCTGCCCTGAGATGGTCAGCACTGCAGCAAGTTACAATCAAGTACACCAAGTCTAAACACTACACCAAGTCTAAACACTATCAGAAAGTTCAATTTATTCAAAGTATTTAGCTAAATGTTGGGCCAAAAGGAATAGAATTGCTATTCTGGACTCCATGTGAAAAATGTGGTCCACTGGCAAACAATATTCACATCCACTCTGACAGCTCTGATTGGTGCTGTTTTAGCCACTCCAGTGCTGTGCTCACCCTTACCTTTTTATTCCAACCAGCATTACTCTCACAGATCCTGACCACAACCGCAGCCATTCCTGCTTATCAATTGTTTCCCTTCTTCCATTTTCATTGACCTTTTCTGGTCTTTGCTTGTCTGGTCTTTACCAGAGAATTAGTACTGATGAACGAGTAGCCTGATATTCAAGGTCTCTTTTCTAGCAGGCTACCTGGAATGTCCATTAGGTGTCAGGTGTGTCCATTCCAGTACAGGGGTCATTTCCTAAACTCTGTATATTTTTACCCCTTTGGTCCTGATCTGAAATGTGTATACATAATATTAATTCCTTTTAAAAGTTCAGAATATTACACAAAACAGAAACTTGCTGAAATGGGTATAAATACCCTGGTTCAATGCGTAGACTTCTGCTTGATCTTTCTTACTCCTCACCAAAGATCATTTCAAAATAGTTTTTAAAAAAACTGACTTGGCATGCTGTCACACAGTTTCATTTATGAACAGCTTCCTCAATAGAAAATGAAAACTAAATGGAAGTACACTGAAACTGGTGCCATTTTCAAATGATTTAGAAGGCACTTAAATAATTACAATGGAATTTCTCATTGGAGGCGGTGACAGATGATGAGAGTCACCTTTCTCTCTGACCTTCATGATCTTAGAGCTCATTCAGGATGGAAATCATACAAAATGTTCTAATGAACTGATAATGACAACAGACTCAATTACTTCCAGTGATGGGATATGTATGGTAAAATAGAGCAGATAAATATGTTTTCTTTTGCAGCTAAAATTAATGTTTCATCTTTCAACTAACACATACATGTTACTTGTGGATCTGAATGAATAATAAGAAGTATCTGGCCTGCAACTCATTTGTAGTTAAACACCTTTGGCCCAATTAGGATTTTATATCAAAGATGTGGTGATGAGCTTTAACAGATTATTTATGCATACCGTCTATTTTTACAGGAAAATCTATAGGAGTCAAATATGAAAGCTAAATCCATGAGTTCTAATGCTAGCATTTAGTGCTAATATTTTTATGAGAAAAAGTCATTAATTAGTTCTGTTTTTTGCCCTTTCCTTACAAATACTTACCTTTATATAGACATCCTCAGCTGAAAAAAATATGAACCATTCAAGCTCACAAAGATCATTGTCATTGGGGCAAATTTTCCTCATCATTAAAAAAGTGAAAACTAGGTAATTTACTTAATTACTGTCCATGGGATGATATGGAAAATTCATCCCAATGTTCCTCCAATGTACATTTGGAGAAAGATGGGAAACTACATAGCAATGAGCACAGCAGTGTGGAACATCGGCTAGGTGAACCTTAAAGAACAAATTCCACATTGATACCAAAAAAAATTGAACTTGCATATTGAAGAAGCAAGATGATAGGCCCAAGTGCTGATAAGTCAGTGCTATGACTTCATTTTGACATTTTGAGTTTGAGTTGACCAAAGGTGGGCATGTTATACCTTCAGGTTTTATGGTGTCGAAATTATTCTCAGAACAAATTCCATGTTTTCTTTGTTCCTATTCTGATGATTGCCTGTATAAAGTGGAGAATCATTTGCTTCTATTCTGTTTGCCTGATCATTTGGATTTGTAAAACTGGGACAAACACATAGATATAGACTTGGAATTTAGTTCTTTATTTAAATTTTAATAATATAACTCCTGCTTTTGAGTGCTTGCATTTTTCCTTGTGTTGTTTTCAGCAGTTTGCAATATGGGAGTCCTTTTCCACAGGTTCAACATGCTTGCTGGTAACAATTGCTAAGCTTAGCTGCAGCCACAATCATAAGCCTATGCCTCATTGTTATAGAATTTGGAAGTGGATGAGGGAAGAAAGGATATATATTTTGAGATTTATTGTGGAGAAAGCCCTTGGAATTGGCTCAGGGACAAAAATTTGCATATTGGAACATTTATCTATGCATATCTCTGTATCCTCTGCTGCCTCTCAAACACAAGGGAATCTGGCACACATTTATATTGACCATAGGAGCTGGGCATACAATAAATATCTAGCACAGGGAAAGTCCCGTTCTGTGTCAGTGAATCTCATGACAGCAATTAATTTTTAAATGTCTAGATCCCTCAGGTACCATTATATTTATCATGATGGTCAGAATTCAGCCCACTGATACATTAAGGAGATCACAAAAAGTCTCAATTGAATTTTCATTTTCTCAATGAAAAGAAGGTAACAACAGAAGAGAAATCAACACACTTACTATTCATTGCAGATATCTGTAAAGTGCAAGGCCTCATTGGTTACTCACTATGGTCCTAACAACTGCCCCCTGCATATACACATCAAACACAATTTCATCAGAGATAGTAGGAACTGCCGATGCTGGAGTTTGAGATAACAAGGTGTGGAGCTGGAGGAACACAACAGACCAAGCAGCATCAGAGGAGCAGGAAAGCTGATGTTTCGGGTCTGGACCCTTCTTCAGAAAATTTTCTGAAGAAGGGTCCAGAGCCGTTCTAGCAGCCTTCCTGCTTTTCTCATGCTGCCTGGCCTGCTGTGTTCATCCAGCTTTACACCTTGTTATCTAAACACAATTTCATCATCGCACAGCAGGTGTCAGAGTAAAGAAAAAGAATTATGCTGGTAAATATATGATAGCCCAGTTGTAATCCTGAAAATAAAAATAAAATCAGGAAATACATTTGGTATACTGAAATGAAGCTTCTGCTGTTGGACAGAACTTTTGGACAGTTCAGCTGGAGAACAAACAATCTTAAGAAGATCTTGAAAATTATTGCAGGCTGCTAGAACCTCAAAAGGTTTTGCTGTACACTGAGAGAAACTCTACAGCCAGAGGTCTAAGATGGTCAGTCTGCAGCTTCGGTAGAGGATTAGGAAGAAGCGGAGTGTAAGGAAGTGTAGGAAGATTAAATGGGATAAATTGATGTACAGCCAAGAAAGAACATTGATTTGTCAGAACATTCGTAATCTATAATGACAATATTACGACTTTTTGGCTGTTTTCTGATACACACATCTTAGACATCACCCACATTAGAATTGGAAAGGTTAGAGCCCCTGCATAGCTTTGCAATGCTATAAGACCATGATAACTAGGAATAGGAGTAGGCTTTTTGATGCTTGGGCCTGCTTCACCATTCAGGACGATCATGGCAGATCTGACATTTCTCACGGTCACTGTCTTACCTTTCCCCCATAACCCTTGATTCCTCAACGGATCAAGAATTTACCTATCTCACCCTTAAATATACACAAGGACTCTATCCCCACAGGTCTCTGTGGCAATAAGTTCTGAAAACTCACAACTTTCTGAGAGAAGAAATTCCTCCATTTCTCAGCCTTCAATTGGCGCTCCTTTATTCTGAGACTATGCTTTCTGGTCCTAGACTCTTCCACCTGGGGAAGCATCCTATCAGCATTTACCCTGTTTTATCCCTTAAGAATCCTAGGTGTCTCAATGAGATCCCCTCTCATTCTTCAAAACTTTAGTGACACCACCCACGCTCTCCACCTCCTCCAAAACTTCCGATTCCCTGGCCCTCAACACTTCATCTTCACCATGGACGTCCAGTGCCTATATACTTGCATTCCCCATGCAGATGGCCTAAAAGCCCTCCGCTTCTTCCTCTCCTGCAGGTCTGACCAGTCCCCCTCCACCGACACCCTTATCCAGCTAACCGAACTCGTCCTTACCCTTAACAACTTCTCCTTCAACTCCTCCCACTTCCTACAGACGAAAGGAGTGGCCATGGGAACCCGCATGGGCCCAAGCTATGCCCTGCCTCTTTGTAGGATACGTGGAACAGTCCCTCTTCCGCAGCTACACTGGCCCTAAACTCCACCTCTTCCTTCACTATATCGATGACGGTATCGGCGCTGCCTTGTGCTCCCACGAGGAGCTCGAACAGCTCATCCAATTCACCAACACCTTCCACCCCAACCTCAAGTTCACCTGGACCATTCCTGATACCCCTCTCTCCTTCCTGGACCTCTCTATTTCCATCTCTGGTAACCACCTGGAAACTGATATCTATTTCAAGCCCACCGCCTCCCACAGATACCCAGAATACACCTCCTCCCACCCACCTTCCTGTAAGAATGCCATTCCGTATTCCCAATTTCTCTGCCTCCGCCGCATCTGCTCCCAAGATGAAGTGTTCCACTCCTGGACATTACAGATGTCCTCGTTTTTCAAGGACCGCAATTTCCCCTCCACAGTGGTCGAAAACGCCCTCAACTGCATCTCTTGCTTTTCCCTCAACTCAGCCCTCACACCCCTCCCCGCAATAACAGCAAAGACAGAATTCCCCTTGTCCTCACGTATCACCCCATCAACCTTCGGAATCAACTCATGATTCTCCGCCACCTGTAATCTGACCCCACTACCAAGGATATATTTCCCTCCCCACCCTTATCTGCCTTCCGGAGGGACCATTCTCTCCGTGACTCCCTTGTCCGTTCCACAGTCCCCACAAGCCCCACCACCCCCAGCACTTTTCCCTACAACCGCAGGAAGTGCTACACCTGCCCCTACACCTCCCCACAGACCTCCATCCCAGGCCCCAAGAAAATCTTCTACATTAAACAGATGTTCACCTGCACATCCGCTAATGTGGTATATTGTATCCGCTGTTCCCATTGTGGCCTCCTCTACATTGGATAAACCAAGCGGAGGCTCAGACACCACTTTGTGGAACACATAAGCTCGGTTCACGACAAACGACAACACTTCCCAGTCACGAACCACTTCAACTCCCCATCCCACTCCTTGAACGACATGTCTATCCTGGGCCTCCTCCAGTGCCACAACGATGCCGTCCAAAGGCTAGAGGAACAGCACCTCATATTTCACTTGGGAACCCTGCAGCCCAATGGTCTCAATGTGGACTTTGCAAGCTTCAAAATCTCCCTGCCCGCGACCTCATTCCAAGACCAGCACCTCCTCTCGTCCCCGCCTCTTTGACCTGTCCGTCTTCCCTCCCACCTACCTGCCCCTCCTTCCCTACTGACCAACACCCATCCCAACTCCCTACCTACACTGACCTTTACTGGCTTCATCCCCTTTACCTGTCCCCTTTCCCTCCCCCATTTCTGAAGAAGAGTCCCGACCTGAAATTGAATCAGAGATAGTAGGAACTGCAGATGCTGGAGAATCCGAGACAACAAGGTGCAGGGCTGGATGAACACAGCAGGCCAAGCAGC
>NC_063332.1:121190929-121211371 GCF_021869965.1 Rhincodon typus | reverse complement strand
TGGTTTCACAGGTCGGCGCAACATCGAGGGCCGAAGGGCCTGTACTGTGCTGTAATGTTCTATGTTCTATGTTCTATCCTCTTTTCTCCTGTGTGTTTCTATAGCTCTGGCATACATTCTATATCAATGTCATACTTTCAATCTGTTTGTATATGTTTTTCCTATATACAGTACAACTAGTATGGTGCTTACATTTTTCCTTTCCCATCTGGTCTTTGTGTATATTGAGGCGTCTTTCCTGCATTGTTTTGGTTTGATTATTCTCGATCTGGAGAGCAGAACATCATCTTCCAGTGAGATGCCATCTCTGATAAACCAGTACCAATATTATTGGCTGTGTTTACTGAATTCTAGGCTATCTCTAGCTCAGTTGCTATATGTTCATGCATAACCTTTTGTCTGTGCTGGTCTCGTGTCTAATTTGACTTACATGATGTTACATTCACTAGGTGATGAATCTGTATATTTGATCTTCTCGTTTCTGTTTGTCCAGTGGCAAAAACTGAGATCGCATGCCTGCCTCTGGTGGTAGTTCCGGTTGGTATCATAATTCTGAGGTTTCAGCAATAATCTCTGTATGAATGTTGGTTTTTCTTGCAGATCTGCTCTAATGGATGATAATCACTTTTCCACTATAAATTGTCTCCCATTGAGATATGCATGGACCTTCTCAAAATCATACAGAGCTGCCAAGAACTCTGGGCAGCACTGTGGCTCAGTGGTTAGCACTGCTGCCTCACAGCACCAGGGACCTGGGCTCAATTCCACTCTCAGGCAACTATGTGGAGTTTGCATATTCTCGCTGCATCTGCATGGGTTTTCTGTGGTTCCTCCAGTTTCCTCCCACAGTCCAAAAATATGCTGGATTGGTATTGGTGTCCAGGGATGTACAGGCTAGGTGGATTCGCCAGGGGAAAATCATAGGTTGCAGGGATAAGGTAGAGGAGGTGAGTCTGTATGGGATGCTCCTGGTAGAGTCAGTGGACTTGATTGGTTGAATGACCTGCTTCCACACTATGAGGATTTTATGAACTCTCCTTCTGTGTTGGCATATCTGGTTTCAGCTGCAGTTAGAAATTTGGCTGTGAATGCTTTCAGCTTTCCACCTTTAACTAGGGCTGCTCCCACTTCTTTTGTAGAAGCAGTTACTTGTTGAATGATGGGTCCCTTTCTGTCACTGAATGACAGATTCGACTCCTTGCTATTTTTGTGTTTGCGGAAACTCCTGTCATGTGACCCTGACCACAGGAACTGTATGTCTTCGTGCATCAGCTCCTGAAGGTTTACTTAGTGTTTTCTGACAGGTGTGGTACGAAGAAGCTCATGTCTGGATCAATTCAAGGAAACTTCCCAACTCTCTCTTATCTCTAGCAGCTTCCATCTCAGAGACAGCCACAATTCTTTCAGGAGTCAGCATGATTCCATTCAATGTATAGAAGAGTGGCATTCTGTCACATTCACCATGTATTTGTCTGTGTTGAACTTGACTGCAGCTTTCCTGGTTCTCTGTATGGCTTCATATAGACTGTATCCCCTGTATGTCTTGCCTGCCTTCTGCAGGATCACATCCTGGCTCACTTTAAGGCCATAAACAAAACACAAGAGTATCATCTAATGATCATGTTGAATGTTGTCAACAGCTAAGATTCTGCATCGAGTTTTACATTTCAGAAGCTATTTCTTGGACTGTGTTGCTGCAAACATTTGCCCTGTCAGTACTGCTATGTTTGTTTCCAATGTCGGGATAAAAACATAGAAGCAGGAGTAGGTCATTCAGCCTTCAGACCTGCTGTGCTGTTCAATATGATCATGACTGATCCTTTAAGTCAATGTTGTATATCCGCTTTCTCCCAATACCCCGTGATGCCTATAAAATATAAAACAAAACGTTCTATCTCTTTCTTGAATATGTGTAGCGACTTGGCCTCCACAGGCTTCTGTGGTAATTAATTCTGCAGGTTCACTACCCTTTGCTGGAATTAAGAATCTAGTGATGACCATGAATCCATTATCGATTGTCGGAAAAACCCATCTGGTTCACTAATGTCCTTTAGGGAAGCAAACTTCCATCCTTACCTGGTTTGGCCTACATGTGACTCCGGACCCACAGCAATGTGGTTGACTTTGAACTGCCCTCTGGGGTAATTAGGGTTGGCAATAAATGCTGCCTAGCCAGCGATGCTCTCGTCCTGTTAATGAATTTTAAAAAAGCTACACTTTTCCTCATCGCAGCCCTAAATCATTTACCTTGTATCCTGAGACTGTGTGCCTTGGTTCTTGACTCATCAGCCAGGAAGGAACATCCTCCTGACATCTAGACTGCCCAGCCTTTAGAGCCTTACATATTTCAATCAAATCCTCCTTCATCCTTCTAAATTCTAACAAATGCTGGCCCAGTCAAGCCAATCTCTGCACACAGGACTCTCCTGCCATCCCCAATATTAGCCGAGTGAACCTCTGTTTCACTCTCTCTATGGCAAGGATATCCTTTCTTAGGTAGGGAGACCAAACTGCATACGATACTCCAGGTATGGTGTCACCAAGGCCCTGTATAACTGCAGTAAGACATCCCTACTTCTCAATTCAAATCCTCTTGCAATGAAGACAGCATTCCTTCAAACTTTCTTTCTATCTGTACAAGTCCCTGAGGACCATACGCTGCAGTAACTTTCAGAAGCGGAAGTCAATGCTGCCATCAGCCTACCATTGCTGATTGATGTTCGCGGCATCTGGTAGAGGCTGTTCATGTGCGCAGCAGCATGGCCAAAAGTGAATACTAAATGAAACCAATGTTCCATTTGCCTTACTAGTTGCTTGCTGCATATGCCTGTTTCATTGACTGGCATACGAGGACACCCAGATCCCTTTGTACATTTTACAATACACCACTTGTATCGCCACTTAAATAGTGCTCTTCCTTTCTGTTTTTCGCACCAATATATGTAACAACAATTAGCCCAGTTTCGTGTTCTCAGCAAACTTGAAAATGTTGTATTAGGTTCCCTCATCCAGATCGCACATATGTTCAATGAATTGCGAAGGTCCAATTACTGATTCTTACAGTACCCCACTGCTTGCCCCTTGGGAAAAGATCCATTCATTCTCACCCTCTGTTTCCTGTCAACCAATTCTCAATTCAGGCCAATACACTCCCCCACTCTATTCCATGTGTTTAGCTATGCCCCACAACCTCTAATGAGGGACCTTACAAAAAGCCTCCTGAGAATACGAGCTGGGTAATGATTCTTCCGTACAACTTCGTTAAGATATTTGGGATCCAGTCTGTTGTAGAAAGAAGTGTGTAAGGAGCTGAAAAGGTTATTGTTGAGGAGTGCATTAAGCACCACTCAATATTATCATGTAATATGGGCGGGAGAACAGTCATCGATCTCCATGGAATAAGACCTAACATTGACATCTCCCTCACCGTCACAGTAACAATGTCCATCATACCAGGGTAATTTATACCGAGTTATGACCATGCAATAAATAGTCTTCTCATTAGACTAGCAAATGGTTTTCCTGTACTGCACTAGACCAAACAGGCCTTGTAAATCCCTACTGGAAAAATGGATGTGGAACCAATCTAACAGATGCCTTTCGCCAAAGTGTGTTGTGATGAGGATTAAGCATTTAACACAGGAAACTTCTTCAACATCCATTTGGTTTGTCTCTTACCATGGTGGAATTTACCTAACCTATGGTTTCTGTCACACCTTGGTTTCTCTTCTTCCTTCTATTGGAACTCTCTTTCGGACTTTCCTTCTTGCTCTATGGGTATTTTATGTGGGGAACAAATCACTGTAATACTCAAAATTTTCAAAGCATGGGACTATCACATTATTAATTCTAGTTTGATGCTACGAAATTCATAGTATCAGATTTGATTTTGACTGGAGGTGAATCTTTCAAAAACATTGTCTGAGCTTTTGCTATCCTCTTCATAAATTCCCTGCTATTAAATAAATTTAATGTTTTGTCTACTGTTCACAGGGTAGTATAGCTGATCCTCTTTTCATTGTTAAGTTTGTTAGAAAATATAATGTGCTATGAAGGTAATGGTACTGAAAGAGGTAATACTGGCAACTGTAATGATCTCACACAATCTGATGATACCATACAAACTTGGATGGAGATAGGGTAGGCAACTTCAGACATCATGGAGAGATGACCTGTAGTGTCCTGGTAGCCTTGGTAACAATGTCAATCATACTAATGTATTTTGGACCTGATTGCTATAATGAAATTAAACTATATTTTGTTCAAGACAAAAGCCTCTTCTTGTTAAGACTCAGTTTGAATTGAATTGAATGATTTATTGTCACTTGCATTTTACAGTAATACAGTAATACTAATACAGTAAAATACAGTGAAAAGCTTCAACTGTCGCCACAATCCAGCACCATTTTTGAATAATTTAAGAATAAAAAGATTTGGCTGAAAGAGTGTCTGCCTTCATTCTGCCACATCCGCCATGAGTCCTGAGCTGTCTCACCAACAATACCCACCTGTCCTCCACCATCTCACTGCCACTAACGCAGGAGTCACCACTTTTTAGGTGCTATCTCTTCGCTGCTGGGCCCACCTCGCTGACGCTGCCAACGATGCAAGGTCCCGTGTTAAACCCACCCTTACCCTGCAACCAGGAATCCCCGGCTTTGCTGCTGCTGTCGCCTCATCGATAACTGGGAGACCCCAGCTCCAGGACTCCCACAACCAGGAGCTGTTGCAGTAAATCACCCCAACCACAAGCTGGGAGCAGATGGTATCTTGAAACCAAATGTGACATGCTGCATTTTTGTTTAAATTTCTCAAATGACATTATCCACTTCCTTATTCATTATGGGATGTAGCTGGATATTCTGGCTGCGCTGGCTAACATCATGTTTTTCATTTTCACTCAGGCACTTAGTTTCTTTTTCTCTCTCCCTCTGGCGTTAATTTTGGTCAATTTTCCTGATCAGCATTAAATTAGTTTAAAATGTTTCTGATTACTTACAGACATTTGCGATGTCTTCTGGTTCTCATATGTTAGAAATAATCACACATTAGAGTCGGAAAGGTTAGAGCTCCTTGTATTTAATACAATTTGTCATGCGGACTGGTGAGAAGACTGATTCAGATCAGGTCCCAGTTACACATCACATGGTTCTCAAGTGCAGCCATGGATGTGAGCCGCTGGAACATTTATACACAACATTTTGTTCTGGCTAATAAGTTCCTAGCTCTTTAGAGACAATGCATCAATATATAATAGATAGTCCTCAGTCCAATACAGAGGGAATGTTACACTGATAGGAGTGCCAGTTTTCTGATTAAGTGTTATAATGAGAACATTTGTATTTCCTCAGCTGAATGTGTACATGGCATTATTTTGCACAAGGTGTAGTGGAGTTATCCTTTTTTTGGCAACTACCACGCAGAAGGGAGGTAGATGTTTGGAAGTATCTTTCATAAATGACAGTGGATGCTGGATCAGTTGTTAATTTTAGATCTGAGATAAACAAACTTATGTTAAGCACAGGTATTAAGGGATATGGTCCAAAGGCAGGTATATGGAGTTACACCACAGATCAGCCATGATCTCATTACATGGCAGAAAAGCCTACTCATGTTCCTATGCTCTTTTGAGTTATCCCATAGTCAAGAAAGGTGCTGTAGAATTGCAAGTCCTTCTTTCTTGCTTCTTTTAAAATTTGCAATTCTGTCTGTGGGAATAGGTTGGGGGTGAGGGGATTCACTTAGTTGTCTAAAGGGTTGGTGAGTGGATCAGATTTCCATCAAATGCATAGGGTTTGTTCCCTGTTTCAGCTGAGGTAGACTCAAGCCTGTCTCCTTGCCCTACTGTTAATATAAAATCACAACACCTTTTAGTTTGGCAATAATCTGCAAGGACCTGGCTTCAGGGCAGAGATCTCAAAAAGAAGAAAAATTATATTTCTTGTGGTTTCCACTGTAATACACCACCCTTATTCACAATATGCCCTGCCTAACGATTACTGCCTTTCCCAGTCATATCTATATTTTCCTACACAGTGTATTGCAAAGAAGACGGAGCTAATTTATTTCCTTATTCAAATTCAGTATTTCAGCTACAATGTTCACTTTCCAAGTGCTTACATTTATAAGTACTTCTCGAGGGTTGAAGGAACAGCCTGCAGGAAATTAGGATTAGATTTCAGTAGGAGCAGTCATGGCATTAAGCAGCAAAACAAATGTGCATATTCATGCTCTGCCCTGAGGTGCTCCTCTGCAGATGGCCATGGAGTTGCAACTGGAACTACATTGATTCTAGGCTTTTACAGTCCTATGTGTCTGGACAGACATTGGAGCTACCCTTCTGCAGTGTCACTGACCATGCCACCAATTTTCAGTTACCTGCAGAAAGTACTTCTGCAAGAAGACCAGCTTTTTATGCAATTTAAAGTTTTTGAGAAGGTTTGTAGCTCAGGTTGTGGATGAGGTTGTAGACATGCTCGCTGAGCCAGTGGGTTTGGTTGCAAATGTTTCGTCACCCTGCAACGTAACGTCATCAGTGCGCCTCCGGTTAAGCGTCCATGTCTGTCCCATTCGTTATTTATAGGTCTCCGTTTGCTGGGGTGGTTGGTATTACTTCCAGTTTGTTTCTCAGTTGGTTGTACACAGGGTCAAATTCAATGTGGTTGTTGATGGAGTTCCAGTTGGAATACTAGGCCTCCAGGAATTCCCTGGTGTGTCTCTGTTTGGCTTGTGCAATTATCGATGTGTTGTCCTTGTTGAATTTGTGTCCCTCGTTGTCCGTGAGTAGTAAGACAAGTGAGAATTGGTCGTGTCTCTTGGTGGGTGGTTGGTGTTCATGTATTCGTATTGTCAATTTCCTTTCAGTTTGGCCTATGTAGTGTTTCTCACAGTCCTTGTATGTTATTTTGTATTTTACCCCAGTTTTGCCGGTTTTGGGTATGGGATCCTTTACATTCATCAGTAGCTGTCATAGAATGGTTGTTGGTTTGTGGGTTACTCTGATACCTACGGGTTTGAGTAGTCTTGTGGTCATCTCTGAAATGTCCTTGATGTATGGTAGGGTGATTAGTGAGTCTGGTTGTGTTGTGTCTTCCTTTTGTGGTCTGTCTCAGAGGTAACGGCGGATCGTGCTTTTCGGGTATCCATTCCTTTTGAAAACTAGGGATAATTGTTCCTGTTCTGCTTTGTGTAGTACCAGGTTGCTGCAATGTGTTATGACTCGTTTAAAAGTGTCCTGATGCAGCTCCATTTGTGGGCATTGGGGTGGTTGCTGGTGTAATGGAGTATTTGGTTCGTATGTGTGGTCTTTCCATATACGCTAGTCTGGAGTTCCCCGTTGTTCTTGCGTTCTACCATTATGTCCAGGGGTAGTTGGTTGTTGTTCTCTTCTTCTTTCATGAATTTTATCCCAGTGAGGTTGTTGTTTATGTGTCGGTGGGTTTCTTCTAGTTTTGTGTGTTTAATAATCACAAAGGTGTCATCTACATATCGGACCCAAAGTTTGGGTTGTATAGTGGGGAGTGCTACCAATTTTAACTTTTACATTACTGCCTCTGCAATCAGTCCTGATATTGGGGCTCCCAATGGTGTTCCATTGATTTGTTTGTATATGCTGTAATTGAGGGTTAAGTGGGTTGTGAAGCACAGATCTAGCAGTTTCATGGTGGTGTCTCATTGCTGTTGTTGGTGTCCTGGATTGTCTGCTTACATGATTTGTCCAACAGTGTGGCAGTTGTTTCTTTGGCTAGGTCGATGTTTATGGATGCAAATATATGTTAGCTTGGGAAATGCAGGAAAATGGTATGCATGCAGCAGAAATTCAACAGTTCTGCAAACGATAGCTGAGCTTGAAGAGCAAACTAATATAGTTTTAAGAAGAAAGTGAACAACAAGTATTGATTCGTTTTATAGCATACTGAATAACATACCATTACCCTAAAATCAGAATGCACCAAGTCCCTGAAAGCAAGATAGTTGAGACATTTTCCTCATCAACCTGTTCAGAAATGTTATAACATGAATCTGGAGCAAGTGAAAACCCAGGCTTCCTGGTCTAGGGATAGAGACACTACCACTGCACCACAAGAGCCAAGACAATAATTGATGAACACTTACTTCAGCTATTTCCTTATTCCATTATCTATCTATGGTCGGCAAAGGCAGCAGGATGGGAAGTATTCAGTTTCCCAGGCCAGTCCGCTCTCTCTCATATGACCAACAGCATCCTTCTTCTTGTTTATTCTTCGTATTTTCCTCATTTTACTTTTGAATCAAATTAACATTTTCTTCTTTCTGTGGCTGTGATGGTGGAGACAGGGAATATCAAGCTTTTGAACAATGGATCCGGTCCATTCCTCTTGGCCATGGCAGAGATAGCTTGAGCAATGGTACCAGCCTGAATGAATTGGGGCTTGTTCTTTTCCTCCGGCGTGTCAGCGGTGTCTGCAACGGCAGTGGAGTGAATTTGAATGGTCCCTCGGTCCTCAGAAGTTGAGATGAGGCCTGGTCCTCGAGAGGTGGTTCAATCTCCTGGCTATGGTGGAAGCTGCAGTATTGGTGGCGATGAAGCTGCTTTGACAGAGACAATGTGCTGGGTTCGGTCAGCAGTGGCAGGGTCTGCTTCGGCGAGCTTCCACATTGGTGTTGTGAAGCCAGGGAACGGTTTAGGAGCTGCAGAGTATGGCAGCATCCAGTAGCTTCTTAGGAAATCAAGAAGCCATGGATGGAATGAAAAATGAAATTTGTCTTAACTTTATGCACATTATTTCTTTTTATAATTTACATAATTAAAATGGTGCCGGATTAATTTTGGAGACTTACACACATTTTGCTGTATTTTCATATATACATATAACAATAAATTCCTATCCTATACTATGGTGTAGAATTATAACAGCTGTTGGTATTAGCAACTGACTGTTGCATTATTAAGAATGGGGAGGCTATATTCAACCCTGATAAAAAAAAGTCTAAATGGGGAAAGAAACAAAAGGCACGAGGAACTTCTGAAAGGTTCTGACAAGGGTCATACTGCACTAGAAGCATTAACAATATTTCACTCTCCACAGATGTAGTCAAACCCTCCTCCTGAGTTTCTCCAGCATTGTCTGCGTTTGATCAAGGAGCTGGTCTGTTTACCTTTTCCCCTGTCCTCATTTCTGAGGGTTGTGCCATGGTCCACACGAGTGAATTAATTACCATAGTGATTTGCCATTACCCTTCCAGGATGGCTGACCAGGAAACTCTTTGCTCTTACCACCCTGTAACTGGGCAGATTGGAAAGATTTACAGACTTGATTTACAGACCTATTTAATCATCAATGCACTTTCCATAACTGACAAATCTAGACATGGGACTCAAACCTGGAGTTTCCAGCCTAGAGGTAGGGATGCTACTACAGTGCTACCAGATTGGATCCAGGAGCGCAGATACACAAATCGCTGGAAATAGATACCAAGGCTGATGACAGCATTAGAAAAAGAAAACAACAATTTGGGGTTTATTTCTAATTCAATAGAAAAGAAAAGCAGAAAAGCCATGTTAGACTGGTACATAATCGTGGCTAAACCACACTTTAATGTCCTTCTCAATGACAAGGGCTTGTATTCGGGTGGGATGGTAATGGGCATAGACACCACAGCCTTTCCAGCTCTACCCTTATTGGTAACGTGGTCAGTAGCCCGTGGATGACCTCCTCACTCAGCTGTTAATTGAGGCCTTTAAAGACATCATCAGTAGCCTTTTGTATTCATCCATGGAAGGTGATGGGTGAATGCCACGAGAGGGGCATGTAAAGGAAACCTGGGGATGGGCCTGTGCTATCCACTGGTGGCCTTTTCTAAAACAGGCAAATCCAGGGCTCCCATTGGCTCTCCAGCTGGCCCTCATCTCCAATAAATCCATTAAATACAGCCCACCACTGATTATCCGATGGGTTCTTCAATTTTCTACGCTTCTTAAGAAATATTGGTAAACACTCAAATGGATGGATCATACTGAAATATATTGCCAAACCATGTTTTTTTTATAACAATGCAATTATGCCAACTGTTTCCATCAGCATCCTGCTGCAATCAGAAATCTTATCCGCTAAGTGTATCTGGTTACTTTGAACAGGAAAAGAAAAATAGAGTGGCATACATGGCAATTCAAAATGTTCAGCTAATAAATCATCATTGAAAGCATTGTACAGCTCAAACTTTGTCAGACACATGTATTAAGTTAAAATATATTCATCGAATTGATGGACAACTTTAAAGAACTGCTGAAGGCCTTTTCAATTACTCGCAGCCAGTACTTCATATTTTTGTCTAACATTTTGTTTGCAAATTTGACAATTAGAGTAACCACAACAGACATTTAAAGTTGTCTATCAAGCCTCATTTTACCTTTCCCTTCTCTAATCCACTCGTTTCTCAAAAACGTGAGAAAGCTTACCTCCTGCAGTCTTTTCTTATCAGTACACACTATTTAGATCCTCAGGGTTGGAGAACACTTTTTGCATTAAGAGGTTCTGAGAGAGGTTACATCTATTGGAGTTATATCATGAAAAGTCAAGCTGTGGCATACAATTTTCCAATCATTAAATTTAATTGTTTAAAGAAAGGATTGTGTGCATCCAAATTTCTGACACATGTTGACATTGCGCAAGTCTCTTCAAGTACTACATTGGTAGAGTCCAAATAAAATGTCTTTGATCTTCCCGGTTTCAATGAAAAAAGTTTGGGATTCATCTATGACTTGATGTCAAACTGTTTGGCAGCACAGACTGTTCGTGTGACCAGGACAATTAGAGAGGTTGGGCTCTGTGTTGTTAACATGTACTCAAAATTTGATCTAGTTTCTATTATATTTTAACACCAACATTTCTATAGCCTTTTTGACACGGTAAAATGTCCTGAGGCATTTTATTGGAGTGCTGTTAAAGAAAATATGATACCTAGCCACAGGGATGGGTCTGGGCGGGATGCTGTGTGGAGTGTCGATGTGGACTCGATGGGCTGAATGGCCTGCTTCCACACTGTAGGGATTCTATGATTATATAAATCTTCATATAAAAAGACACTGGTTAAGAAAATTGTCAAAATAAATTGACTAATGAGCAGGAAAATTTGAAGGAAAAAGAAGAGATTATTATAAATAGTGCTTTAAAGGGAAAAATAAATTTTAATTATTCAATTAAAATATATATCTTTAAGGTGCTAACAAAACAACTTCATTTCTTTCAATGTAAAATGGCACAAATAGTTTGAGAAGAAAGATAAAGGGCATTAATCCTCCATAGAATTAGAAGGGTGTGAAAAAGACTTTGAAGAAATGGGGAAAGAGCAGAATATTCCTTCTTCTTAGAAGAATTCTTTTTTAAAAATCATTTCTTTATTTTGAAGCATTTCAATGATCTTTACAGGCTTGAAAACAACGTTTGCATCAAATATTAAACTTTAAATAATGTAAATTAGAGAAAGCTAACAGAAAGCAAGATAAAGAAATAGAAGTACAACCTTTTACATTAAAACAATAATGCTTATTAACAAAAGTGCTTTACTACCCAATTAATTTCATTATCCAGCAGTGAGGAAAATACATTTTTTTAAATTGCCAAAATAAATTCAACATTTAATACAATTGAAGTGGTTGCATATTTTAAAACATTGAACAGAAAAATCAGCTCAAAATAATTCCTTTATTTAACTACAACCAATTAAGTAAAATGACAATGCTGAAAGATATTATCACTCCAATCTGATTTAAAATCACAAATTCTTTAGACAGGGAATTAAACTGGATTATATGGAAGGAACTGTTCATGCAGTATAAAATTGCTTCAAGATGACAGAATAAACCCAGAGAAGACCAAATGAACCCATTTCTTTATTTTATGTGTCCAGTAACACATCATATTTTAAAATTACAGAATGTAACAGAAGGGACAGATACCTTTGAAAATATTGTAAAAGCATTTGACAATTACTTTACATCCGCTACCAATTGTATAATGGTCAGAGCAAAACTGAACAGGAGAATACAGATTCCCAACTTCATCAATGATTATTCTTTTATCACATGGTTTGATGCCACCCTATGTGTTTGAGTTCAAGACAGGCTGAGAAGAAGGAAAAGTCAAGAACTCTCCTCAAGCTTAGACTTCAAACACTATTTATTATACATAAATACTAATTCAAATTTACATAACCATAGATATGTCGGGCTCTGACTTATAGTTCCAGTATGTAAGGACTAATTTATCTCTCGCATGGTTTGCAGAGATTAAAGGGGAACAAATGTTCAACAGTGACATTGATGCCAGGGATGTCCTCCATAAACACCATTTGTGAACACAAAGATACATCAAGGTAGTAATATAGTAAAGAACTATAACTGAATATTTCATCCCCAAGAAGCAGACTTTCAAACCAACCAAGTCATCAGCTATTTATAAAGCAAAAGACATGGGAGGATACGGAGTAGTTATAAACCTACATGACTGACTTGAAATAATTGTATAAAGAATTTAATAACCAGAAAAAACGTTTCAGGAAGATGCTGTATAAGAGCATTAGTACTTGAAAGGGTTAACTGGCGTCACGAGTTAAGTTCCACTTATCAGGTTGTAAAGGACTGATCTTGAAGGAGGCTAACATAAGTGTCCCATGCGGTTTTGTTGTGTGTATAAGAATGCTTCAGTCGCAGTAATATGTACTTACTCCCAGGTTGAGGCTGATGTCTCACACAGGCAATTATGCATTCTAAATGTAATGTAACTGATAATAAGGGTGAGTCTATATTCTGCCAGACATCTTTTCCCATTTAGTATCGGTAACTTAGGCTAATGCCAATATGAGGGCTTAGAGACAATGAATCTACCCAAGGTAGCCCAGAAAGTTTAGATGCACTATATCATAGATGGTAACAGTGGTGAGGATTTTGAACATCATATTACAGTGACAGTGGTGAACATCATGTCCATTTTAATAGTTGGGGAGACTTCAATATTGGGGAAGTGTAGGATCACTGGTAACAACTTCTAGACTTCTGTGTTTAACTTTGCATATGTGGACTCCAGATGTTAATCTCAGAATCTCACTGGCAGTTTTGCTATGATTACCATCGCAAAGCCTGGGCTATTCAATTGTTTCCACCTTCCTGTTGTTTTGCTATAAACAAATATCCAATTCTCTTTTGTAAGTTGTTGTTGAATCTGCTACCGTTATCCCCTTGGGCAGACCATGCTAGATTAGAGTAACTCAATCAAATTTCTAAACAGTGATTTTAAGATTGACTATAGTTTTTTTGCTTTGTATTTCTACTGCTGAAAAAGACATATTTTCTTCAAGTTTTTTTTAAAATTTGCAATCATCAGGACAGTTTACAATAAGTACCAATGCAAAAGGAAAACAACATTTATACTGCATTCGAGGAAGTGTTGACTGGTTGGTAAGTGGACTCTGATTAGTAGAGACAATGTTTTGAGAAACAAACCAGAGAGTGTCTGTCATTTATGTTGCTGAGTTATGCAGGTACATTTTGTAATATATATTCTTGCAGTCTGTAAAGAACAGGGCCCTATGTATTGATATATGTTGTTCCCAGTACACATAAATGCACTAACAGTGCGCCTGCCTGACGGTTCTCAATTAGTTGTCAGTGTAATTATCCACAAACTCAGGATTATTTAGCAAATACTGAGCAACTATAGAATCAAATCTTGGATATTGTTGTGAATTTTGGAAGTATGGGTGGTTGGATATAGTCAACATCTTACTTGTTGCAAAGAGCTGAAAGGATGTGCTATTGGATATTATCTACCAGGCTTTGGAACCTACAATGCACACACCTAGCTTCACATCAACACTAAAATTCATATGCTACATGAGGAGGTGATAATGGAGGTGATGTCAATGAACTAGTAATGTAGAACTCCAGACTGATGTTTTGAGGACATGGGTTCAAATCCCACCATTGTAGATGGTTAAAAACGAAATTCAATCATTAAAAAAATCAAGAAAAAAAGCCAGCCTAATGGTACCCATATAACCACTATCAAATGTCAAGAAAAGGCCCCATCATATTCAATAATGTTCCTTAGGGAAAGGAATCTTGCTTACATGTAACTTCAGATCCACAGCATTATGGTGGACTCTAAACTGCCTTCAGAAATGGCCCGAGGAAACTGGTCAGTTTAAAGGCAATTAGGGATCAGTAGTAAATGCTGGCCAAGCCAGTGATGTTCATATCTCATGAGTAAATAAAAAAAACTTAATGATTTGTCTAATGGCAGCATTCCGCTCATAGTGAGCACTATTCATGCATAGTAACAGCTAGCTTCACTTGTTGCTCAAACTTTCTGTGATACCAACTCTTCCATGGTAAAAGGTAAACAAGGTACTTGTTGGACTAGAAGTGACAGCATATGGCTCATCCATGAGTTTATGGGACATGCAGCCCTCTCTAGTCATGTTATCAATGTTACTTTCCCTTTAGTATTTATTGTGAATTGTCCTGATGAGTGCAAGATGAAAAGTGTCCATAAAATGTGTCTTTTTTCAGCAATACTCAAAGTCTGTACCACAAAACAATTATTTATTGCCTTTGCACTTTATGCCTCTGTTTATAAAGTATAGGATTCCAAATACCTTTTAAGAGCTTTATCAACTTTTCTTACCACCCTCGTAGATTTCTCTATGTGAACTCTCAGATCTCTCTGTTCCTGGATCCCCTTTGGTGTTTAGTTTACAGTTCAGTTTATAAGGTTATTCTTCTTGAGCTTGAACCCATGCATTGACAAGGAATGATTTTCCTCAGTTGTGCTTACCAGTTGGTTAAAGCTGCACAATGCCCTACTTAAGCAGCTTAATACTTTATTGCTCAGAACAAATGATTACATAGATATAAATTCAAAATTCTTCCCAGAATTTATAGTTTTATTGTACAATTTTCAGTTTTATAACTGGATTATTTTTCCAAGTGCCTTGGAACATGTTCTATTTGAAAGGAATTATATAAATACAAGTACTTTTTGCTATTGTTAAATTCCAAGCAATGTTTAATGAAGTACAGATGATGATGTACATACAAACAATAATTGCAAAAAATTTCAGTTGTTTGAATACTTTAGAACTATTTCTTTAAACATGGTTCACTATTTTTTTCTATAGTACTAAGCATTGTGGTGTGCAGTGTAAGTTCATTTCAAACATAAACATTGGGCATTTCCTAGATCACCTCAGATATTTCTTGTTAACACACAGTATTTAGGCTGTAATTGTTTGTGGATATTCTTAGGTTTCAGTGCTTTCTTCTCTGTGGTGCACAGGCGATCAGCATTCATGTTGACAGTTGTTTACAACAACAAAAGATACTTGAAATAAGTTAAAACATGGAGAAGATCATGCTACATCATTTAATGGATATTAGATAGGTAGGAATGACTTTCTTTTGGCTACTCTTGTGTGTCACCACTTTGTGTAACATCAATCATCAATCCATTTTTATCTTAATGATTTCATAAAATTGAACCTAATTTCCATTCGTTCTTAATCCTAATATTCTGAAAATTACTTTAAATACCTTAATTGCCATGTCTATAGATGGTTTTTTATATGGATGTCCAGAAATCATTCAATAGATTCCTACATAAGAGACTAAACTTGGCTAAATTTCAAGCTTATGGAATAAAGGTGAAATTTTGACCTGGTTAGGAAATTGGCTGAGTGGCAAGAGACTGCGTAGGAAAAATAGGCAGGTAGTCTAATCGGCAGGAGGTGGTTAATGTTCTCATGCATGAATCTGCATTGATGTCTCAACTAGTTACCATGTTTCTTCATAACTTAGGTAGTGAGATAGAAAGCCATATTTCAAACTTACTGATGACACAAAGGTAGGCAACATTGTAAGTATGTATTCAAAGCAAAAATGACAGAGAGATTAGTACACTAAATATTTTTCTATAACTAAGACAAATCAAATTCAATGTAGGCAAATATGAGACCATCCACTCTGGATCTAAAGGGGAGAGAACAGATTATTTTCCAAGTTGTGGAAAACTAGCAGTAGCGAATCCGCAAGAAGATTTATAAACCTAGGTAAATATTTCTGGGCACTGTACCATGCCTTGGAGGCATGCAGCACAGACTTACCAGAATGTTATCTAGATTCCATGGGATAATAATAAGGAGACATTACATAAACCAAGACTGAAGCAATATACTGTGGATGCTGGAAAACTGAAATAAAAAAGAATAAGAAACTCAACAGCTCTATCAGTATCTGTGGAGAGCCAAAAAGAGTTAATATTTTGAGCACGATGTGGCTTTTCTTTGAAACCAAAGAAAGAGGTGGAAAATGTGTGGATTTCATATAGTTGAGAAAGATGGGGAGCAGAAAATACAGAACAGATGGCGAGGGGCGGGATAGAGTGTAAAGAAGATTGCAGATCACGAATCAAAGGCAAAGGGAGTGGTAATGGTTGTAGGGAAGAGAGATTGATTCAGAGTGTTCAGCTCTGCTGATTGCAAAACAAAAGAAACTAGACACTGGGGAAGGAGAGATAGAAAAAATGAAATGGAGGGCAAAGTTCATGGTCTGACCCTTCCACTGACCTTGCCTTCTGTTCCGCTTGTTCCTCCTCACTGTTTTTGACGGTATAAACTCATCACTTTTGGATTTCTTTCCTTAGTTCTGAAGGTGAGTCATATTGGAATTGAAACATAAACTCTGTTTCTCACTCTACAGGTGCTGACAGACGTGTTGAGTTTTGCCAGCACTTGTTTATTTTTACGACACAGAGTAGACCTGTATTCCCTAAAATTTAGAAGATTAAGGAATAGTATGATTGAAGTTTTCAAGGGACTAAAGGAAGTAGTTAAGGTTGATAGATAGAAACAATTTCTGCCAGTTTGAAATCTAGGACTAGCTGGTATAGTATGAAAGATAGAGCCAGGCATTTCAAAAGTGAAATGAGGAAACACACTTTATACACTTTATACTTTATTGAAATTGGTGGAATTACTATAACTAGGGAGAAGGTATTAAATAAACTAACGAGATTAAAGGCAGATAAGTCCGTGGGACCTGATGGCCTGCATTCTAGGGTATTAAAGGAGGTGGCAGCAGAGTTGGTGGATGCATCAGTTATGATTTTTCAAAATTCCCTGGCTTCTGGAAAGATATGACTGGATTAGAAAAATGCTATCTTCATATCCTTAATCAAAAAAGAGATAGGCAAGAAGTGGGAAACTATAGACCAGTTCATTTGATCTCTGCAGTGGGGAAGTTGCTGGAGCCAATCATAAAGGAAGAGTTAACCAAACACTTGGAAAAACAAAGTTCAATTCGCCAGTGTCAGCACAGATTCATGAAGGGCAAACTTGCTGGAGTTCTTTAAGGATGTAATCAAGATTGACAATAGGGATTCAGTGGATTTGGGATATCTAGGTTTTCAGAAGGTATTTGACAAGGTGCCATATAAAAGACTGAACAAGAAGGTTAGATCTGAGGGGTTTAGGGTAGAGTATTGGCTTGGATAGAGGATTGGCTGGTTGACTGATAAAAAGCAGCGAGTCAGGAATACTGTGCCATTCTCTGGATGGTAAACTGTAGGATTCAGTTCTCAGACCACAACTATTTACAATCTACATAAATGAGTGTAACATAGCAAAGTTCGTGAATGATACTAAAACAAGTGGGAAAGCAGGCAATGATGAGGGGATAAAGAGACTAGAGATGGATATTGATAAGCTTGGAGTATGGGCCAGAATCTGGCAGATGATGCTTAATGAGGATAAGTGCAAGGTTTTCCATTTTGGCTAGAAAAACAAAAGGCCAAATTATTATTTAAATGGGATGCGGATTCAAAATGTGTCAGTGCAGAGGGATCTAGGCATCTTTATGCATGAATCGCAGATTATATAATCACAATTATATAAGATGTTAGCGAGACGACATCTGGAATATTGTGTTTGGTTTTGGTCTCCTTACTTGAGGAAGGATGTTGTGACGTTGGAGGCAGTTCAGAGGAGGGTCACCAGGTTAATTCCAGGGATGAAATGGCTATAGTACGAGGAGTGGTTGAATAGCCTTGGCTTATACTCGCTGGAGTTCAGAAGAATGAGGGAGTGGGTTCTAACTGAGGTATAGAAAATGCTAAAGGGAATTGATAAAGTGCATGTGGAACAGATGATCCCCCTTGTGGGACAGTCTTGAATAAGCGATCATAGATATAGAGTGAGAGGAGATAGGTTCAAAACTGAGATGAGGAGAAACTACCTCTCTCAGAGGGTTGTGAATCTGTGGAACTCACTGCCACAGAGTGCAGTGGAGGCAAAATCAATCAACAAATTCAAGAAAGAAATAGATGTGTTTCTGATGAAACGCAGGATAAAGGGCTCTGGGGAGCAGGCAGGAAAGTGGAGTTGAGATGAGGATAAGATCAGTCACGATCATGTTTAATAGCAGAGTTGGTTTGAAGGGCTGAATTGCTTACTCCTGCTCCTAATTCCTATGTAATTATTAATATTAAAATTGAAGTTGAAAGCTTTTTGCTAACTAAATATATGAAGAGATATGGGACAAAACAGATCAGCCATACAAATATACAATTAGAAGCAGAGTGGACCATTTGTTCCTACAAACCAGTCCTGCCATACGATAAGATCATGGCTGAACAGTTTGTGTTTTGATTTTCACAATCCTATCAACAGCTTGTAACCTTTGATTGTCCTGCCAAAGAAGAATCTATCTATCTCTGCTCTATAAGAAATTCAATGACCCCACCTCTACCACCTTCTGAGGCAGAATAGTTCCAAAGTTACTCAGTTCACTGACAGAAAGAAATTCCCACGTATCTCCTAAAAGATGGTTGCTAATTTTAAACCTGTTCCCCTTAGCTCTAGACTCACTTAGAAGCGGAAAAATCCTTTCCATCTCAACATTGTTGACATCATTTGGGATCTTATACACTTGAATCAAGTCAGTCCTGACTCTTATAAAGTCCAGTAGAAACAAATCAAGTCTGTGACAATTTTCCTCTTAAAATAACCAATCAGTCCAGACACTAATCTAGTAAACATTCATCTGCACTGCCTCCAATTAATTTGAAAGATAAAGGATAACATTCCATTTCCCTTTTTAATGAATTGCTAAATCTGCATACTCTAGCTTTTTTTAATTCATACACGGGAACATGTGCATACCTCTACACCTGGAAATTCTTAAGTTGCTTTCTGTTTAAATAATATTCTGTTTTGTCTACACTTCCTGCCAAAGTAAACAACTTCATATTTTCCCACATTATCATCCATTTGCTGGATCTTTTGCTTATTCATTCAACATATCTATACACATTTGCATTCTCACTATAAACTTTCCTCCCTAAATTTGTATCATCAGCAAATTTAACTACCTTGCTTTCTTTCCCCTCATCGAAGTCATCAATGTAAATTGCACAAAACTGAAGGCCCAGCAGAGACCCCTGTGAGATTCCACTCCTCATAACCTGTGAATCATTAAAAAAATCATTTAGACATACTCTCTGTTTTCTGCCAGCAAACCAATCATCTATCCATGCTAACATGTTTCTCCCTACACCATGAGTTTTTACTTTGTGCAAAACCTTTATGTGGTACCTTGTCAAATCATGAAGGAGGAAGTAACTGAACTCTTGGAAAAACAAATCTTGATTCACTGGTGTCAGCACAGTTTCATGAAGGACAATTTGTGCTTGACAAATTTTCTGGAGTTCTTTGAGGATGTAACCAGTGAGGTAGATAATGGGGATCTGGTGGATATGGTACATCTAGACTTCCAGAAGGCATTTGACAAGGTGCTGCATAAAAGACTGATCCAGTAGGCTAGATCGTTAGGGATCCCCAAAATCCAAGTACAGTATGCTAATAGCTTCCCTTTATCATATTTCTCTCCTTCAAAACATTCCAATATTTATATTAAACATAATTTCCTTTTCACAAAACAATACTGACTCTTCCCAATTACCGTGAGATTTTCTAAGCATTCAGCTATTTCTCCTTAATGATTGATTCTACCACTTTCCACACGATAGGTGTGAAGCTAGCTGGTTTATAGTTTCCTGCCTGCCTCCCTTCTTGAACAGGGGAAATACATTTGCTACTTGTGAATGTAAAGAAACCTTTCCTAAATCTAGGAAATTAACACCAATGTACATACTACCTCATTACCAACCTCTTTTAAATCCTTAGGAAAGTCCATCTGAAGCCAAAGACTTTCAGGCTGCAGCTCTATCAATTTGTTCAGTACCACTTCGCTTGTAGAATTTTACTAATTTCCTCTTTCCCTGACACCTCCTAGTTAACAGCTATGACTAGGATGTTTTTTGTATCCTCTATGTTGAAGACAGAAACAAAATATTTGTTCTGTTTATCTGCCATTTCCTTCTTATTCACTATGAAATCATTATTCTTATTGTT
>NC_063332.1:121156238-121185929 GCF_021869965.1 Rhincodon typus | reverse complement strand
GGTCCGACCCATCTCCCGCACTTCTGCCCTCACCCCTTCTCTTCCCTCCTGCAACAGCGATAGGGTTCCCCTTATCCTCACCTACCATCCCACCAGCATCCACATCCAGAAGATCATCAGACACCATTTCCGCCACCTACAGCAAGATGCCACCACCAGACACATATTCCCCTCCCCTCCCTTGTCCGCCTTCCGCAGGGATCGTTCACTCCGGGACACCCTGGTCCACACTTCCTTCACCCCCAACATCTCCCCACAGCCCTACGGTACCTTCCCCTGTAACCGGTGAAGGTGCAACACCTGCCCATTTACCTCCTCCCTCCCCACTATCCAAGGGCCCAAACATACCTTCCAGGTGAAGCAACACTTCACCTGCACTTCCAAGAATCTAGTCTACTGCATTCGCTGCTCACAATATGGTCTCCTCTACATTGGGGAAACAAAGTGTAGACTTGGCGACCGCTTCGCAGAACATCTACATTCTGCTTGCAAAGAAGACCCTGAACTACCTGTTGCCTGCCACTTCAATGCACCACCCTGCTCCCTGGCCAACATCTCTGTCTCTGGCTTGCTGCAGTGTTCCAGTGAAACTCAACGCAAGCTGGAGGAACAACACCTCATTTTCCGCTTGGGGACCCTACAGCCCTCCGGACTCAATATTGAGTTCAATAATTTTAGGGCCTAAACTCTCCCATATCCCGGCCCCTCACCCCAAACACCAGGCCTTGTTACCACATAGCCTGCCACTACACACCCCCTGTTGTTAGTCACTAACAGTCCCCGTTAACAACTATTCACCCTCCCAGTCTGATCGTTAGCAACTCCTTTGTCTGTCCAACTGTCTTTCTCTCTCTTTGGGCTCTATCCTATCGTTTACTCCCTACCCCACCCACCTCCCTATTTTCTGCATATAAACTGATATTTTCCCAGCCACCATTAGCTCTGAGGAAGGGTCACCGGACCCAAAACGTTAACTCTGTTTTCTCCTCCACAGATGCTGCCAGACCTGCTGAGCTTTTCCAGCAACTTTGTTTTTGTTCTTCTAACTGCCCAACTGCAAAGAACAGATGGTCACACTGGAGTTGGGGGAGGGGAGAGACAACATGGTGACAAGAGAGTGCAACAAGTAAAGCTAAAAGAAAGGGAAGAAATGGGTGTGAGTTCACAATCTGAAGGTGTTGAACTCAATATTAAATCCAGAGGATGTAAAATACGTAGTCAGAAGACTAGGTTTAAGATTTTATTCACTGGAATTTAGAAGAATCAGGGAGGAATCTCATAGAAACCTATAAAATTCTAACAGGAGTAGACAGATTAGATGCAGGAAGGATGTGGGGAAGTACAGAACCAAGGGTCATAGTTTAAGGATAAGGGGTAAACCTTTTCACCCAGAGAGTGGTGAGCCTGAGTAACTTACTGCCACAGCAAATGGTTAACTCCAAAATATTATGTATTTTCAAGAAGAAGGTAGATATAGCTCTTTTGGCAAATGGGATGAAAACCTGTGGGGGGAGGAGCCCATTTATTAAAGGGCCAACATTCATTTTATTTACTCTTTTCTTTTTCAAATACCTGAAGGAACTCTTACTATCCATTTTTACATTTCTAGTTCGCTTCTTCACATCTTTTTTTTTCTCTGTTGATTAATCTTTTGGTCATTCTCTACCATTCTTTATATTCCATCAAACCATCCGATCTGTATTTCATCTTTGCACAATTATTTGCTTTTGTCTCAGTTTGAAACCTTCCGTAACTTTTACAGTTAACCAGAAAAGATAGCTCTTCCCCTTAGAATTTTTCTTCATATTCACAATGTACTTAATCTGAGTACTCTGAAATATTCCTTAAATGTCTGCCATGATCTCATCAAACAGTGGAACAGGGTCTAGGGGCTGAATGATATTTTGTGCCAAAATATACTGCCCCTGATACATTAGCTACTCCTAAAGAGAAAGAAGTGATTTAATTAATTATTCACTCAATGTCATATTTTTGTTGATAATTGAAAATTTTCAAACTGCTGTGATCAGATATTGTATTAACTTTTCTTTTTTTTAGCAACATCAGAAGCAAAACAAGAAAATATCTTCTGGCCGGTATTTATATAAACATTCATTCTTCCAGAATGTATTTCTAACTGGACTAAACAAAACTGAAAGTGTAGGTCTGAATCTGCTGCTGTGTGCTCATGTATCAAGCCATACTGGAATTGTATTGGATTTATATTTTATCTCAGGATTGCTGTAGGTGTTTGTTGGTGTTCACAAAGCCTGCAGTACTCCACAGTGCAAGGCATATAAAAGCCATTTTTTTTCAGTTTTGGAATCAGTTGCTGGCTGATCCAAGATTGTATTATTGGTGGAAGGAGAGCACATTGTGTCTGTAAAAGTGGAGCACAGCATAATCCTGCAGGGACACAGTGTCCAGGAGGTTTTATAGCTGGTAAATGCATTTTGTATGAGATTAGTCTATGTTTTTAGTTTTGTTGCATTATACTGTCACTTGTTTCATTGAATTGGGTATTTGTTTATTCACTTTGGTTTGGTATAACCTTCAGTACTGCTATGAATCATGACACTTTGGCTGTCCTATCTCTCCCCTGACAAGATTTCTACTTCGTCTCAATACAATGCACCAGAGAGAAAGAAAACATTGAATCTTATAACAAATAAAAGTGCTATTTCAAAATGTAGTTCAGCATATTTAAACTCATATCCAAGAGAAACGTCAGCCTCTCTGCTCCTATGATGCTGCTTGGCCTGCTGTGTTCATCCAGCCCTGCACCTTGTTGTCTCGGATTCTCCAACATCTGCAGTTCCTACTATCTCTGATCCAAGAAATCCTGTTTCTTCTATCTTTTATGCTATTAGTGTTTTATGTAACGTTATCTTACAAGGTTTTACACCAAACTACATAAAAAGATTAAGAATATTACAGCTGAGGGTTGTGGAGAGTCAGGTATGTTTTAAAGAACATCTTAAGGGAGGAAAGTGAAATATCGACGCATAGAGGATTAGAGTGTAAATTCCAGAGTTTAGACATTAGGCATGCGTGATCATCTAATTCATCTTATATTTTGTCTGGAGATCAAAAATAGACCATGAAAGGGGGCAATAATGGACCCAAAGTGTTTTCACCCTGATAGCCACTGAATACATCACTGGATAAAGCTGTGTGTATCTTATCCATTTGCAAACACAAAGCCTTACAATGTTCAGAGTTTCTAACTGACCCTGGTGTGGAGAAGCTTGGGACTGGGCAGGTTACTGTGGAACACTGCAGCTAGTGTGACCGTGCCATTTATGACGTGGCTGTCGTGGTGAGGTTTTGCAGAAAAATACTTTTGTTGATAATGATGTGACAATTGTAACAAACACTTCAGCAAGCTGCTTTTGAAATGTCATCCCTCTTGAATTAACCAGATTATCATGCCATTGTTTGCGCATTACTAACTCTTTGAACTTTCACAAAACATTGTTGAAGCTTCTGTGCATTTTTCCAATGGGGTTAACCGCAGTTTGCCAAAGATCAACTTCATAACTAAAATAAAAGATATGATGGTAATAACAGCAAAATTATCAATTTAAAGCTACAGTCTGTTGAGACCATACTCTCAAATAAAACAGTTGAAATATTACATACAAGTTAGGAAATCTTATCCGATCTTAATATAAGTTTGTATGTTTATTTTAAATCCTAGTTTACCTATATTTTCTATGCATGTCATGACATAGTTAAGAGGTATGCTCAAAACTCAACTGGAATAAAATACATATGAAATGTTGCGGTTCCTGAGGAGTTAATCTCTATATATCAGAAATAATAAACCATGCTTTAATGTCATGAATTCGACACAGAAATTCATTTACTCTTTCTGCATCCATTGCAGTTTGCTATGTCAATAATGGTCTGAGGACAGATTTATCTGAATGTGGAATGGTTTGATCAATTCAATGATATCATCACTGCGATCCAACCACCTTTTAGAGTGATATCTTTGTGAAATTAGGAGATGTTTATTCTCCATTTCCTTTCAAGTAGTGCTTCCCTTTTTCTAATGATACATACAATTGATCATGCAAATTTAATGAGTAAAATCTCATTTGAGATTTTGTGTTGTCGTTCCATTTTCCAGGTAAGTGCTGTTAAAAGATCTCAAGCAATTTCTAAATTTATTCTCAAATTCTAACCACTTCATCACCTTAATCATAATTTCAAAAACAATCTAAAATTTACTGTGCATTTAACTTTGCCTAACTTCTTTACCTTGGCTCTGCATTTTAAAATACTCCGAGACATTTTGTTAATGTAAAAGAAACATTAGAATTTAAAATTTGTAAATACTATGGAATAATTGGTTTATTTACCAATTTAACTAAACTATTGGTTTAGTTGGAACTGTAAATTTATTGCTAAAACGGTTTTTCCTCCAAATATAAGATTAGTAATATTACACTAAAGTGGGTATGTTCTTTTATTTGCTGGTAGTTTGTGTGGGTCAGCTTTAAAGTATGTCTCCATTGTAGTTTCACCATATAAATCTCTGCTTACTGCTTGTCAAATTATGTAAATTCCGCTTTTTTTCCATTCAAGTATAATTACAGGAAAACAAGTATCTTATGTCAGGATTCTCCATCTCTCTCTCTCACACACACATTTTCTGATTGCAATGGATTTCAGATGAGGAATGAAGCTTTGAAATGAAGGTGATGGCCAGAGGCCCAGCAGTTGGCTGTAAACAGAAGAGGTCACTTGGCAACTTTCAGGATTTTTATCAGTGATCAAAGCACAGGAGGTGCTGTCTAGACAGGTTAGGTGTGGACCAGCAAATGGCTTTCATTAGGACCCCTTTCCTCTGGTGCCATTGTTTCAGCTCTGCTCTTCTTCACACAGCTCGGTGATTGATTTCAGCAGAGGTGCCCAAGTGCCCATGGCAATTGGATAGGGTTTACAAGCCTTCGCTTGTTCTGACAAGGCAGTTATGTTGGCCATCACATTAGCTAATAGTGTCACATTTATTTTCCACTGCAGAACCTTTCATCAAAGACTGTCAGTGATAGTCAATGTTTTGTTTCAAAACTGATGTCATTCTATTAAGCTCATTTACCAATGCTGATGTTCTTTTTATTTCATAAGGCTATAAATTTAGTGGGGTGCAAATGGAAGGATAATTTACTGGGCACAGAAGGCACAAATCTTCAATCTGATTGGCAATAGCTTTGCAGTTTGTTGATTATCCAAGCTTCATCATTACCTGTAAGCCACTAGTTCTTACTTCTGTGTTAAATTGTTTTTGTAATTCTGACAGCTTCAAGCTGTTCTAACAATTGCACTGAATCTATCTCAGATTTGTTCAGGTTTAAACCAATGCTCAAAAATCATGCAGGTCGAAATTGCACAAAGTAATATTAGTAACGAGTGATTTATGTGATTTTTAAAATTTTGTGATATTTTAGCAAAGAGTTGGACATATTTACAATAAAAAGGATGAAAAAGAGGTAAACAAAATGCAGCATTTGTTACCTTTCCTAAACTCTTGATATTGCACAGACGAGTGAATTTAACTTCTGCTAAAAGTTTTAGAAAATACGTCACATTGTCAGCTTTTGATGTGCTTAATTTTGCCACTTACACATGGGTACATTTTCCAAGACAATGTTGTGACCTAACATACAGCAAGTAGCTTATCAGAAAACTGTAGGGTGCAAAATCATGATTTTCAGATATTCCACCAGATGTGGCTCTGCTAATGGCACAGGTTAACAGTTTGCCTACAGGTAGCATTTTGAACAGGTTGAGGAAGAAAATGTTGGTCAAATTCTGATAAAGTATAAATCGTTACTTCTATCATGCCAACTTTTAAATTTACATAAATAGGTTGACAAGCCATTGTTTGAATATTTTGCCTGTCATCTAGTATATCCAACAGTATTGCATTCCCTTGTTTAAGTGCCAGCCTCAATTGCATAATTAAGTTTCAAGTGGAATTTAAACTCAATTCTCTACTGCAAGGTGTTGCTTATGGTATGATATTTTGCTGTTGAGGATGCTGTATGCATACAAGGTGTTGTAATCATACTCCAATAACATTGTCAATATGAACATTATGAAGTTCTCTATCCTTTCATATTATCTTGCGCTGCAATACTGTTTTACATGTCAGTTATTTCATTAATGTTATAAATTTATCACTGCAGACAAAATAATTTATCTATCTCATGTAAGTAACAATTGAAATAATTGTCTGTTAGTACTGTATTTTATTTATGTTTAATTTCTTCAGCTGCATCACTTATCCTATTTTCAGATATTTCAGAATGCTGCTTGAAACAGAACAAGACAATACAGCTGTGGTGTTCGTAGCAGCTATAAAGTTAAAAGCCTGACAAATAAATTAAAGAATTATGAATTGTCTTTGAATAAGTTTTTAATCATTTAACTCATAATGTTTTTTACAAGAGTATATCAAAATACCACTACATTTAGATATAATATCCAACATTTAAAACTAAACAGAACAAATGCCGCTCTACTTCATCTTTGCGTTTAAAGATACTGAAACAAATTGTAACTTAAAAATAGTTTCTATCTGGCTTTGTACTTCCTAAATTGATTGATTCAGAAAAGATAAAACTACAAGCAATAGAATTCACTTTCACAATTAAAGCACCCCACTGGGATATTGCAGTTCAAATTAGAACTTTTTCTCAATTTACCTTTTAGAACTTATCAACTTGTTTGATTGAGCAAAATTCTTTTGGTTTTGGCACATTTACTGCTATTACAATTTAAACCTTAAAGCAAATTATTTGGATGTGAGGTAATTTTTCTCAAGTTTCCTCTCCGATGTGAGTGACTGATAATGAAGCAATGATTAAATAGGTGTCATTCTGATACTGCAAATCATCAAGACTGCCAGACGAATGGGATAGATACACCATAATTATTTTGCTTGACAATGATTGATGAGAGTCAAACAGAGTAAAAAAGGATTAAGAAATCATAGAAAGATGACTAATAACTCCCAGCACACTGTTAAATTCACCTCATGTAAATAAAACATCCTAAATTCACAATGTTAAACATTACTTTCTTGTCACTTACATGTGTCTCCAAAGTTCTTTTCTATAAAGAGAAGTATCTGCTTTGTCTCCTCAATGTTCAAAACAGTAACAAAGATGCACATATCCCTAATAACTTATACATTGATTAATTTCATGAATTGGAAACCTGGTGACCTCCAATCTTCACCCCCACCTAAATAATTTTTAAATGTTCTAATCAAAATTTTCATATTTCTAATAAGGGAAGAATTTTTCTTATAATTACTTGGAATGATAATAAATGAACTGTTGAAGAGGAATTTCACTGTTTGGTAATTTTGTGTAAAACCATCAGTAAATTTTTCCAAAATGATTACAATCTCATTAGAGAAAATGCTTAGAAGAATCTTCCTGATATTGTTGCTATGATATTACTGTCCTTAGTTGCTAGGTAAATTCTTGTTTCATTTTGAAGTTAGCAGAAAAAAGACTTAAAACTTAGCTAAATTATGCCCAAACACAACAAAAGCTTAGTCTTATGAAATAAATAGCGAAAAGGCACAAGAAAGAACTGCTCGCTCTCAGCAGGAGAAGCTTTCTAATGTTGAAATTCAGAACTCTTTGTCAAATCTAAGCAATTCTATGTCATCATTATCATCAGGTTATACTATTCACAAGAAAAAAGGGTTTTCCACAAAGTATTAAAGGCTCAGAGTTTTGTCTTTGATCACTAAGGGCTACACTCTTTCCTGGCAGTGCACTGGTAAATGTGTTTTGGTAAAATTATTTCACTATTGTAACAATAATAATCAGCTTGATTTTTCCAAACTTGTTTGTTTGAAATGGGTTAACAACCTAATCAGAATTGTACAAAGGAGGTCCATGCAAACTTGATAACTAGTTTACCACTAGAGGAAATTAAACAACCATGGAATTTCTCATAGAAATGCTGAAAGCTCCTATAATCCACCTGCCATCTGGTTTCCATGTTTCTTCTGTGCTTTAAAGTCCTTTACTGAATATGCCTCATTAGATTCACTTACCACTTACTACTGTTACAAAAGTACTTGACCATTTGATCTTGACATGTCAAAAAGTCATATTTGCAAAGGTTTCTTGTTCCAAAAGTGTATTTCCTTTGCTTTTTATGTGCATCGGTAATGATTTTTAAATTGAACAGTGACAGTATTATCAGGATATGAGTGTACAGTTCCTTATTTTATTGAACTCAAAATGCACATCTGGGATATGTTGCACCTCGTCTTGTATCTCCTTATTTCAAACATATTTTGAAAAAGTGTAGCCAGTTTAGCTGGAAGTATGCTTGATTATAAAAGTGCCAGCATCAATTGAGTACTCCATTGATTCTAATTCTGTAAAGTGATTGACATTTTTAAGTCAAATATTGTTCAGTTTTAGTGGAAGGTGGTGAGTATGGATTTGAGGTGTTTCCTAACAGGAAGGGATTAGAACACTGAGGGCGTTTCACCCCAGGCCATTCTTGGTCACCCTCTCATGCCAGATTATCATACAGTTCTAGGATCAGGCAATTTGCTTTCAAATTTGGATAAGGAATAACACTTTGTGCAGAAAAAACAAAAGGAAACCAGAAAAGAGATTAAAGATAGGAGACTGGCAATGGAATAGACATAAACTCAGTTTTAATGAAATAATTAAATTATTTGGCTTAATCAATCTCACACTGGTAAATCGAAAAACACACACTGTAAATTGTATTCTTTCCCATAATGTTTTGTGTCTTAGTTAATGCAATATTGTATAAAAACATTGTTTACATGGCAGTCTGAACTTTATGTAATAAAAGCTGCACTGAAATTGATAAAATTCTCTTCATATCTGATCAATAAAAGCCTCAACTTTATATAAATTAATGTTTCTATGAAAATACATTTAAATAAGAAGTTTGAAGGGTTTGATAAACAATAACTGAACAAAAGATATAATTGACTAATTAGTAAATTTGTAAAAGAGATAAAACATGTTAGTGGAACAGTGATTCATTTTATATTGTTCTTCAGATAGTTATGTGTCTCATGTTTACTCATTATTTTACACTGTCAAGAAATGTGTTGTTAATTGTTTAAGAAGCATTTTTAAAATTTCTATTTTTCTCTTGTGGGGCAATTGTAGGACCACCAAGCATGTTGTTGCCGTACCCAAAGCTTGAATTACCTTGCTTTTTTCACAGCCTATTGCCTGAAGTGACTATTAGTTCTAATTACTCCATGGCAGAATGCTTTGAAGGTCCAAGTGTATCCCAGGGCAGTTAGACTGGCGAATTCAGGGACTTCTTTGACCTGCCATCAATGACTGTGGGTCCATTGCGATGCACTGTGCAGAGCTCTGCAGTAAAGTGGAGACAATAATGGATGTTAAAAAAAAGGCAAGTGTCACAGTAAAGGGCAAGATCTGAGGGGAGTAGCAGCACTTTCACCTCAGCTGTCCCAACTACTACAAAACAACAATGGAAAGCACAAGTCAATAAACACCATATTTTAAAGCAACACCAGTGGAAAAAATACTGTCAACTTTATGCAATACTCCTTACAGCAATTAATATCTCATTTAGTTAGAATCTGTTATCTAAATATATTAACATTATTTTCCTTCCCAGAGAACAAAAGCTTTATTGTATTTATAGTAAGTGCAATCTATTTACCCATTTTTACCTTTCTCTCATACAAAATCTGAATGACAATTGTTTCAGAATGTATGGGACTTATTTTAACGATTACATAGCTCTGGAAATTCTGCACTCTTTCAACAGGCTGCTTTATGAAATGAAAGATTTCAACTCATGCGCAGCAAGTTTAAAGAGTCTATTGAAAGAGGAATGATGGAAGCAAAGTCATGAATATATTATTTCATAAACTCCACTGTTTGAGGCAGACTGATGACCCAACAGACTCACTGTACAGCCAGAAATGATTGTTGTTAAGTAAGCTGTATGCCAGCCCCATGGACAGGAAGGTTAGCTGTGAAAAATTTTGAGTCTTATTTTCACAATATTCTTTAAAGGCTTATTAGAGGCAGTCAGGGAGCAGAATCTTTCATTCACTCATGGAATATGGCATCACTGGCTGGGCCAGCATTTATTGCCAGTCCCTAGTTGCCCCTGAGAGGTTGGCAGTGAGCTAGCTATCTGAACTGTTGCAGTCTATGTGATATTTCCAAGTCAGGATGGCGAGTGGCTTGGAGGGGAACTTGCAGGTGATGGTGTTCCCATGTATCTTCAACCTTTGTCTTCCTACATGGAGGTGGTTGTGTGTTTGAAGATGCTGTTTGAGGATCTTTGGCACATGTCTGCAGGGCATCTTGCAGATGGTACACGCTATTGCTGCTGAGCATCATTGGAGGGGAGAGTGAATGTTTGTGGAGGTGCTACCTGTCAAGTGAGCTGCTTTGCCTGGGAGCTACTCACTTTACACCTTGAACTGTAAAATGTCCACACGATGATCCTATATGCTAAGCTCCTTTTCTTGGGTAATGTGCGGTTGGATTGGGGGAGGCATTCTCATCATTGCTACCAGCTGTATAATCCCTGTTGTATATGTGCCAAAAGGCTTGAGCAGCATGCATCTGAGACAAGCCAACAATGCATAAAGTCCATGTACAGGCATCCCTCTGGCTCCCTTACTGAAGGCCTCCATGTCCCAATGTCTTTTGAGGGCACTGTTCATATTGCATTTGCTGAATGATTATATTTCTGACGAGCTGCTTTGTTTCTGAAATAACCTGCATAGTTTGAGCAAGACTTCTCTGCTGCACAGGACCTCCACCCAATGCTATACACTAGATACATTGACAACATTTTCCTCCTTTGGACTCATGGAGAGGAGTCGCTGAAACGACTCCACAACAATATCAGCAAGTTTCATCCCACCATCAGACTTACCATGGAATACTCTTCAGAATCAGTGTCATTCTTGGACACATGCACCTCAGTACCTCACTCTACCGCAAGCCCACAGATAACCTTACAATGCTGCACTTCTCTGCCTTCCACCCTAAACATGTTAAAGAAGCCATTCCCTCTGGACAGTCCCTGCGCACACACAGGATCTGCTCAGGTGAGGAGGAACGTGATAGACTCCTAAAGATTTTGAAGGATGTCCTCATAAGAACGGGATATGATGCTCAACTCATCGATCGTCAGTTCCGACATGTCACAGTGAAAAACAGCAACAACTTCCTCAGAAAACAGACACAGGATATGACCGATAGAGTAACCTTCATCGTCCAGTACTTCCTTGGAGTGGAGAGACTGCACCATGTTCTTTGCAGCCTTCAACATGTCATTGATGATGATAAGCATCTCACCAAATTATCGTTATGTGTCTATGTCTTGCCTTCAAACAACTGCCAAACCATAAATAGACCATCGTTCGCAGTAAAATACCCAGCCTTCAGGACAACATTGGCCACAACACTATACACCCCTGTCATGGTAACCTCTGCAAGACATGTCAGATCATCAACATAGAGACTTCCATCACCCGTGGGAACACCACCCGCCATGTACACGGCAGGTACTCATGTGACTTGGCCCAAGTTGTCTATCTCATACGTTGTAGTCAAGGATGCCCCGAGGCATGGTATATTGGTTAGTTTGTACTGTTTTGGATTACTTATTGCTTTGGTTAGATCTTCGGCATCCGACTCTTATACCTATCATGTTATCCTAGTTAACACGGTGTAGAGCTGGATGAACACAGCAGGCCAAGCAGCATCAGAGGATCAGGAAAGCTGACGTTTCGGGTCAAGACCATATTTTTTGAAGAAGGGTCTCGACCCGAAACGTCAGCTTTCCTGCTCCTATGATTCTCCAGCATCGGCAGTTTCTACTATCTCTGTAACAATGTTATCCTAGTTGTTTAGTTTGTCGCCAGCTCCACCTTATTTTTAATTTTTTTATAATTATCTCTCTGCCTCACTTAATCAGATGTTAGGTCATCCCTTCGCTTGTTATTTAGCTGTTGACACTTTACTCAAACAGTCTGACACTTTTAATCACCTGCAGAGACTTATTCAACACTCTACTCACACATCTTTTCATCTTTCTGGCCTTGATCTCTCTGCCTATAAATTTTGTGCCTGTGTGCTCTTCTGTCTCACTGCAACTGACGAAGGGCTATGCTCCAAAAGCTTGTGATTTCAAATAAACCTATTGGACAATAACTTGGTGTGGTGTGTCTTCTGACTTTAACGTGCATAGTGTCATTGGAACTGTCTGCAACAGATCCAGACACAGAGGCTGTGGTCATTCCTGCACTAGCAGTTGCTATACAAATCATAGAATCATGGAATCCCTACTGTGTGGAAGCAATCTATCCAGCATATTGAGTCCACAGCGTCCCTCCAAAGAGCATTCCACCCAGCCCACCCCTATTCCTGTAAGCCTGCATTTCCCATGGCTAACCCACACAGCCTGCACATCCCTGGACTCTATGGGCAATTTAGCATTGCCAGTCTACCTAACCCACACATCGTTGGACTGTGGGAGGAAACTGGAGCACCCGGAGGAAGCCCAAACAGACATGGGGAGAACGCAGAAGCTCAAGTTGGAATTGAAATGAATGTAGATCCTGGACAAAGCAGCTTGAATGGCACCACATCCACACATGGGTGAGATATAAATGTGTCTGGAAGCCCAGGGCCCACATTAACTTGTTGTAGATGTGGAGCAGTATAATAAGGTGGAGTTTCCAGTTAAAAGTGGTGGTCAGAACAACTTGCCATGATTTTCAGCTTGTATGGAGTACAGCACCTTCTTCCATTGTGCCCAACAAGGATGTCTGCTCTTGATTAGGTTTCCCAGCGGGTCCTGCTTGGTACTTCATTGCAATCAGTACTGACAGAGGAGGTTGTATAATCCTAGCATTCTTTGCTCCGGACAACTGGACAAGACAACAATGGTGTGTGATGGATGATGAGGATCTGTGAGAATTGCAGCACTGTACTGACTTAGAAAATGAGGACATTCCTTAGATGGAACAGCACCTTTGCATCTTACAACGCAGCAGCATCTTCCAAAGCAACGCAGCCAGGGACTTTTTTTGTGAACCTCATTCAATGGAATTGCGTTGCATGAAGTTATCTTTCACTGACTGTAAATGTTTACGGTATCTTTGTGTAATCCAAACTACAAATGCAGCTTAACAATTAGATCATTTTTTATGCTATTCCAATTTAATAAAAGTTAAGGTTACAAATTGATGGAGGCCTTCACAATATCTGATACTCCCTCATTCAATCATGACAAAAGTTCAATCTAGTTGGGGCGTTTTGGAGAAGATTGGTACCGCTCGGATAGGGTTACAACAGGTGGTGTGCAGGATGGTTGGCGTCTTTAACTCCTTTCGTCTCGTGGCAGCTAAATTCACAATCACTGACTTGGCTGATGATGAAAACTGAACATATATTCAAAGTATGTTCATGCATTTACAATCAAGTTCACAGCATCACCTATGTGCCCACAGAAGGTTTTGTTTTATTTTGCTTTCCTCCCCATTAGGTCCAAGTGGAATCTAGGTTGAAGGGAGCCTATTTTGGGGTGGGGACTCTTGGCCCTTGGTGTTTTGGGCATGCGACCCTGGAAGCATTTGAGGCTGGCAACCCAGCCATGCTGAGAGAGCATCCTGGCCTATTGCAAGTTCACCCTTCCTGGCCTGACCTTGTACAGTGTCAGGGATTGCTGATAGGGTGGAGTTGGAGGGTGCAGTCACCTCTGGTGTGTGCGGAGAGAAGACTTCTCTGGGTCTGTATGTGGTTCCTCCTCGAGATGGGTACCTACTGGCATCACCCAGTCTCCTTGTGAGCAGGGGGCACCTGAAGTGACATTGTGGGGCATCCTCTTTCTGCCGCCTTGCCATTCATGCTGAGTGTCAATGGCTGAAATGCAGGTTTGTGTGCATATCGGGCAGACATTTAGTGTGTTGGACCTGGGTCACCATGGCAGACGCCAACTTTCTCATGAAGACAGAAAACATGGCAGAGACAGCATGGTACAGATTACATAGGTGTACTCTTCTAACCTTTGATCTAGTTTTCCAAATGTCTTTAACTGTCTGCCACTCCTGTGTCTGTTTATGTCTTTCAATGAAGCTTAATGAATGGCTGACAACATGGAGTCCTGTCCTGCCTAGGGCTGGGCATGTGCCTAGTCACCAGCAGGCTTCTGAGTGCCAGCATACTGGGGCATTTCTACTTTGGTTGACTGTGGAGGCATGCCAGTGATGTGGTCATCAGAATGTGCTGCTGACTCTAACCGAGCTAAACTACATACTCGATTGTCAGAATCTGAGTTGGTGGATGATACAGGAGTCAGCCTGCACAGTGCTTCTCTCACCTGATTATGTCTTCATCTTCAGAGATGGATGAGGGGATGATATCCAGAGGTGCTGGTCTCTTAGGCTTTGCAGATGCCACTCATGCCTGCAGAAGGCAAAAGAGGGAATAAATCACAAAAGAAGACCAGACATTTTGACGTGTTAAGAATACATTCACAGTGCCGGTGATAGGAGAGCATCACTTGACAATGAATTTTACTTTAGTTGCATGGACATGGAAGTCACAGTGTCGCTCGACGGGCAGTCACAGTTCTCTCTTGTTAAGGTAAGTATTCTCTCCTTGTAAGAGGATGAAGAGAAGGATGTGAGACCCCCCATAACCTGCCTGGGCTACTTCTCCTGGATTGAGACACAGCAAGGGGACTGAGTGAGATGAACATAGCTGGCACAGTTGTTAGGGCTGGTACAGGTGGGTAAAGGTGGTGAGATGCCCTGAGTGAGTGAATAGGAAGTGTAGGACATGGGAAGGTTAGTAGTCTTGGGGGAGGAGTGGAGGCATATTGTTTGGAGATATTGGGTTAAAGTGATTGAGAGAAGATGCTGCCTGCATAATTGAGAGTGGTACGAGCCTTGGTGGGATGTGGGTACAGCAGCAGAGTTAGAGTGAGTGGTGGTCCTGTGAGTGTGGGGTAGCAGAGAGAAGATGGTGACACTCTCCATTGCAGAGTGAAGAAAGTCATCAATCTTCTTCCTGCACTGCTGCGTGTTCCCCTTCAATGTTAACACTGCACTGACCTGCGTAGCATCTTCAGACCATGCTGGCAGAGTCTGGTGCTGTAGTCTGCTCTGGTGGTCCTGAGGACAGCGTATGTCCCTCTTCTCCACTGCCCCTCACTCTCAGACCTCCAGGTTATTGTTGGGGAAATAGAATACCAACTTCTCTTACTTGGCCATGTTAACGCCCCTGTCTGCATCAATGGTCCTGAGGTGGAGATGGTTGAGAGAGTCAAATTCCTGGGAGTGACAATCACCAACAATCTGTCCTGGTCCATCCATGCTGACATTATGGTCAAGAAAGCACTCTACGTCTCCAGGACGCTAAGGAAATTTAGCATGTCTATAAAGACTCTTACAAATTTTTATACATGCACCACAGAAAGCATCCTATCTGGATGCAACATAACATGGTACAGCAATTTCCCTTCACAAGACCAAAAGAAACTACAGAAAGTTGTGAATACAGCCCAGTCCACTACGCAAACCAGCCTCTCTTCATCTATATTTCCTGTTGCCTTGGGATAGCAACCAACATGATCAAAGACCCCTCCTGCCCCTGTTATACTGTCTTCCACCCTCTTCTGTCAGGCAAAGCATATAAAGGTTTGTACACGTGTACAAGCAAATTCAAAAACAGCTTCTTCCCTGCTGTTATCAGACTTTTGAATGAACCTCTTTAATGTTAATGTTGAGCTCTCTCTGCACCTTCTTGGCAGCTGTAACATTATATCCTACACTCTGTTTTGTTACCCTGATGCACTTGTATAATATGATCTGCCTGTAAAGCAAGTAGGACAACACTTTTCACTGTAGCTCGGTACATGTGACAGTAATAAATCAAATCAAATCTTTAGAATTTTGCAGCAGCACGCAGTGAATGGTGGTTTCGGGCTTGCAGTATTTGAACTCATGCTCAGCAGGAATTTGAATATGGCGCTGATGGAGTGAATCACGCAACATCACAGCAGAGGTAAATTCTTCACTTACTACTCAACGCAAGATAGTGTGAAAGCTGCACCAGAGGGTCATGGGCCATACATAATGAGGTGAGCAGTGGAGAACTTTGTAAGGTAACTAGCTAGAGCTCAAAACTCCCAAGAATTGAGATTTAGCCCATTTTCGATAAAATTCAGCCCAAAGATTTGAATTCAGTTAACTGCCTCAGTGATCCTGGTGCAGCAGGGTTGGGTCTGTGGTCCAATAATCACAGAATGACATGTGCAGGAAATATTAGACAGGGATCAATCATGGGCTTACAGTTAGTGATTTTCTATCTTTTATAATTAATAGACAGAAAATCTCACAGTGTTGAGTCCTCATGATTTTCCAGTCAGTGCTTTTCGTGAATTCCACTCCACACCAGAAATACCCAATCATGGAATCAAAATCAGTCAATTAGTATCATGTGCCTTGCATGAGTCTTCCACAATGGTAAAGCTTCCTCAACTGAAGCTACGCTATTGTATCTGTCTTCAAATTTATTATTTAAATAAAAGTCAATGTGGAGAAATAATAAAATAGAGTTGGAACTTTCCAGATATCGTAGCAGCAATATGCTTGCAAATAATTCATTCTAACCGCAGCTGCTTGAACTCAGCGCTCAGTTCTTCTGTAATGATCATGATTTGTCAGTCTGGACAATGTATTTGCATCCATGAGTTAGACTTTAATCTATTCTTTTTAATTCATCGATGAGAGAATGCTACTATAGAACCATGCTGATTTTTAATCCAGACCTTTCCAAATGAATTTGTGAAGCTCACAATCCTGTCTCTCTTTTTGATGACCAATTTCATTGGAGTATGAAGTTCTTGCTCTGTTAAACTTGATGTATATGCCCTAATGGATTTGGTTAGCCACTTCTCATTAGTTACTACCAACAGAAAATAGGTCACAATTGATAATAAAGGTCAGGTGAGCAATTTACATTTTTCTGTTGAATTATTTTCTTGATTACACCTTGCATTCTATTCAAAAGCTTATATACCATTTAAGATGACCTAATGATAAAGTGGAAAATGTTTACCTTGCATTAAAGATAACTGAGTCTCTGTCAAAATACTTGAATGGCATTTTGCTGATATTGATGATAGTTTGGAGTAATTTATATCCAGTTAATCTTATACTTGACTGGAATGAAAGTGTCAGTTCATCAAAATGACTACATAAACTATATTTTAAAACCTCTCAGTCCTCAAAAGTCCTTTGGCTTTCTGATAAAGATGTAATAGCATCCATCTAAGCAATTAAAACAAAATGAAGAATCACATTTTAATTTGCCTAAGCTAATTGATTCAACGTGATGAATTTATTATTATTTATGATTGATGGTTGTGTTTTTGAAGAAAGTCACCCATGTGACCAATGCACTCATTTTGGGTCAGAGAGTTTAATCTAATTTGTCACAATCCCCAGACCTTTAGGAAAAAAGGAAAACAAGTCAACTGAAATGTTTAACTTATATTGAAACAGATGTAATTTTATTAAGTGTTCAAAGCAGAGGAAGTTTTAGAAGGCAGCTTGTGGGAACTAGAGCCTGCAGGTAGGTAGACAAAAGATCAGATGGGTTTGAAAGCCATTTCTTAATGAGCAGGCTTGCAGTGATTTTTCATTTAGCAGTTGGTACAAGAGTATTTATTTTCAAAGTACATAGTTAAGTACAATAATTGTTACCATTTCCAGTAGGGAAATTGAGAGATTTGTACAATAACGACGCATTTGAATTGCTGGAAAACAGTGCAAGTTTGGAAGTTGAAACGCTCTGCAACATTTGTGTCAAGCATTTTCTGTGGTTTATAAATCAGTTTTGCAACCCAATCACAAGAATCTGTCATGAAATCATAGACATTTACGACACAGAATGAAGCTGTTCAACTTACTGTCTACCAGCTGCCTGAAAAATGTCATCTAGTTTAAAACCACTTTCCAGCTCTTGGTCCTTATTGCCTTATAGGATACGGCAACTTATATGAATATCCAAGTCATTTTTAAACATAATGAGGAAATCTGCCTTATAATCCTTTCAGGATGGGAGTTCCGGGACCCCCATTGCCCTCTGGGTGAAACAATCTCTCCTCAACTCCTCTCTAATCTTCTGCCAATTACCTTAAATCTATGCCTCCTGGTTATTGACCTCTCTGCTAAAGGAACTAGGTCTTTTCTATCCATCCTACTTGAGCCCCACATAATTTTATACATCTCAAATAAATCGCTCCTTATTCTTCTCTGTCCTAAAGGGAAAAAAACTCCGCCATTTCACTCTATCCTCATGGTTAAAATTTTCCAATCCTTGTAAAATCCTTGTAAATCTTCTCTATACGCTTTCTAATGTAATCACATGCTTCTCATAATGAGGCAACCAAAACACCATGTTGTACTCTAGTTACGGCCAAAGTACTGTTTTGTAACATAGTTTTTAACATACTGTTTTTAACATAGCCCTTGGATTCTATGCTTTGGCTAATAAAGGAAAGTATCATATATGCTTTCTTAATCACCTTATGTAAAGCTCTACTATCACAAGGGATGTTTAAACATACCTTAGAGCTCCTTATTGAGGCATAAACTTGACATCCTGGAGAAGCTTTCATGCCACATTGTGTCAGCGTATTATACGAGGTTTCATTGTGATTGATGTGAAGGCTCAGGAGCACTGTTAATGAAATGGTAATCTCTTTTTGGCAATCCTTACAGATAATCTCCTCATGCATCTGACACGGACATTGCTGCGGTCAAAGCTGTAAAAGCCTTGCTTCAAATTTGAATTCAACAGAGAAAGCGACAGCAATGACAATATCATCAGCAAGCCAATAAAGAACAAGAACCAGCAGCAACTGCTGTGCAGCCTCAAGAGGAAGAAACAACAGATGAAGTTTCCCACGTGTAAGTGGAGGAAAATGATGTGACCCCAGATGTACATTCCTCACTGTCATCATCTTCAGTTCTCAGAAAGACAGTGCAGATGCTGATTAAGGAGGCTCTAGGCCATAGTCACTGAACTGTATCATCTGCTGGATCAGGGCTTGCACTCAGGGCTGGGTTTCAATCCCAACCCAATGGCCACCAAGGTCACAGCTGCCCTGAATTGTTATGCCTGTAGCTCATTTCAAGGAGCAACTGGAGATGTGTAAGGCATCTCTCCATCCTCGACCCACAAATGCATACAGGATATCACAGGTACCATTTTCTACAGATTACACTAATGCGTAACTTTCCACCACAGTGTGGAGAGTTAGACAGCTCAGGCGGTGGAACTCTCCACCATTGTTGGACAGAATGGTCTGTTCAATCTAACAGGTTTTCGAAGGACCACATTTCCATTCAAGCTGGGAGATGTACAATGGGCAGGTGACATGTCCACTCTCTTTCATAGGTCATGGTCTGCCAAGAAAAGCTGCACAAAGTATTACCCTCTCATACGTTTAATGATGTCCTTGTGGATGCTCAAGCATTTCAGTGTAACTTAGCAGTCTATGGGATCTCTAAAATATTGGAGGGGTATCAATGATGGAAGTGGCAAAAGAACATGCCTCAGGAGGCTTCTCAATCTGGCACTTCATTGCACAGCACGCTGATACCTGATGCTGACTGAAGCCTTAAGTGCTACCTAACCTTAGCACCATGCAATACTGTGTCCTGTCTAAATGACTGTTGCATTTTCTTTAATGGTGAGTAGGACATGTAATGTATAGATAGTTGAAAGTGGGACAACCTGAAGATATCAATTTAGTGCGTCCTCTGAAGATTCAATGGCTTCCTCCTCAGAGGAGGAGGTACAGCTAAGGATCTCCAGGTTTGGCATCTTCTAGGTGGATGTTTACCGAATGCAAAAAGCAAAGCAAGTTACTGAAAACTCATTGTGATTGCTATTTATATTGCTGCTTTGTTCAACCAATCAGGGAGGCTGCTTGCAGTAGGCTGGCAGCAGAAGTTGAGTACAAAGCAAAACGTGGCTGGTAACAAGTAGCTGTTGGAGTGGCAACCAGTTGTTGATGACAAAAGCCATCTCCTTGCCAACAACGAAATAATTGGCTCCGTGATAGCTGAATAGATTATGGGTGCAAATAATACTGGCAGCAGCTTTGGACTTCAGGAAGGGAACGTGTGTGTTTCTGCAGTACAAAATATCTGAAGCCTGAATAAAGCTAGTTTATTTTCTCTGACCAGTTGCTGTCAGCTGTCTCTTTTAACCAATAAAACAGAGATCTTATAATTTGTGAACCAGTTGCTGTGCGCCTCCGTGAAGGAACTGAAAAGTACCTGGAGAAGAGTGATCAAAGATAGGATGTTGGTGGGAATGGAAGGTCTGAGTTATAAAAATAAACTGGATAGGCTGGGACTTTTTCCACTGGAGTGTAGCAGGTTGAGGGATGACCATTGAATTTTCAAATGATGCACCAAATTGATATCTTCAGGTTGTCCCACTTTCAACTATCTATACATTACGTGTCCAACTCATCGTTAAAGAAAATGCAACAGTCATTAAGACAAGACACATGGTGCTAAGGTTTATAAAATCATGAGGGGCATAGATAAGGTGAATAGCAAAGGCCTTTTCCGTAAGGTGGGGGAGTTCAAAATTAGGGGGCATATTTTTAAAGTGAGAGGAGAAAGATTTAAAAAGGACATGGGGCACAACGTTGTTACATAAAGAGTGGTTAGTGTATGGAATGAACTGCCATTGTAACTGCAGATACAGTCCCAATATTTAAAAGCTATTTAGATAAGTACATGAATAGGAAAGGTTTGGAAGGATATGGGCCAAATGGAGGCAGTGGGACGCGTTTAGTTTGGGAACAGGTTGCCGTGCACTGTTGGTCCAAAGGGTCTGTTTTCATGCTATATGGCTTTTCGACTCTATGACTCTATAACAGAAAGTCCTGAAAATCAAAAGGGACATCTCAGTGAACACTGTGAACAGCAGTCGTGGAACTACTTTGCCAGTTTTCCCTCCACTTGTACACCAATATCTATCTGTAATATTCTGTATGTGTGTGCAGGGTAAGTTTTATGACAGGTTTAGAATTTTAAGTGCTAGTGTTAAATGTGGACTGTTCTTACGTGTTTACTTGTAGCTAGAATATATATTTGTATTAAACAGTAAGTCTTATTAAGTACATAAACCCGAAAGATGCTTTCTGCTAACCTGGGTCTAGAAAACGGGTAAATTGGGGAATTTGGCACACTTTGATAATATCTTTAAATTTTGTGATGACTTTGGGAATAGCAGAGCTTGATTTCCAGCACATTGCCCCAGTGATGCATGAAATATGAAGCTTCCTGGATTGGTTGCTACTGGGGTCTCTCCATCCCCACAAGACAGGTCATGTTCTTTTCCAGCAAGCTCTGAGAATTTCCACTTCATAACATATGAGGCTTCTTATTCTGCCACCCTTTCACTAGTCTTGGCCTTCTCAGCCCAACTGTGGGCCAATTCTTCCACAAAGTGTGGGATTGAGCATGAAGGTAGGGTGTCAGGTAGATGGGATAGTGTACCAGGCAAGTAGGTTGCCAGCTTGCGAGGATGCCAGTATATCATGTAAGTACGGGATCGGGTGAGTAGGATACCAGGGTGCAAGGTGGCAAAGGGGCCAGTTGGGTGATGCAGTGTTTAGAGTAGGTTGGGTGGGAGAAATTGGCTTAGACAGGGGCGGGGGGGGGGGGGGGGGTGTTGAATTGGACAGAGTCAGGTCCAGTGCCAGGGAAGCAGGGGTTTGGGTTCCAGGTCAGATCCCCAGGGAATGGGGTCACACAGACAGTTTGGATTTGGAGCGGGGGAATTGGGTTCGCGTCCCTGGCGAGTCAGTCATGAAGCAGATGGTGTGGGGTTCAGGTCTGTAGCAGAGAAAAGATGGGTGTTGGGGGAGGGGTGAAGAAGCTGGTGGAGGGGGGTGGTGGTGGTAAGTGGATCCAGAGTGGATGAAGGTCTTTGGGTCTGGAGTAGAGGATATGGAACCAGCTCTTTTGATGTGGGTCAGGTTCTGAGTAGGGGATGGGTTTGGGTCCAGAATGGGGCAGAACTGTTGATTCCTGAGGGTGCCAGGTCAGGGTTAATTACGGGGTCAGTGGAATACCTAATCAGGAATCAGACTGTGTATTTAATTGCCCAACTTTTCCCAAGTAATTACCTATTTAATTTCATTGGACATATCTGAATTCTGCAATTTAAGCTGGGGACATTTGGAAGGTTCCAGGATTTGAGGAATTGCCCAGTGGAAAATTCAATTTCTTGGTCAGTTTCTTCAGAGGATGCTATGATGAGGATTCCACAGGATCCCTGTGCACAACTTACATCTACATTGGAATAAGAACTGTCTGCCCATTAGAAAATCTGGGCCCCTTAAGAGAAATGAGGAAACAGCTGCATTATGATTGATTCAGTCATGAAAGAAATAGATATATTAGTCATGTTGAACAATACCCTATATTTAAATATCTTGCATTTAGTACATCGTTGACTACCAACACTGTCATAGAGTCATACAGCACAGAAACAGACCCTTCGGTCCAACCAGTCCATTTCAAACATAATCCCAAATTAAACTAGTCCCACCTGGCTCCTGGCCTATATTGCTCCAAACCTTTCCAATTCATGTACTTATCCAAATGTCTTTTAAAAGTGTTAATAGTACCCACATGCACCACTTCCTCAGGAAGTTCATGCCACACACGAACCACCCTCTGCGTAAAAAAATTGCCCCTCATGTATTTTTTAAATCTCTTTCCTCTCATCTTAAAAATGTACCCTCTATTCTTGAAATCCCCCATCCTTGAGAAAGGACAACTGTCGTTAACTCCATCTGTACTCCTCATTATTTTATAAACGTCTATAAGGTCACCTCTCAACCTCCTATGCTCCAGTGAAATATGCCCCAGCCTATCCACCCTTTCTTTATAACTCAAAACTTCCATTCCTGGCAACATCCTGGTAAATCTCTTCTGAACCCCCTCTAGCTTGACAATATCCTTCCCACAACTGGGTGACCAGACATTCTATCGTAAAAAATATTATCAATCTAAATCTCCCATTGACATTAACTAAATCAGAAGTTTTATCTGTTAAAGCAACTGTATAAAATGACTAACAAAAATAAACAGGTAGGAAAAATTCACAGCTAATGAACACCACCTCCAATGAACAAATAACCCATTCACTAAATAAGGACCAATAGTATCTTCAGCAAATATTTGGTTGCTACCAAAACTCAATGTAAAGTACTATGAATAAGGTTTATTACTGAAAAAAAAAAGCCATTTAAATCATTCTGGTGAGGGAACAGCAGACTGTTTGGATAAATAGCTCAAAATGTGAGAAATGTTTTTTAACACAATTTTTCTGGTACCGTGAAAGGCTGGAGAGTACATCAAATGTTCACCCTGAAATTACCTTTTTAAATACTAGAAATACTGTGAACCATTTCCCTTCATTTGTCTGTCTCTTTCTCTGAGGTTTAGGTATGAAATCTTTCTTTCCCAAGGCTGCCTTACTATTTCTGGCTCATTGTTCATGGTATTTTCCAGGCTCCATACACACGAATATCTCAGTAGCACTCAACATTAATTTGCACAGGCATGACTTAGATCTTATTTTCTGTGCTTTACATCTCTCACTCTATTCTATTTTAGGACTGAAACAGTTGATAGCTGTTGCTGGGCAATGGTGCTTGTACACTAGGAGGAATAAGGCCTTTACTCTGAGTCTTGCTACTGAGCACGTGTGAAACGTGTGTCATCATAGTGATGTCAGGTGACATGGAGCCGGTTGGGCCTGTTGGGTTCCCAGTAAGATGCTGTTGGCAAAATGCTGAGAACTCTAAGATCATGGTGGATCGTTACGCAAAGAAAACTTTCTTCCATCATTAATGAGCAATGACTTAATCTTTCTAAAACAGGGCAGCTCAGTGGCTCAGTGGCTAGCACTGCTGCCTCACAGCACCAGGGACCCAGGTTCAATTCCACCTTCAGGCAACTGTCTGTGGGGAGTTTGCATGTTCTCCCCATGTCTGTGTGGGTTTCCTCCCACAGTCCAAAGGTGTGCAGGTTAGGTGGATTGGATATGTTAAATTGCCTGTAGTGTTCAGGGATGTGTAGCTTAGGTTGGTCATAGGGTGATAGATCTGGGTGGGATGCTCCAAGGGTCAGTGTGGACTTGTTGGGCCAAAGAACCTGTTTCCACACTGTAGGGATTCTGTTAAAAAAACAAAACCTGGGGAGAGATAATAAGGAAAAAGAAAGAATTTTTGTTCCTTTGTTAATGACAGAGATCACCTACAGATTGAGGTCAACCCTTCAGGTTGATCTGCTGTTCAAAGTACCACACAAGAATTTCTTATTAATTTTCTTTAGCACATTATCTTGCTGTCCACAATCGTGGAGTTCAACTTGCTTATGGAGTCCCCATGGTATCCTTGTCTGATAGGTCACAGCAAGTCTTGAAGTGTTAGCAGCATGCACAGGGAGAGAAATTCCAATCGGAGAAATAGCAGAAGAGTCTTCATTGCCTCCTCTCTAGCGCTTTCTTCAGAACTGCCTTTTTTTTCACCTACTGCATCTATCACTAGATCAGAAAGCAAAATAGATAGAAAGGAAAGTGAGACTTTCAAATCCTTGACTTTCTTTTTAGGACACTGTGGTCATTTAAATTTTGTTTTGCTTTGATTCATTTGCACTTACCGCTACATTCAAGACTTGGCCAAGGTCACAGCTAAAGACTGGCAGCTGCCAGAAGCTGCCATTCCACTGTACCGATGTGTTGGCTCTCCAAGGAAACAGTGAGAGAGTACAGATGCCATCCATATTCTCTAAAATAACAGTGAATACTGTTGGAGATTAATCCATCAAGTACAAGAGAGTTTTTGGAGTGGGGTTGGTGATAAGTGGAGTAAGAGAGCTACATGTTTATGGTTAATTCTTTACAGAAATCAAAAATCTGGAAGATGGGGAAAGAGTAAAGGGAATCGCACCTTAACTCTGAGTATAGCTTAGAGCACGTGTAAAAGGAGCTCCATCATCATGATGGCAAATCACATGGAACTGAAACCTGGGCTCCAAATAAGATGTCCTCTCTTGCTATTTTCTATATAGCATTATGTTCAATTCAGCTCGTTGCAGTTCACTTACAGGTAGATCTCACATTACTGTCGTGTCTGAGCTGCAATATGCAGTATCTAATGGCTGATATCTCTGCTCCCATTACTGTACAAGCAGGCATCAACAAAAAATTGAGTGCAGCTTGGAAGTTCACACTGAAGCTTGCTAGGCTGAGTGATGTAAATCAAGTTGGCAGCAGGGTAGACGCTTCTGACAGAGCTCGTCTGCTCCATCCATTTCCTTTCCTTTTCTCGCCTCTCTTTTTTTCTTCTCCCGTGTGTGTTTTTTCCCCTTCTTCTCTTTCCTTTCTTCTCCTGGCCACAGACTCATGGCCTTGGACGCAGCGCAGACCCGGCATGGTGGTCTCCCAGCCTGGCGTGGTGGTCGCTCAGCCTGGTCTTGAGGTGATTCGTCGAAGTGGAGTCCCGCTGTGGCTAAGTACTTAAGAAAGACTGTAATGTTTGAACTTCCTGCTCTAGTTCTTTATTTTCTATTTAAAACTAAGAAGGTGTCACTGTACTATAACTACTGCAATGTTCAATTTTTAACTTTGTTCTTTCTACCTTGTTCTTAAGATTCTGTACCTAGGTACTTGTACCTAAGATTGTGCCTTGTGTGGTGACGTTATGCATTTTTCACTGTACTCCTGTTCTTGAGTATACATGACAATAAAATCAAAACCAAAATAAACAACATGTTACATTGTTATATTATTCCTGAAGAGAAAGGGGTTTATTGTAAGCATGTATATAGCCAAGGTGTTCATACTCATCACTACATTTTTGGTCAGCAACCAGCTGTAATGCATCAGTCAGTAGTACATGGCGTGATCAGTGGAACAGATTCGAAGAAAGTTCCAGCATTTTGTCACTAGATGTGTGATTTTTTTAAATGAATAACCACAGAGTATAACGCAGTGGCAGCAGGTGTCTGTGAGTAAAACTCACACTTTTTATATGAATTAGTTTGGGAAAAATCAACCCAAGTTAGAAGCAGAGAAAGAGAAAGAAAACAACCGAGTGACTTGTACCAAAAAGCAAACCAGCCACTACCACAGGAATGAACACACAGGTCCAGGATGAATTGGGAGCTTGATGATGTTGCAAGAGCATTGTGGAAGTTTAATCAAAAGTGTGAACTGACATTCAGTAGCTTTCTAAAAGGCATCAGTGAAGAGGAAAAAATCAGCTATATCCTTTAGCAGGCAGGAAAGGAGAGGTGAAATTTGTCCAATAGCTAGGAAATGAGTGTAGGTGACAGAAAAAATATCAGATCGAGTTTTTCATAAATCTATCACACACCCCCCACCATAACCCAACAACTGGTTCCTCCAGGAAAAATCCCAGTGCCTGAGACAAGACCTGGTGAGCATGTTAACTATTTCTTAACAAGATTGAAAAATATAGACAGAAAATGTCAATTAAAAGGAACACATGAAATGTTGGTTGATCAACTTATTTACACTCTGGACACCCTGAGGCACAAAAAGATATGATTGGAAAGGCTATCTTCAAAATATGTAAACCATAGGCACTACCAGTCAAATGAAGCCCTGAGGATTCAGATGATGATATCAACTACCCAAACGGCTAACTTTCAGTTAATTAAAGAAAGGCTGCTACAGTGAAACAGCACAGACAGAAAGTTGTGATGGATGACCACATGAGCTCCAGACAGAAAGAAATGTCTAGTGTATGGATCATACAGCAGAGATTATTGAAAGCCCAACCACCAGGGAATGATGTGCAGATCAAAGGAAAATGATGGTAAGGGAGTTCCTAGAGGCAGAGCGACAAGGTGATTGAGGAGGGGAAGAAACCAAACACCCAGGCCCTGGAAGATGTCAAAGAGATGTCTGTTTCTGTGAGACAACAGTATATAAATAGGCAAAGATACAGCGGAGACACTTAGAGCTCCATAAGACCTAATTAATTTATTAAGTACTTAAGTAAATAATACATGTCTTTAATTACTGGAGATATCTCAACCACTGACCTTTACTACTAGTTTCTGTAACCAACCCCAAACTGTAATACCCAGGAGAGTTGCAGTAGGCCAGGCTGGAATTCCTCTGGGCATCGTCACCATGCTTCCTGATGTTGGGTACCTCTTCACAGTTGCCGGTCTCAGAGTTATTGCTAAGATTGAGGGTTTCCCAGGCTGCTTTTTGTACAGTTCAAACCTGCCAAGTTGGCATTCCAATTTCCTCATTTGGAAGTGCTTGTGAAACTTGTCCAATTCCAAACAGTTTTACCATACAAGTGTCAAAAACCAAATTGGTCTCTGCAAATCCTTCACCCTTTTATAGTCTTAACTGTAACTTAGCCACTGATTGGACTTCACTGCAGCTGGAATGCCATTCTGTTCATTCTTCCTAATTGAAGTTGGAGCTTGGGTGCAGTAACCTACTTACATTAGAGAACCGCTTTCTACAACGCCTTCTATCTAGCTTGCAGGTAACTTGTTACAGTCCATTGTAAAATCTTGTGATTTTTTTCCCATGTCTTCGACCTTATCCAACAAGACATAGGGATCATACAACCTCATGAAATGGTTGGATGTGATATTTCCATGAGAGAATTACCTCCACTTAGATCAGCAAGTTGGTGAGAAATAAGGCCACAACCATAAATCTGCAGCTGAAACTTGATTCCAACAGAACATTATACTGCTCAGATTATACCCAAAGAGTTTCTTGAAAATCTGAAGGCAAATGAGTGGCCCAAAGAAAGATGCTTTGAAACTGAACAATGCTGTTGTATTTGCACACAAAGGAAATGAGGTTCGATAGCTAGGAACTACAACTATGTCACTAAAATAGATGGTCTTATGAATGTGTAAACATGCAAATTAGGAGCAAGAATAGGCTATTCAGTGTCTCAAGTCTGCTCTGGCAGGTGAAAGCCTAGTGGTGTAATCGCCGGACAGTTAATCCAGAGAGCCTGGTGATGTCCTGAGGTGCCGGGTTTGAATCCCACCATGGCAGATGGTGGCATTTGAATTCAATTTAAAAAAAAATTCTGGAATTACGGGTCTAATGATGACTATGAATCCAATGCCGATTGTCAGAAAAACTCAACTAGTTCACTTGTGTCCTTTAGGGAAGGAAACTGCCATCCTTATGTGGTCTGGCCTACATGTGACTCCAGACCCACAGCCATGTGGTTGACTTTTAACTGCCCTCTGGGCAATTAGGGATGGGCAATAAATGCTGGCCTGGCCAGCGATGCTCTCATCCCATGAATAAGTAAAAATAAAATTCAATAAGATCAGTCATGATCTGATTTTGGTTTCAACTCAACTTTTCTCCTTGTTCCCTGTAATCTTTGACTCCATGGACAATAAGGAATATAACTAATTCACTCTGAACAATATTCAATGATCCTTCTCCACTGCTGTCTGAAGAAGATAGTTCTAATGGCTAACAACCCTCATTAAAAAATCTTCATACCCTTTAAAGTGAAGGGCCCATATTTTCAAACAATATCCCTTAGTTCTAGTTTTGTCCAAAAGGGGAAATATCCTTTCAGCATCAATTCTATCAAGCCAACATAGGATCTTATGTTTCAATATAATCATCTCTTCCCTTAAACACCGATGGATATAATCTAAACTGTTCAGCATTTCCTCAGAAGATGGCTTCTTCAACTCAATAACTAGTCTACTCAACATTCTCTGAATTGCTTCTGATGCAATTATAACTTTTCTTAAAGTCAGAAGTCCCACAACCCCGGGTTATAGTCCAACAGGTTTATTTGAAATCACAAGCTTCCAGAGTGCAGCCCCTTCATTAGGTGCAGTGAGAGAGAAGAGCACAAGGACACAGAGTTTATGTGCAGAGAGATCAAGGGCAGAGATCAAAAGATCATACAACTGATGTGAGTGGAGTGCCAGATAATAAGTCTGTGCAGGTGACCAAGAGTGTTAGGTGGTGAGTAAAGAGCCAACAGCTGAATAACCAGCTAAGGGATGACCAATAATCCGATTAAGTGAGGCAGAGAGATAATTACAAAAATATTAAAAATAAGGTGGTGCTGGAGACAAACCAATGACTGGAATAGCATGACAGATATAAGAGTCTCATGCCAAGGGTCTAACCACAGAAATAAGTAATTCAAAACAGTACAAACTAACTAAGGTAGAGAGATCATAACAATTTATCAAGGTGATGCTGTCAAAACAGGACAGTAAGGAAGATTTTACAGATACAGAACAGTGTGGTGGGGGCACAAGTAGTGCAGCATGAATCCAAGATTGCGGTTGAGGCCGTCTTCATGGGTACGGAACTTGGCTATCAGTCTCTTCAGCGATTGTATCAGGGCTCCCAGATTTCTCTGAGCTGCAGAAATTTTGCAGTCTCTCTCCATTCTAATTATAGATGACAAGGTGTAGAGCTGGATGAACACAGCAGGCCAAGCAGCATCAGAGGAGCAGGAAAGCTGACGTTTTGGGGCTAGACCCTTCTTCAGAAA
>NC_063332.1:121127160-121155838 GCF_021869965.1 Rhincodon typus | reverse complement strand
CCCAAAACGTCAGCTTTCCTGCTCCTCTGATGCTGCTTGGCCTGCTGTGTTCATCCAGCTCTACACCTTGTTATCTCAGATTCTCCAGCATCTGCAGTTCTTACTATCTCTGAACCATTCTAATTATATACTGCTATTCCAAACTATCTGCCAGAGTCGACAAGTTTCTCATTTTCCCACATTATTCTCCACTTGCCGAATTTTACTTTTCTGTGCCATGGTGGGGTTGTACATTCACTTTGCAGCTCCCACTCTCATCTATACAAACTGCAGGAAGTGCAAACCTGTTGGACAATTGTGAAGGCTGAGGCTCCTCCATTATTGCCTTCTGGAAACACATACCTGCCTGATTTGCAGTCACACTCTCTTGTTCCTGACTGCTGATCAGAGAGGAAGACCCTTTATTGAATGGTGTGATTGCTTTCTGGATCAACATGTCCAGTTATGATGCCCTCCCTCATACATCACCTCCAGCACAATGACACTAAACTAAATCTTGACAAGCTGTAGACAGCTATTACAGTTTGTGGTTGCCTTGGATCACACTGCTGATGTCCTGGTATCATGCTGGTGATCTCTTGCTTTCTTAGGGTTGAACAATTGCAGCAGGCCTCAGTGACTCATGAGCTGCAGAAGGAATTGTGACACACTTCAGCAGGTATGCCCATTGACAAGCACACTCCACTCAGAAGCAAGCAATATATGTCACAAATATATCTACAGTATTTTGATAAGGCAGTTGGATGCTATGAGTATCAAGTCATCATTGGTCCAGAGGAGAAACAAGTGATTAACTCCCCATTAAAGATATCAACAAAATGAAAAGAATGGCTTCAAAGAGAGAGTTGAAAATCCTGCTTCACAGCTGTACAAGATATCTTTACCCATTAAATTCCAGTATGTTGAGCATTTTCACATTTAATTTCTCTGCTTTTGGTGCATAGACCCTAGTTCTGGAACTCCCTCTATATCTTTCTTTTTCTGTATCTCTCTTGCTTCCTTTAAGATGCTCCAGAAAACCTACCTTTTTAACCAAGCTTTGGCCATCTGTCATAATATTGTCATGTTTGGCTTCATGTCAATTTTTGTTTTAGAAGACTCTGTGAAGTACATTGGACATTTTATTCTGTTAAAAAGTTTTATAATACTTCTTCATGTCATTATAATACAAATAGTAATTGTAGTCACACCAGAGAGGCAAATATATGGTCAGTCTTGATATTGTTTAAGGATCTTTTACTTTTACTTTGATCTCAAAGGTAAAAGTGTAATGAAAAGGCATTTAACATTTTATTTTAAAGTAACTGCCAAATACTAAGCAATACTCATCACTAATATTGCATTCTCTGCATGCAATTTTGTTAAAAAATGTTCTCATGAATAACGAGCTGACATTATTGATTGCAGGCCAAATTTTTCACTCAATAATTGGTGCCTGCTCAGTACAGTCTTTTTCTAAAGCTAATGGTGATACATTTAGACCACATTATGTGCATCTGACTCCTTAATTTGTCACCTGCAATATGTGCACCATAGGTGAATGTGTGATGAAAGCTAAATGGTGTAAAAATTATAACTAAACAAGTTTATATGTACTCCAAAGGCGCCACTCAGTGGCTGACTAGTTAAAATCTCCATTAACGTTACAAGAGGAATGATATAATGTAATTAATTTCATTACGAAGTACTTCACATCAAAGAAAAAAGTTCAAATTTGAGAAGGCAAGGGGCATTAGAATGAATAGGCCTGAAATTAGGAAAAGGGATGTGTGATTAACTCGTGCCCATTGACTGCAAATTAGTCAGTATAACAACTTCATGCTGCCTGCTCGAAATCCAGATAGTGCTAATCACACTGTTCATTCTCTAGATTTTTCAATAAAGGGTTAATTTTATGAGGGCCTAGCAACACAAAGCTGGTCCGCACTGTTGCTCTGCCTTCATGTTTCTGGAAATAAAAAGAGATAAAATTGGATTGAATTGACTTGAATTAGCTTTATTCTCACATGCACTCAAATGAGTACAGTGAAATATTTATACATCACCACTTACAGCGCCATCTTAGATACACAGGTACCGAGGTACAGCTTCTTCAGTTACAGGACCTAAGAAAATAGAGAAATAAAATGTCCAGCATTGCAGAAATACAAGTTCAGAACAGCAGTCTTCCACCCAGACCATGCTGGCACCGAGATTCCTGTCTGCACTGGCCCTTAGCTCCAGGCAGCTCCAGGCTTCACCTTGGCGATCATGAGACTGGGAGATTGTTCTGGTATCGCCTCAAAGACGTGAGACCACACTGTGGCCATGTCAGATCAAGAGACAGCTGAACCGGTCAGAGAGGATGCCATGCCACACCATGCCGGGAGGAAGTCACTCCTCATTGTGTCTGTGCTGAGGTCAGGAGTTGTCAGGGGCCAGGAGAGAAGAAGTAAAAAAAACAAGGGGGGAGAAAAGAGAAGAAAAAGAAGAAGAACGAGCGGAGTGGATGAGCTCCAGCTGAAACGTCCTACTCCGCCACCATGGTGGTCCTCGAACTGTAATGTTGACAACTACCTTTGAGCAGAAACCTTCAATAACCACATCAGAAGATTGCAAGCTATGAGATGTTGCAAACAGTTGGAATTTCAGCCTGAAAAAAGCCAGGCACATTGATTTCATAGGTGTGGCCACTGACAATGTGATCTTGCTCTGTGCCGAGCTATGCTTGTAGCTGAAGCAGGTGAAATATTTCAGTAGGATTGTCCTGATTAAAACACAGATATCCCAGACACTTCTTTACTGAGGTATAAGTCAAAGAATGCTCATTTTATACCATGAGTGAACGGAGGCTTTTGTTGCCCTTTTCTACCACTTCCACCTCCCTCTTCCATCAGCCTGTCCCGCTTTAACAAGCTCTGTTATTCTTCAAGCTATGTTGAATTTGGAAGGGTATGATTATTAGCATGCCATGTCTGGATGCTTGTGTTTTGTGCAGGCATTTTGAAGTGAGGAAAAGGACATTCAATATCTGCTGTACTGTATAGCCACCCTGTATGATCTTGTCGCTTAAAATAATGACAGAAGGTATGAAATACTTGTAGAGCTGTAGCACCACTTTTTCAAGAACAGCTAGGGATGGGCATTAATGTTGACCCAGCCAGCAAAGCCCAGATCCTCTGAATGAATGAAACAAAATTGTGCAAGGTTAAGAAGAGAACGTTGGCTGGATTATTGATATTACAATATGCACCATTAGTATCAAATTGATGTTGCATAGTGACTGAGCTCACAAGCAGCCCATTTTGCAGAATGCCAGCAGACATTTACTTTTGCACTCCTACAACTACACTAATATGATGGTCACACACTTTACCTCACAGTTACCATTTTAAATTTAATGACACACTAGTGGTAATTTCCCATATGACCACTGTTGGCACCTTGTGGACTCTCCTTTGCTTCCAATATGTGGTACTGGGAAAAGGTTGTTTGAGTATTTCCCTACATCTAATCTTCCATTGTCTCGGGTCTACCTTGTGACCAGTGGTAATGGATACATCACTGTAGAGTATTCAAAGAAGAGGCACTGTTCATATATTACCATTGGTTTAGTACGTTCATTGCATGATAGCAATAAATCCAACTATATTAAGTCAGGCATAATAATTGGGACCTTAGGAACTTGGTACAAACACATCATCTGAAATCTAGAGTAGAACTCCTCATCTCTACATATAGCATCAGTAGAATTGGTGGAGTCAGAGTAAAATGAACATTAACCCTTACAGAATCATTACATTATACAACAAATAAAGCCGATAACTAGAGACCAATGAACACCAAATTCTCACTCTGGAACTACAATTCCTCGCTCAACATTTTCTGGCATTTTAAAAGTCAACAATAACTATAGACATAACACTAAAGTGCATTAGCACCTTGCCAATAGAAAATTCCTATGTGAGTATCCATAACCCAGACTGGTTAAATGAAGCACGATTGCAATACTCGGATTCTCACTGAAAGACACTTTCTTAAGTTTGTTTGCAATGTTCAGTTGCACTTTTGCATGCAAGAATAAAGGCTAAAAGATAGATGGACTTGTCAGGTAGTTATTTTTTAATCTGAGGCCGGTACTGAAGCGGATCAATTTGCCAAAGGCAAAGAATCCGACTGTTACCATCTCATTGTTTAAAAATGTGGACTCATGTCCCAGCAAGCATCGGTATTATTTTGAAGATTATATTATTCTGTTTCTAACAATAAACTTTGGTACGCATGTGTATTCTTCTTTCCCCTTGCATAGCCAACTTCAACAGCGCTATTACGATATTCAGTCACAATCAAATAGAAACATTTGTAGTTGATTTAGGTTACATTACTGCGGAAAGATAATGGCATGATGCACAATGGTTCTGACATGAATTGTTAAACCTTCAACTATAGTTCTGGGTAACATTTGGGTGCCACTGGTCCACGTACATTTGATAATGTACCTGATCTCTGCTCTGGAGGCTGCATTGTCAAAATGAAACAATAGCAAAAAAAGTGCTTATTTCTCTGCTTGCAGTAAAGCTGGAAATTTAATAATTTAATAGTGCCCGCAGCACTTCTTTCCTACCCAGGACATTCTTAGACCTGCTTGAAGGTATGGGCAGTTCCCCAATGCAGACAGGGCTCACAGACACGTCAAACTACAATTGCAGTCTTCTCCTGTAATTTGGGTGACTGCAGGCATGTACTGGACAGAGATAAGGCTCTAGTGAGGCATTATGAAAAATGTTGAAAGAGGAAACTTGACAAGATATCCCCCAGATTGCCTTATCAGTACAAAGGAGCATTACCGACAGATCTTTGCAATTGTTCATTGTAAGCGTAAAATCGCGTCCTAGCAAGGAGTGCTTGTCATTTTATTTTCCATAATTTTTATCCATTTATTTTCCACCATTCAGTGTTAATTCATGATTACCTGTTCACATATTATCTATTTTAATCCTTTTTACAATATATGGCATGTATTTTTGGCTCATAAACTTCTCATGACTGTAGAGCAACCTATCACTCAAGTAGACTAGGCATTTGATACAGACAGTTCATTGTATGAGCAAGCAAGATTTTCCAATCATAATAATCCTCTTAACAAAAATTGCTGTTAGTAAGGATTTTGGCTTTCCACTGGAGCAATTTGATCCAGCAACTGCCATATGTGTTATATCTGTGACACTTGGCAAAATATTAATTTCATGTCCGGAGTCCAAGTTGTTTTGGCTGACACAGTCTGTGTCTGTATATTAGAGTAAACAAATCAACAGCAATTCAATTGAACTAGAATTCAAGCATGATGATTTTAAGCTCATGTCTGTAGGCATATAAGTAAATGCTTTTTATATATTCTCATTCCAATTGGAAAATAATATGGGACATGCTGTTCTCTGGTATTTCACCATTGACAAAATAATTAAACTTTGTTCCAGAGTGACATTTTTGCAGTGTGCCAAGTGTCGTAAGTAATCTGGTAATGTTTTCAACATCGGTGACAGTGTGCCAAATGATTTAACACCTGACTGGACAATTTAACACTGTCAAATTTCAACATAGAACAAGACATTGCAAAATCCTACCACTTCACCTATCTAAAGTATCAAAAGCACATAATCTTTCTCACTTATATTTGTCAGTGTTACACTGTTGGGCCGTGATGAGCAGGTATTTTTGATCACTGCAGCCAAAAAGCTAATAGCATGGGCAAGAACATTGGGCCAAATAAATTTGTTCCAATCCTATTTCCTATTGGCTTGGAACATCAAATGAAAATCTGACCTTTGCTATATCTGTTGTCAAATAAAATAAAATGAATGTGGTCTATGTGAAAACAATGCTGTCAGTTGCGTGTGAGCTTCTGAACTCTGCATCATTTACCTAACCAAAACAGGATAGTATGAACTCTGGTTCCAATAGACTTTACCAATTGCAGGATGTGAAGATTTCTGTAACACCTTGAGAGTTTGCTATTTAATTAGCACTATGCCATCTAGAGGAATGGACAGGTATTTCAAAAGTGCAAATAATCAGATTGGCAAGGGTCTTGACTTTCAACCATAATATACCGTAGGTTGAAGAAAGTCCACTATTCATCTCTTGATTGCTGTTTCCATTGATTACAATTGAGATAAAACTTCAGGTGACACATAAAACAGGCTGTAGGCTCAGTATAATCTCTGAATTAGTAGGAATTCAGCAGCTCGAACAATGGCAAAAAAATCTCTGCAACTGACTGGCATGTTTTTTAATTGATCCTTCATGACAAGGTCAGTGTTTACTCATCATCCTCAGTTACTCGAGAAGGTGGTGTTGAGCCACCCTCCTGCAGTCCATTTAAGCAGAGAAGCATAGAAAATAAGAGGATTAGGCCATTCAGCCCTTTGAACCTGCTCCGCCATTCATTATGATCTTGGCTGATCATCAAAATCAATTGGCCGTTCCCACTTTTCCCACATATTCTTTGATCCCTTTAGCCCCAAGTATTTTTTTTGCATTTCCTTCTTGAAATCATGCAATGTTTTCTATAGTAATGAATTCCACAGGCTCACATATTCTCTGGGTGAAGAAATTTTTCCTCATGTCAGTCCCAAATGGTTTACCTTGTATCCTTAGATTGGATTCCCCCACCATCGGGAATATTTTCCCTGCAGCTGTCCTGTCTAGTCCTGTTAGAATTTTATAGGTTTCTATGAGAACGCCCCGGCCTCCCCCAATTCTTCTCAACTCTGGCAAATATAATTCTAATCGATTCAAACTCTCTTCCAACATCAGTCCTGCCATCCCAGGAATCAGTCTGACATACTATCGTTGCACTCCTTCTACAGCCAGAACATCCTTCCCACAATAACAAGACCAAAATTGCCCAGAATACTCCAGGAGTGCTCTCATTAAGGCCCTGTACAATTGCAATAAAACGTCAGTATCCTGTACTCAAATCCTCTCACTATGAAGGCCAGTTTACCATTTCTTTTCTTGACTGCCTGCTGCATCTGCACGCTTACTTTCAGCGACTGATGTACGAGGACACCCAGGTCTCATTGAAAATTCCCCTCTCTCAGTATACAACCATTTATAATAACCCAACTTCTTGCTTTTGCTACTAAACTGGATAACACTTAGTCCAGGTGGTCCTATGATGCTGTTACGAAAGGAGTTCTGTGCTTTTAACCCAGTGATGCTGAAGGAATGGTGACAAAGTTCAAAATCAGAATGATTTGTGACTTGGAGTGGAACATGGAGTTGTTAAAGTGTACCTAATGAGCAGCCTTGCTGTACATGAGTAGTCAATGGTATTGAAGTGATTGGTCTTCCTGCTTCTCTTCAGATGTCAACATTGGCTATTTAAGCTATTTCCATTTTGCAAAACAGGCCTGAGAGGAGGCATGTTTACAGCAAGTCAGGTCTATAGTAAACCAAGTGATTTCTAAAAATTAATATAACACAATTACAGAACTTCCTGTTCTGTAAATCATGGAAATCATACTGCCAAGACAAGTTCTGGGAATTCAGCATTTTTTTTTCCCCATGGGCATGGCTGTAGCTGTTCAGTTTCTCTAGAATATCAATTTCAATATTCAATGGCCTCTCACTGTGCTCTCATCATCTTATGAAGCCTGGCAGGATCCACAAAGCTTAAGAAATCCATATTTTGGCTGTTAGAAGACAGAATAAGATATTAGTACTATTTAATATATTTAAATATCTGACCTGACAATAGACTTAGTGTATCGGGCTTAAGTGCTTGAACACAATTATTTCTTTGATTGTCTCAATGGTTTATCTGGGAGAAAGGCTTTTAAATGGAAAGGCAAATGCATGAGTAGTTGGGGTAAGAGGCTTCAGATCATGTGACTATGTAATTCAGGTCTGGATCAATTAATGAGAATAACAAACAACCACAATTATCGCGATCAGAGCTGATGCTGGGAATGTTTTAGTTATGGCTTAAGGTACAAAATTGGCTGTTGGAAAATAATTTAGACAGGGAATGCCATAATGGACAAGGAATCTCAGGTGACTTATCTATTGTATGGAGCATCCAAGGAACTATACATAAAAAGAAAACTTTCCCCTCAATCTCCCCAGGACTATTTCAACACGACCTCCAATTTTATCTTCAAAGATGACCTGTCATTATTTACATGTTGTAAATCATAGTTGTAGACTTAGCAGATTCTGTTCACATGAGTATTTCATTTATGAACTTTATGAATTCTTTGTAATTTTGCTCTGTACTTTCACAACAGATATATATAATCAAATTATGTTTAATTTCTAGTGTTAGCTTCCCTATATTTAGAAACAATTTCAGTAAATCAGGGTAAGAAAAGCTTTATTCAGAACTGAGCTTTCCTTCACAGTTGGAGTGAACAGTTAATATAGTCATGACATAATTTTGAATTTCATTCTGTTTGTGCATGCCAATGTCAACGTGGTATGATGGCTTTTTCCAATGATAGTCTTTCCTGCAATGTTCTAAAAGGTTATAGTGACATGAGTTCCTGTTTAATCATTTGATTTCTATCCTGTCATTTACATAGTACATTTTCGGCTTTTGTTTAATTTTGTTTATTCAGGGGTTACCAAAAAAATACTTACATACAGACCAGATCAGTTGAGTATTGTTAAAAATTTAACTCATGAATTGAACTTCATGATTAATTTTCAAGCTGAAGAATTTTCCAACCCTGATCAGCCCCTGAGTTTTATAAGATTTCTGTAATCAGTAAATCCATGAACTTAAGGGCTATTCATCAAAAGGCAACAGACAAATCTTTAATTCTTCATTTTAACTCCTATCAAAGAGCAACTGGAAATATTTGCATTTTGGGTTTAATAGGTGTCTGAATTTGTACTTTCATGAAGTTCCTTACTTTATTATGACTAATATAGGGTTGAAGCTTACGATTTTTAGCCTAAGTATGTGTTGTACAAGCTTGTAAGGGGCCTCTTGCCATGCAGTCTAGCAAGTTTCTCAGCAAAACTTGCCTCTTATACTCCTTATACACTCACAACTGTGTGGCCAAATTCTGCATTAACTCCATTTACAAATTGCTGATGACACCAACACAGTGAATAAAAACCAAATGAAAACCAAAAGAACTGCGGATGCTGTAAATCAGGAACAAAAACAAAGTTGCTGGAAAAGCTCAGCAGGTATGGCAGCATCTGTGGAGGAGAAAACAGAGTTAACGTTTCGGGTCTGGTGACCCTTTCTCAGGAACTGTTCTCCCAGTTCTAAGGAAGGATCACCGGATCCGAAACGTTAACTCTGTTTTCTTCTCCACAGATGCTGCCAGACCTGCTGAGCTTTTCCAGCAACTTAGTTTTTGACACTACCATGGTGAGTTGGATTTTAAACAATGACGAGATAGAATACTGGAAAGAGATAGAGGGCTTTGTGGCATGGTTTAAAGACAACAATGTCTCCCTCAATGTCAGCAATAGAGCTGGTCATCAACTTCTGGAATCAGAGTGGAATACCAATTTCCCTTACTTGGCCATGTAAACATCCCTGTGTGAATCAATGATGCTGAAGTTGAGATGGTTGAGATCTTCAAGTTCCTAGGAGTAAACATCAGCAACAATCTGTCCTGGTCCATCCACTTTAATGCCACTGTCAAGAAAGCACACCTGTGCCTCTACTTCCTCAGAAGGCTAAGGAAATTCAGCATGTCCACAATGACTCTTACCAATTTTTGTAGATGCACCATTGAAAACATCATATCCAGATGCATCACAATGTGCAATGGGAAATGTACTGCCCAAGACTGCAAGAAATCACAGAGAGTTGTGAACGCAGCCCAGTCGATCACACAAACCAGCCTTCCATCTATTGAGATAACAAGGTGTAGAGCTGGATGAACACAGCAGGCCAAGCAGCATCATAGGAGCAGGAAGGCTGATGTTTCGGGCCTAGACCCTTCCTACTGCCTTGGGAAAGCAGCAAATATAATCAAAGGCCCCTCCTACCTCAGTTATAGTCTCTTCCACCCTCTTCCAACTGGCAGGACATACAAAGGTTTGAAAACAGGTACCAACAGATTCAAGAACAGCTTCTTCCCCACTGTTATCAGCCTTTCAAATTGGCCTTTCATATATTACAGTTGATCTTTCTCTGCACCTTCTCTATAGCTGTAAAACTATATTCTGCATTCTGTTCTATTATCCTGATGTACTTGTGTATGGTATAATTTGCCTGGATAGCACACAAAACAATACTTTTCATCGTATCTTGGTATATGTGACAGTAATAATTCAAATCATATTAAATCATTAACTACTTACTCCAAACTATAACTACATAACTCCTATGGCATTTCTCAGGTCTGATTCTAGTTTCATCTTGCCACACACCATTGCTGGAGCAACCTACCGCTGTTGGGATAGCCCAGAATTGACCTCTATCCCTTGTCTCTGTGCAGTCTTTAAAAACCGGTTGTGCACCCAGACAAATCCTGTCAGTCCAGAGAAGCCCTGAACAATTCCTGAGTTTTCTGCAGACATCGCAAACAGGGGAAATTGGTGTCTCACTTTGCCCTGGAGGTCCTGCTGGAAGAAGTGCTGCAGGATGACCTATTCACCAGGAACAGCAGAGGAGGCCACAACCCTAGATTATGCCAGCTGGCCCGAGATTACTACCTGGGTCAGTGAAGTCTCAGTCAACTGGAGGAATATCTAGAAATTCAAGAAGGAAGTTAATGTACTTTTCCACTCTGCCAGCGTACGCGCCACTACCTCACTCTTGTTTGATCTTTGTTAACGTACCTTTTATTTTTGGCACTTCCTTTGGAACCAGAAATTATATACCAGGTAGACAAATGATAAATCTGAACAGGAACACATTATTGACCATGCTCACATTTCCACAGCTGGGGCAACACCCCCAAATACATACACAACAGCACCCACCTCCCTCATGCTCCACCACTCTCACTATTAATCATAGCATCTTCCTTTGTTGCCAGTTAAAAGCTTGTGACCAGGGCACAACATAACTTTTTTTCAAGGGCTGCTCTTAAGATTTCCTGAGGGCTACTTTTGATTTCAAAGGACCACATTTTGATTCGCAGGGCTACTTTTCTAGTTTCACTAAATTCATAAATGGATGATGTAGTTACTCAGTAACAATATACTCTGTATTTAGATTGATATATGGGGTTTTTAGACACACACAGAATAATTAAATTAAAGTGATCAGTGCCACTTCTTCAGTGAAAGTGAAAGCCACAACACACAAGGCAAGTATTGATTCTGAAGACATTATTTAAATTAGCACAAGACAATAAGCTACTAATGCTTTTTAAATAAAGAAATACACTTCTACATAATAAAAGCCATCACCCTGAATACACTTTCTATTGACCAGTGAGGTGACAGCTAAATGTTACATGTCTGTCTTTAATATAGTCATTCCATCTCAAATGATTCATTATACATAGCACACACCATGTAAATACTAATGAAATAAAATTGTCATATTAAATTATAGAATTGACATAATATTTATTGTAAAACACCCACTGCATTTTTCTCCCACAGTTTTTTTATTCATTCATGGGAGTCACATGTAGGCCAGATCAGGTAAAAACAGCATTTTCCTTCCCTAAAGGACATTAGTGAACTAGACGGGTTTTTCCGAATATTGACTGCCATTTAATAGTCATAATTAAACTCCTAATTCCAGATTCTAATTGAATTTAAGTTCCACCATCTAGCATGGGGTTAGTTGAAGCCAGATCCCCAGAATATTACCTGGCTCTCTGCCTTAATAGTCCAGCAGTTATGCCATTAACCCATTGTCTCCCTTTGTAACATTGTTATATGTTAAGTATGTTACATAGTAGCTCTTGAATCCCTGGAGCTCTACCATAGAGACTCTACAATTTGCAAAGAAATCATTACCCCAGTTTTCCTCTTCCTAGTGAGCTGAGTATTCCTTTGTTGAAAGGTTTTGAATGCTTTTCTACCCTTTGCAGTGCTTCTCCTAACTTTAAGATCGTTTTCATCCTTTGCACACTCTGTCTCCCCAGATCATCCTCCCTGGGCTCATTCACCCACTTTGGCCACGCTCACTTGAAAAATTGGTAAAAATGATCAAACCTGCTCTAATGAAAGTATTCAACAATACTTGTATTGCTGGACAATATTGTCACTTGTGCTGCCTTCTTGCACCACCATGCCACAGTTCAGGATAGCCGTACCACCTTTTCTTTGAATTTGGAGGTTGGTTTCTTGTTGAACAGGGTGATAGCTTTGTGCCTAGCAAATTAAGGGTCTTTGATTAAGCTTTGTAATTGAACTGAATCACGCACCCTCTCCTCTGCCTTGCAATTTGCCTGCATCATATGCTGTTCTACCTGTTCGAACATGATAAAAAAACTGTAATCTGCAATAAATCAGGGAGCCTACCATTGCGAATTTAAACAATCTCATCCCTTAATGCCACATTATCAAAAAAAATTGGTTGTGGTATGCATATCCTCCAGTGAGAGTTCTGAGTTCCCAGGCTGCTGAGACCAGTGGTTACTATGGATGAGATGAATAACAAAATTTTCAGGGCTAGAATAAGCATTGAACATTCTAACACTGACTAAAAATCATCCAAGGTTTCAAGAAAAGACTCCCCAGTAATAGGGCCAACTGAACATAAGAAAATACCGACACAGAGCTTTTACAGGTACAAATGGAGACCTGAACCTATTGATTTGATTCAATTTTATTGCCACATGTATTTTACCGTAAGAATACAATGACACACAGTGAAAAGCTTCATTTGTCACCACAATACAGCACCATTTTGAATAATTTGAGAATAAGGAAGAAAAGAGATAGATATAGCTTGAAGAGAGTCCATCCGTCCTGATCCAGCTTATCACCATCAACAACAGCTACACCGCCATTCCTCCACCACCGCTTCGCCGCCATCTACACTGGACCAAACCAACATCGAAGTTGCCGATCCTCAGGTGCCATCTTTGCCACTGGGCTGATATTTCTCCTGCCACTGCCTCACCACCGCCTGCACCCGACCAACCAACGTCAGAGTTGGGTCTCTCACCACTGGTCCACTTCAATGTTGCTGTGATGCCCTCCCTCCATCACTTCACCGTCGACAGCACCAAACCCAACCAACAACTAAGTTGCCTATCCTCAGGCACCATCCTTTGTCACTGGACCCACCTCACCAGTGTCACCTGGTGTCACAGTCGCCAATTCCAGGTCCTGTGCGCGCTCCAGAAAAATAAATAGGGGCTCACTCGAGATCTGCGCTGGACCCATTCCCCTTAGTTTGTGTTTTGCAACTTCCATGAAAGTGTCTGTATCTGTCGTTCAACAGCATCAAAGGTGTGTGGAAAACGCAGAGATTGCTTGATAAATGTGGATGGCTACCATTTCAGAGTATGTCACCCTTTCCCTCACTTCAGGGCATCTTTAAGTCATTGTATCCAGGTATTCTTTTCAAAATTGTTTTTGTCATGGTTGTTAATCGTTCCTCACAAATCTTCATATTCCTTGCAGAAAAACACCCATCCTAAAATCAGAGATAGTAAGAACTGCCCAGCCCCATCCCCCCGTCTCTATTTATTTCTGAGCTCCCTTACCACTCCCCCATTTCTGAAGAAGGGTCCCAACCCAAAACATCAGCTTTCTTGCTCTTCTGATGCTGCCTGGCCTGCTGTGTTAGTCCAGCTGCACACTGTCTTATACCTGTCCTAAAATGTTGTCTCTAGTGCTACTACCATGTTTAGTCTGGGTTCTTCTGTTTGTCATTCAAGTTTAGGCCAGCCTTCCACTTTCCTTTAGTACAATATTTATTGACAATCAGTACACGATGGTAAGACTGCACGGCTCCATGCTTTGATCTGTACTAGTCCTGACCTTCCAGAAAGGTCCGAACACATATCTATGGAGGTCACAGTTATGCCAGAGACTCTTAGATGTTGTTTAATTTCAGGGCAGCCTTGGACCCTCCTGTTTGGAAAGTGACAATTTGTTGCATGTCCAAAATTGTACATTGTTTAAATTTCAAGATGAACAAGAATTTTTGTCCCTCAGTAGAATCCTTACAAAGCTGTTCAGTTAAATTTTTTAAGTGATACATTTAGTTCCGCACTTACTTCGAAGTCTCCCTCGTTACACTCAATTTAGAAGTCTTATTCTCAAAATTAACTCCTTCTTTTAACTTTTCAACTCTTTCCTCGATATATCCAATGCCCTCTGAGCTCTTGAAAAGTATTCATTCTCGCAGGATCCTTTGCTTTATGCATCAAAGTGCAATCTGTAGGACTGTTGTTTTCCTGGACATGACTTCCATCAAACTGCATATTGCAGTGAAGTGCCATATATTTGTTCTGATGGATAAAGTGATAATCCCTTGGCAATATTTGAACAAGACCAGTAAATACTACTAGGGCTCTTATCAAAGTTCCTCCTTCCACAGACATCAACAATCACACCATTACAATAATTGGTCTTTGGTTGTTATGCAACCTCATTATCCACAAAATAGCTGCTGAATTTACCTAAATATCTACATTAGTTGCACTGGGAGAGAGGCAATGGCACAGTTGTAATGCCACTGGACCTGGGTTTGAATCCCAAAATGGCAGATGGTGAAATTTGAATTCATTAAAATCTGGAATTATAAGATGGCCGAAAGCAACCAGAAAACCATTGTTGCAAAAGCTAATGTGCTTTTGGGGAATAAAAAATAACAACCATCTATTATAAGTCTGATTGGCATGTGACTCAAGATCCACAGTAATGCAGTTGACTATTAATTGTCCTCTGAAGTGGCCTAGCAAGCCATTCAGTTGTATTACACCTCTTGGAAATCTAAGCAAAGCAATGAAACCAGGCCAACCACTTGGCATCATCCCAGGCACCCACACTAACATACATAACCCTGTCAACCCTACAAAGCCATCCAAATCAAAACTGGGGGCTTATACTAAAATTTGGAATGCTGTCCAACAGACTGGTCATGCTATTGCCTAACATGGTCATACTCACTAAATTATAACTTGTGGACAATGTTCCAGAAACCTCCATCACCGTCCTTGGGCATGTCCTGTCCCATTGGCAGTTCAGACCCACTACACATGGTAATACTATGTTTTCTAATTTGGAAACAAAATCAGGAATTGCTGGGAAACCTCAGCAGGTCTGGCAGCATGTGGAGATTAAGCAGAGTTAATGTTTCAGGTCCAACGACCCTTCTTCGGAACTGAAGAAATGTAAACTCTGCTTTCGTTCCACAGATGCTGTCTGAGCTTTCCCAGCAATCTATGAGTTTGTTCTGATTTCCAGCATCTGCAGTTCTTTGGTTTTGTTTGTTATATAATGTAGAAACAGTTGCCCAGGGAGTCCTCAGCATTGACTCCGAGCCCCATGAATTCTCATGAAATCAGGTCAAACTTAGGCAAGGAAACCACCTGCTGACCACTACTCACTGCCCATCCCACCTCCCTCGGGCGATGAAACAGTTCCTTTCCATGTTGAACAGCATTTGGAGGAAGCACCGAGGGCACAGAATGTACTCTGGTTGGAGTCTTCAATATCCAGTGCCAAGACTGACTGACCTCAGTGACACCAGTACTGACTGACTTGGCCAATGCTTAAATTACATTGCTGATAGAGTGAATCTGCAGCAAGGTGTGAAGGAATCAACAAGAGAGAAAAAGCTACTTCATCTTGACCTCACCAAACTACCTATCGCAGATGTTCCGCTCCATAACAGTATTGTTAGGGGTGAGCCCACAGTCCGTTTGGAAACAAAGTCCCATCTTCACATTGAGGATAACATTCATCGTATTGTGTGGCACTATCACCGTGCTAAATGGACAAACTTCCAACAAAACTAGGAACTCAAAACTGGGCATCTATGATTTGCTGTGTCCCATCAACAGCAGCAGAGTCCAACATAATCTGTAACCTCAACATTCAGCATATCCCCAATTCTTACCTTAATATCAAGCCAGAGAATTAGCCTTGGTTTAATAAAAAGAGCTTGTCAAAAGATTGCCTAGAATCTGCAGTCCAGCAACATCCAGTGGTAAATGGTAGTGGACAATTAACTAAAAGGAGAAGCTTCCACATATATACTTATTCTCAACAACATTGCACCGCCGTGCAAAAGGGAAAGCTGAAGCATTTGCAACAATCTTCAGCCAAGGTGCTGAGTAGATGATTTATATTGGTCTCTTCTGGAGGTCTCCAACATCACAGATGCCAGTCTTCAAACAATTCCGTTCACCCAAGCATTCTAAGAAGCAGATGAAGACACAGTATGCTGCAAAGGCCATTGGCTTTGACAACATTCCGGTAATAGTACTGAAGACATGCTCCACAACTGGTCCTGCCTGTCACTAAATCATCCCTGCAATGTGGAAAATTACCTAGTCATGTCCTGTACGCATAAAGTAAGACAAATCCAACTTGGCCAATTATCACCCCATCAGTCTACTATCAAGCTTCAGGAAAGTGATGGAAGGTGTCCTTAACCATATTACGAAGCAACAGTTAATAACTTGCTCACTGATGCTCAGCCTAAGTTTCACCAGGGCCATTCACCTCCTGATCTAATTCAAGCAAGGCCAAAAGAACTAAATTTTCAGGCTTTTTACTTACCTCAGTTCCTTCTTCCAGCTTAAATTTACATGTTTGATCTTGAAGTATGAAGTCCCTAACGCTTTTTGAAGTACCTTTCTGAATTACGAAAAGCAAAACGCATTTACTGTTGAATAACAAGCTGAAAATTGTTATATATAATGTACTCATTGTTATATATTGTGGATTATATGTTGTTGTATTCAAAATTTGATCTATATATATGATCAAGGCATCATAAATATAGGAGTTAGTGAAAGAATACATCACTGAATGTTAATCTAGCACACTTGAACAAAATATACCAAAAGTTATATCAACCTTTCAGATATGGATATTTCTAATACATAGGATATATCAGAGGTCTTTAATTCTTGATAACTCCTTTTTTTAATTGCTAGCAACATATCCTCAAACATGAAGCAAAGAGTCATAGAGATGGTTACAAACACTTCGGTCCAGCTCATCCATGCCGACTAGATATTCCAGTTAAATCTAATCTCATTTGCCAGCATTTGGCCCACATCCCTCTAAACCCTTCCTATTCATATACCCATCCCACTTTTAGATGTTGTAATTGTCCCAGCCTCCACCAGTTCTTCTGGCAGCTCATTGCGTACACACACCACCCTCTGTATGAAGAAGTTGCCCCTTAGGTCCCTTTTAAATCTTTTCCCTCTCAACTTAAAACTATGCCCTCTAGTTTTTGACTCCGCCATCCCAGAGAAAAGACCTTGTCTATTTATCCCATCCATGCCCCTCATGATTTTATAAACCTCTATAAGGTCACCCCTCAGCCTTCGACGCTCCAGGGAAAATAGACCCAGCCTATTCAGCCTCTCCCTATAGCTTAAACCCTCCAGCCCTGGCAACATCCTTGTACATCTTTTCTGAACCCTTTCAAGTTTCAAAACATCCTTCTTATAGGAGGGTGATAGCAGTGGGAAACTCCTGGCCTGTCTGTAATAATGTTGTTTCCAACCTCTAGGTAAAGACAATAACAATGCCCCTGTCATTCTGTCTTCAATGTCAGGAAGCCTAGAGGACCTTGGCTTCAGCTATTGAAGGAGTCAGTTCAATAATCCTTCATTTAGCTCCTGGAGATTAGGTGAATTGCGGGTAGAGACAGTATTGAAACTTTGTGCACATTGTCCATTTGAAAATCAAAGCTTTTCTGCGACAACAAAAATGAAATGAGTGGACACAGACTTTTTAAAAGATCAAATAAAACTAATTTACCAATTTTATTCATTCCCCATTAACTATTAAGCCCAACCTATTCCTGCAACAATTAATAAATAAAGCAAGATCTCAGGCACCTAAAAAGGTCATTGCTTAGTGAGACTGGATTACAGCACCAAAGGAAGCCTGAAAAGCATATATTGATCCAGTCTGACAGCTCCTGCCACTATGACTGTGAAACAAAGGCGCTTAAAGCTGTTACCATTAATACCTTCCATTATCTTTGAAGACTATTGAAATTGCAATGCACTGTACAAGATTTATCGGCAGGTAATTAGCTCCATGTATCTTAGCAGTGTAGATCTCTTTAGCCTACTAATACTAGCTCAAAGGTCATATGCAGGGGATTTGGGTTTAACTAACCTTTGACCTAACTAAGGATAGAGTATGCCGACTATTAACCCAAAGGAGCAATGCCAAATATTGTGTAGTGTAAACCTAAGATATTTGAGCAATTTTGATCGGTAGTAAGTACCATTTTACAGAAGTGATCAGAAGATTCAGATGAAAACAAGCGATCACTATGGCATACATATCTTTTAAATGAGCGCAATTGTCCTATAAATAAAATGACTGTGATTATATAGTCTCTTTCATGAACTCAAGACTCCTCAAAGTACTTGGCAGCTGATTAAGTACTTATGATGATTTTTTCACTGCTGTAACATAGAGAAATGTGGAACCCCACGTGTGCAACACACAATCCTGAAAGAGCATTGAGACATAAAACCAGACAGTCTGCTTTAGTGGTGCTGTTTGAAGAATAAATTGGTCAGAACACTTAGTGAACTTCCATGTTCCTCTTCAAATAGTGCCATGAGGCAAATAGGGCATCAATTTGTTATCTCATCTAATAGCTGGAACCTCTGACATTGCAGTACTCCATCTAACCTACACTGAAGTGTCAGCCTGCTTTATATGCTCAAGTGTCTGGCATAGGAGTTAAACACACAACCCTCCTCAGCTCAGAAGTGCCAATATTTTTACTTAGCCAAAACTCACATTGAATAAAATGCACAGAAATTGCTGGAGAAACTCAGCAGGTTTGGCAGCATCTGGGGAGAGAAAGCAGAGTTAATGCTTGAAGTCCAGTGACCATTAGTGAAATTTTCACAAGAGTTCTTTCATCTTCCCACCAAGTTAACAGTAAGAGACGGAAATATGTCCATGAAATTTCAGGATCAATATAACATCTGAAGCAAAGGTCTAGTGGAAAGTCCATTAATACTTTTAAAACAAAACCATTTAAACTACTTTGGAGATATTATGAAATCCCAGAGTTTAACTCATATTCCTACATTATCTTAGTAATGGATTGAGAAAATGTGTGCTCAGTGAAAACATGATGGTTTCATCCAAACATGACTTATCCCATATGTACTTTCAGTTAAACAAAATCTCTTAGCTTTACCAGCATTCATTTATACCATCAAATGATTGTAATTTGATCAGGGTGACAGTTTCCACTAAAGCTTCTATATGTACCCTTAAGGACAGAGTAAGGATTTCTACTCAGTAGAAGTCTGAGGGGAAACAATTCAGGTTGCAAACTGGTGACATTGAAAGAAAAAAAAAATTTCCATTTTCGGGTGGAATATGTGAGCAGACTGACCAAAAAGTGCAGCTGTTTATTCAGAACAAGTGTCAGTCCAGAGCTGTACTACATGGTTAATGTCATTTTCCCCAGGCATGGCAGTCAAGGGGAGTTATGCCACCCCCCGAATTTGTGAGGAGGATCCTGAAACTGCTACTGGAAGGGTGGTGCCGATGTGGAACTTCCTCTTGCCTCAGGCCTGGCTGTGGCGGCCATGACACCAGACCATGCCCACCTGATGTGAGCTTGCTACCCAGGTTAAAGCTATCTGAAGGAGCACTGTAGGAAGAAGCTCAATGGCCATCTCCACTCTGCTAGTCTAAGTGTCACCATCTTCTCTTTGATACCTTACCTTCACTCTATCGCTGCTACTGTACCCACCTCCGATCAAAGGCTCACGCTTTGTAAATCTCATTATTATCAGCAACATGTTCCCTCACCCACTCACACCCTCCCCAACCACCGATACCACCAACGCTGTTTGCCCTCTTTATTGCCCACTTTCTTGCTCATGACACCTCCCCAGTTCTGCCCACAGTCATAGCTATACCACCTCCTTTCCTCTTCTGTAATGCCTCCTTGTCTCTCATACCATGAGGAACACAGACCACAAATGGGTAGAAAGATTTAAAACAACTGGAGTTCTGTCCATCATTCAACTCCTCACACCTTATGAGGGGAGGATTCTGACTCTGACTGCTCCAAGCAAAACCTGCTGCCAACTAACAAAAGCTTCCTGGCTTTATGTCTGTGCTAAATAGCAAAGCAAGACGGCAGTAATTAGACCATGGTATTTCTGGCTGAGGGGGCAAAGCATTAAAAAAAAATGCAGGGCAAGGCAGCAATGCTGTGAATATCCAAGTGGGGTCAAAGTGAGCAAAGACTATGACAGTGAACAAAGACCACTGTGAGGCAACTTCATCCAGTCCACGAACTGAATGTGTGACCCCAAACACAGAGTGCCCTTGTTGCAGCATTACAATGATAGCACCAATCCAGTCCACAATGCATCACTGACAAGCAGAATATCTGGTAAATGAAGACCCATGGGGGTCTTGGAGGCTGGAAAACATCAGATGCCAATTTCTGTCGATGTAGGGGACATGCGGCTGTAGCCCATGGAGCATTTCCTGAAATGTCGGTGCCAGGAATCCACCATGGAGCTCTTTTGGATCAAACTGAATCCGCCAGGCAAAAGCAATGTTTTCCTTGTTGAGTTTGCCAACATCTAGTTCATTTGGCGAGTTTGGTAAGATGAGAATCTAAATATTCACGAGGCAAGTTATGGTGTACACCACAAGTTATTTAACAATCAATAAACACCATGCCACTTGTGAACAGCATAAAAGATGGAGAGAGATGATCTCAATATCCATAAGGACTTCGCCACACTTGTTGCCAAATTCTTCCATACATCTCTCCATAAACCATATTTCTCAGACCCCAATAAGATTTCACCTTAAGATCAGGAGTGAAAAGTGCGTTTTTCCCCAAAGTTAACCTCTGCAGAGAGAAATCTATTTTCTTCCCCCTTTATCCGCCATGTATCTTTTTCAAAAATTAATTTTATGGAATGTGGGCTTCGCTGACTAGTGCATCATTAATTGCCCACCCCTAGTTGCCCTTAAGAAAGTGGTGGTAAACTGCATCTTGATTTGCTGCAGTCCATTTCATGTAAGTGCACCCCTAATGCTGTTAGGAAGGAAGTTCCAGCATTTTGATCTGGCAACAGTGAGGGAATGACAATATTATTCAAGTCTGGTTGGTGAGTGGCTTGGAGGGGAACTTGGAGGTGGTGGTTTCCACATGTTGTTGCTGCCCTTGTTCCCTTGTCCATCCAGACTGTAGTGGTCTTGGTTTGAAAAGAGCTGAATAAAGATCCTGATGATTTTCTTTCAGATGGTGTACACTGCTGATTGTGTGTGTGTGTGTGTGTGTGTGTGTGTGTGTGTGTGTGTGTGTGTGTGTGTGTGTGTGTGTGTGTGTGTGTGTGTGTGTGTGTGTGTGTGTGTGTGTGTGTGTGTGTGTGTGTGTGTGTGTGTGTGTGTGTGTGTGTGTGTGTGGTGTGTGTGTGTGTGTGCATGTGTGGGTGCATGTGTGTGTGTACGTGTGTATTTTGACATTAAAAACTATGTTAATCAGTTTTACATCTTTGCTGAATAAGATTTTATTTTATAAGAAATCAATAATGTTTTGAAAGCTAGTCCACAATTCATTTATTTCAAAATAAATTATATGATTGGCTATAAGAGGAATCTGGTAGAACAATTAAATGTATGTGACATGCAGACTAGTGGAATTAAAGACAATGCATTCATTTCAACTTGGTCAAATGGAAAAGCATGGGCTCATCTCATGTACCTGTTTCGGACAACACTTAATTGGGAGTAGAGTTTTAATAATTCAGAAAGGATAAAAGGAAAAGCACCAATTATTTTGTGCATTATTATATCTAAATGGTTTTGGTAGTTAAGAAAACATTTCTGGAGACGCATGCTTATGTCTGAGTAATTTAAAACAAAAGGAAACACGGATTGGTTAATTTAATTCATGGTCAGCTTAGAATTAAAAGCAGGGTCTAGCAAAGCAAATGTATGAACATATCAACAAATAGTAGGAGTAAGCCATTTAGCCCCTTGAAATTGCTTCACTATTAAGATCATGACTGATCTGATTGTAACCTCAAATACATATTCCCACCTGTCCCTGGATAAACTTTCAAACATCATTGAATCAATATCACAACATTTGAAATTAAAAGAAAGGCAAAGCAAACCAGAAAAAGAATCACATTGGACTTTAATTGTTAAGTCTATTTCCTCTTCACAAATGCCCCCAGATCTGTTATGTTCTCCAGTATTTTCTGCGCATTTTTTATTTCAAATAGTATTCAGTCAAGATGGCAAGAATTCAGTTGAAGATGAAGCAGCTTTAAAAGGAAACAGAATTTGGAATGGAAAGTAGTGAACTTGAAAGAGAAGCACTTCAAATTGAGAAAAAGAAGAAAGAGCGCTTAGAGACAGAAGGGTAAAGGAATAAAAGTTTGGTCAAAACTAGAACTTCAAATGAAAGAAAAGGACAGAAAGGTAGAATGGCAGATTAAAAGGCAGTAACTAAACAAAAAATGAAGCCTTTGTTTCCAGGGAACATTCAGATGAGGAAAAAATTGAATCCAAGACAAAACCCAATAGGGAACAGATTAAATTGGTGCAAGTTCTCCCAAAATCTGATGAAAGGGTCATTAAGGCATTTTTAATTTCTTTTGGAAATATAGCAAAGCAGAATAGGTGGCCAAAAGAAAACTGGACAATGTGCATAAAAGCAGTATGATAGGCAGAGGGTATGAGGTTTATGTTTTGATTTCCGAGCAGTCCTCTGTAGATTATAAGGTAGCATGTGAGTTGCTTCCTAAGGCTTAGAGGCAAATATCTCAGAATATCCAGAAGCAGTAAGAATTCAAGAAGGTAAAACAAAATAGTTCCGAATGTTGGTTATGGGCATTGAAGTTGGAAACTAAAAATAAAACCCTGATGGAAATAATTTAAAATTCACTCCCTCCATTATCAAAAAAAAAACATAGAAAGTCAGATGATTGCAAGGGCAAGACAGCCACCTGAGATGGTTTATGATTATGAAGGGTTCCACAATTACACAAATAGGGTAGAAAGTATAAGCATGAAAGGGAAAATAAACGACAGCTGGGAATCCGCCAGGATCTCTTCTTCAGGCTGGAGAACAAGACACTGAGGATTGAAGTGATGTCTGAAGGCCACAAAGCCAATGCAGAGAAAATTGCCCTGAGCGCAGCAGACTGAGTTGTGTCTCTGACTGCAGGTGTGAGATCAGGTATGAGGAAAGAAGCAAATATAATGACTTGGAGGAAGGAAGTGAATGTACGGTAGCCAAATTTGTGGAAGACACAAAAATGGGGAGAAAAGCAAGTTGCGAGAGGGATACAAACAGTTTACAGAGAGACATCGATACATTAAGTAAGCGTACAAGAAGCCAGCAGATGGAGTATCATGTGGGAAAATGTGGACTGTTCATTTTGGAAGGGAAAAAGAAAAATAAAGTATTATTGGGAGGGAGAATAACTCCAGAAAACTTCAACTCAAAGAGGGATATGTGAGCACAAAACACAGAGACCTAGCACACTGCTGCAGCAGTTAATCAGGAAGGCTAATAGAATGTTGGCCCTTATTTCAAGGGGGTTGGAGTTTTGCAACTGTACAATGTGCTGGTGAGACCACATCTAGAGTGCTGTGAACAGTTTTGGTCCCCTTATTTAAGGAAATACATCATTTCATTGGGGTTAGTCAGAGAAAGTTCACTAGAATGATCTTTAGTATGGAGGCATTGTCTTTGGAGCAAAAATCGAATAGATGGGTCTTTACTCATTTGACTTTAATAGAATGAGAGGTGGTCGGCGTCGTTCAAACGTATGGGATTCTTAAGGGGTTTGACAGGGTAAATGCTGTTCTGAGGAAGGGTCACTGGACCCAAAATGTTAACTCTGTTTTGTTCTTCACATATGCTGCCAGACCTGCTGACCTTTTCCAGCAACTTTGTTTTTATACCTACAAAGTTAAACGGCCAATTGGCACAAGGTGAAGGTGAAGTGGAAACTCAAGAAGTTCTGATTTGCATTATACGTGGGATTGTGATGAAGATGTGGAGACTTCCTCATAGACCTGCTAGTGTAGAATGGGTTACTGTTCGCCAGGTAATTGAACAGTACCTTCAAAGATAACCGATAAACTTCCTATAGCAGGATATGTAGGGATTTGTAAAACCCAACCATGCATAGGTCATAATAGCCAGGTCTCCACAGGATGGTGTTGCAGGTATGTAAATTGTACCATACATGCCACATGGTGGAAAAATCATAACATGCAATAAAACCAGCACCTCTAATTGCCATACCAGTAAGAAAGGAACTTAAGTCAGGATAATTACAAAGAAATGAAGGCAGAGTTGACTGGATTGAACTGGAAAAGCTGTTTCACGGAAAATAAAATATGGTTGATGAACAATGGGAAACATTTAAGAAAATGGTTTATGACTCACAGTGAAGATATATCCCAGTGAAGATAATTCTAGGAAGGGGAAAAACCAAACATGGTTAGCCAAGGAAGTTAAGATATCATCAAATTGAAGGGGAAAAAATGACACAAATGTGGTAATGATTAATAGGAGGGTGAGGTTTTGTAAAGCTTTAAAAACCAACAAAAGATGACGAAAAGAAAGAGAAAAAACTATTAAAGTAAACACATAAGCAATGTACAAATGGGCAGTAAGAGTTCTTTAAATATATAAAAGGGGAGAGAGGTTTTAAGGTGGATATAGACTCCCTAGAAAATGAGGTTGAGGAAATAATAATGGGGAACCAGGAAATGGCAGTAAGAGTTAAACAAGTACTTTGTATCAGCCTTTAGGATAGACTACACAAACAGTATTCCTAAAGTACTAAATCAAGAGGGAAAAGTTGAGGAGAAAATAAATAGTACAGCTATCACTGGAGAAACACACCAGGGAAACTAATGAGGCTAAAGGATGATAGGTCAACTGGACCTGAAGGATTTCATCCTAAGATATTAATGGAGGTGGCTATAGAAATAGTGGATGTTCTGATAGTAGTCTTCTAAGGATCTTTGGATCCTGGAAAAGTCCTTGAGGTTTGGAAAACTGCCAATGTAATATCCTTATTCAAAAGGGGATGGAGACACAAACCAGGTAACTATAGGCCAGTTAGCCATTAGGAAAATGGTAGAGTCAATTAGAAAGAATACCAGAGCATTTAGAAATCCAGTAGAGTCAGTGTAGGGTCATGAAGGAATTATATGAGAAGATAATGAGAGGATAGATAAAGGGGAAGGAGTGGATGCAATATACTTAGGTTTCTAAAAGATATTTGATAATGTACCATAATGGATAGAGGATTGAATAACTAATAGAAGATGAGAGTTGGAATAAGGGAAGCATTTTTAGAATGGCAACTAGTGGTGTGCTACAGGTATCACTTCTGGTGCAACACTTATTTACAAGATATAGCTTGGATAGGGGAAGTGCATTGCTATTGCCAAGTTTGCAGGTGACACAAAAATAAATGAGAAGGCAAATGGTAAGGATGACAGAAAGAGTCTACAGAAGGGTATAGACAGGTTAAACGAATGGATACCAACTTGGCAGATGGATTATAATGTGGAAAAAAATGTGAATTTACCTGCTTTGACAGGAAGTATAGAGGAGCTGGATATTATGCAAACAAAGAAAGCAAGAACACAGAGAGATTTGGGGGATCCTTGTGCATAAGTTACCAAAAAGCTGGCATCTGGTTTTTGCAGGTAATAGGCAAGGCAAATGGAATGTTAACCTTTATTTCAAGGAAAATAAGATATGAAAGTAGGGATGTCTTGCAAAAACTGTACAAGATACTAGTCTAGAATACTGTGAGCAGTTTTCATCCCTTATCTAAAGAAAGATATACTGGCACTGGAGGCAGCCCAGCAAGATTCACTAGGTTGATCCAGATTGCAGAGGAGAGTACAGGTTGAGTAGATTGGGCTTGTACTCGATAGAGTTTAGATGAATGACAGGTGACCTTTTTGAAACATACAAGATTCTTAGGGGGAGAAGCTAGGACCAAAGGACAAAATCACAGACTAACAGATTGCCCATTTAGGAAAAAGATGAGGAGAAATTTCTTCTCATAGTGAATCTGAAGAATTCTTTACCACAGAAATCTGTAAAGGCTAGGTTATTAAGTTTATTCAAGGAAGAGGGCAATAGATCTTTAGAACAAATACAGAGAATTGAGGCTAGTAGAACATTGGGAATCGTTTTAACATGTATCCACGATGGTTACTTGCAAGCCAACCCAAGCAGTGTAGGTCTTGGATTAGCATGTGGAGTGGCTAGCATCGTAGGCATTTCAAAGGATGTTTCACCAATTGTACTTATTGCCCTCCTGTTGTGTAAGAGCACTGCACATTAGCTGAGGATGATTGAAAATGTATAACTTACTTCTTGTAGTGTCTTATTGAAAATTGTGCATGGCTAACATAACGTATATTAAACTGATGGTTGCCATTGTTCTACTTATTCCCTTCAAAATAAAACAATTATTTTTACATCCACTGACAAGAAATATCAAACATCTCCATATCCCTCTTCCTTTTTTAAAATTCCCTTATTAATGTTGCCGATATTTTTGCCTTAAATTGTAGCACATTCTTAAATTGTGAAAATATTTACGAAAATTCTTCCAAATCTTCAATGTTCAATTTAGAATTGAACTGCTCTCATATGTATTGCCAAAATCATGCTTTTTGTGGGTCATCTCTTTAGCTCAAGAATGCTCGTTCTCTTTTTCAAGAAGGCACTTTAGTTGACCTCAAAATCTAAGCTGATTAGTTCAGTATAGATGTCACTGTGTACAGACTGCAAGCCGGTATGAAGACAACTTGCTCAGACTGGTTTGCATTCTATACCTTACCAGCACCTTATAAATCCTGTCAAAGCTCTACTACAGAAACAGTAGTAGATAATTTAAAAGCTCTGTGTAAATGGAATGGCTTCAGAAACTTGATCTGAAAGAAGTCTGAGGAGCTTGAATTGTCTGACCATTGTGTGACAGGGAAACAAAAAACGCAAAGTGCAAATGTATGATGAGATGTTGCATGCGGATAGTGTTAGGGCCCTGAGTAAAACTAAAAGTGTGGCGTTCTGTTCATTTGAAATAACTGAGCTTAATTTCTGAAATTTGAGGCAATCAGCTGTCTAAATATGTCATGAGTGAAATCATATTGTCAACACTGTTCATTAAAACTGAAAAGACATTTTGAAATGCATTTGGTAAAGTAAGGGTTAAGTGTCAATAGTTCCTGGTGCAGAAAAGAACGTATAAAGAAAGGTCTGCAATTGGCAGTTCACAGAGTGTGAAATGAAATATTTGGTTCTATTGCAAGAGAATGCCGAGAGGACCATATAACATTAAAAATGTAAGAATACCACCTTTCAGTGCTTGATGCTTAAATTATTTTTGAGCGTAAGTGATTTAATTGAAGGTTGAAATGCTTAAGTGTAAAAGATGAACAATAAAAGACAAATGGCAGGGATTATACTCAATTAAACAGAAGATATTCATACTAAAGGAGGAAAGTACTTTCTCTTGCAAAATTGTACAGCACTATATGCTGCAGATGCATCTTTCCATAACGACTTTGGCAAGAGTGATAACTGTACGGTCCTTATCCCAACACATTGTTCTATTGTCTAGGGTGTGAAGTGAACAGCTCCTGCACCATGTGCAGACTATCGATAAATGGCAGGTGCTTGCTACTATGCAAACCAGGCTTCATCTTTCCAGGGAGACAAACATTGCCATTGCATTACAGGCATTAGTGAGATTCTTCTGTTATCTTGTATGATATGGTCATGAGAGCTTGGGGGCGAGGATGTGGATTGCACACAGTAGGTCAATGCCTAAGGTTCAAAAAATATGCAGTAATGGCAGCTGTGTTTCAGCTTTAGTATATGGGTGTCTCTATAATGGCGTTGCCTTTTGAAGGGACTCACATCACTCAAAGTGAAACCTCAAAATGACCTCCATTCACAGAACATAGCCCACCCACTCTGGGTATGGTCACAGCCATTTTTTTTCTCTATTGCACACTTCTTACTCCTAGGAAATTGGAAGGCAACCATCCACTGCCCAGACAGTGAGTTTTACACTTTGTCTCTCTGCGTTGGTCAACCTCCAAACATAAACATTCCCTTCCTGCTATGCCTCCCCATCAACACTGTAGGCTTTGCGCTTCCCCAAGTTCCCACCCATCCCATCTATCTGAATCTGTATCACCCACTTTACCCCTCCCTGTTCACACATATCAAATAAACATGACGGGTTAATAGTGCACTGTCTCCCCTCTTTGTACACGGGTCATTGAAAACAAGCATGCATTACAGCAAGTAGTTAGGAAGGTAAATGGTATATTGGCCTTCGTTGCAAGAATGTTTGAGTGCACTAGCAAAGAAGTTTTACGGCATCTATACACCACTTTGGTGAGACAGCAGCTGGAGTGTGGGTCTCCTTATCTAAGGAAAGATAAAGCAGCTAGGGAGAGAGTGCAGACAAGGCTCACTAGACTGATTCCTAGAATTTTGAAATAAATAGGGAGAGAGTGGGAGGCGGATAGAAGAGGGATA
>NC_063332.1:121034438-121122160 GCF_021869965.1 Rhincodon typus | reverse complement strand
CCTAAACCCCACCTCTTCCTCCGTTACATTGATGACTGTATCGGTGCCGCCTCGTGCTCCCACGAGGAGCTCGAACAGTTCATACACTTCACTAACACCTTCCACCCCAACCTTAAATTTACCTGGACCATCTCTAACACCTCTCTCCCCTTCCTGGACCTCTCTGTCTCCATATCGGGCAACCACCTCGAAACCGATATTCATTTCAAACCCACCGACTCCCACAGCTACCTAGAATACTCCTCCTCCCACCCACCTTCCTGCAAAAATGCTATCCCCTATTCCCAATTCCTTCGCCTCCGCCGCATCTGCTCCCAGGATGAGGCATTCCACTCCCGTACATCTCAGTTGTCCTCGTTTTTCAAGGACCGTAACTTCCCCTCCTCGGTGGTCGAGAACGCCCTCAACCGTGTCTCCCACATCTCCCGCACCTCATCCCTCACACCCCGTCCACGCAATAAAAACCAAAAAAGAATCCCCCTCGTCCTCACGTACCACCCCACCAACCTCCGGATCCAACGCATCATCCTCCGACACTTCCGCCATCTGCAATCCGACCCCACCACCAAAGACATCTTTCCCTCCCCACCTTTATCTGCTTTCCGGAGGGACAACTCTCTCCGTGACTCCCTTGTCCGCTCCACACTCCCCTCCAGCTCCACCACACCCGGCACTTTTCCCTGCAACCGCAGGAAGTGCTACACCTGCCCCCATACCTCCTCCCTCACCCCCATCCCAGGCCCCAAGAAGACTTTCCACATCAAGCAGATGTTCACCTGCACATCTGCCAATGTGGTATACTGCATCCGCTGTACCCGGTGTGGCTTCCTCTACATCGGGGAAACCAAGCGGAGACTCGGGGACCGCTTTGCAGAACACTTACGCTCGGTTCGCAACAAACAACTGCACCTCCCAGTCGCGAACCATTTCAACTCCCCCTCCCATTCCTCAGACGACATGTCCATCCTGGGCCTCCTGCAGTGCCACAACGATGCCACCCGAAGGTTGCAGGAACAGCAACTCATATTCCGCTTGGGAACCCTGCAGCCCAATGGTATCAATGTGGATTTCACTAGTTTCAAAATCTCCCCTCCCCCCACCGCATCCCAAAACCAGTCCAACTCGTCCCTGCCTCCCTAACCTGTTCTTCTGCCCCCTTGACCTGTCCGTCCTCCCTGGACTGACCTATCCCCTTCCTAACTCCCTACCTACACTCACCTTTCCTGGCCCCATCCCCGCCTCTTCGACCTGTTTGTTTCCTCTCCACCTATCCTCTCCTCTATCCCTCTTCTATCCGCCTCCCACTCTCTCCCTATTTATTTCAAAACCCCCTTCCCCTCCCCCTTTTCTGATGAAGGGTCTAGGCCTGAAACGTCATCCTCTCTGCTCCTATGATGCTGCTTGGCCTGCTGTGTTCATCCAGCCCTGCACCTTGTTGTCTCGGATTCTCCAGCATCTGCAGTTCCTACTATCTCTGATTCCTAGAATGGCAGGGTTGTCATATGAGGAAAGATTGGGCCAATTGAGCCTTTATTCACTGGAGTTTAAAGGGATGAGAGGAATCTCAATGAAACAGTTAGAATTCTGACAGAATTTAACAGACTAGATATTTCTACTGTTCAGAGTTCCAGAATAAAGGATCGCGGTCTCAGTACACACAGTAGTCCACTTGGCACTGAGAAAAGGAAACATTTCTTCACTCTTTACCACAGAAGACATTGGTGGTGAAGTCACTGAACATATTTAAAAAAGAAAGATACATTTCTAGATGATGAAGGTGTCAAGGCTGATGGGGAGAGAGACAGGAGCACGGCATTGAGATAGAGGATCAGCCGTGAACACATTGAATGGGGAACAGGTTCGATGGGTCAAATAGCACAGTCCTGCTGCTTTTTCTCCTTTGTTTCCTGGATTGGGTCATCTCCGATAACACTCAAGAAGCTCAATACCATCCAGGAAAAGCAGCTTGCTTGACTGGTACCCATTCCGTACCTTAAACATTCATGCTGTCCACAAGTGGCAGCAGTTTATAAGATATATGAGAAGTTCCTATTCTGCGGGTTCCTGGACCACAGTGATTCTGGCAGAGGATCAGCTGCAGCACAGTTGGCTGCGCCAGCTGTACCATTCTGTCGAAGGGCAGGAAATGGCTGGAACCTGGTATTCCTTCGCTGGACATTCATGGCAGGTTGGCAGGTTGGCTTCCTGGAAGACTTCAGACTCTGGAACTTACTTCTGACAGTAGAATATTCACCAAAGTCAGTGAGAGAACTTTCTCTTCGTTACACCCCTATTCTTAAACTGGTGCATTCCATGACAGGTTTTCAGGGTCAGCAACCTGTGCTGCACATGGATTAAAATTCTGGAATGCATTTCCTAAGAGCTCTGCGGGTGCATTTACACCACATGAACTGCATCTGTTCAAGAAAATGGCTCACCACCACCTTCTTATCAACAACAACAAATCCTCCCCTTACCAGCGACGTTCACATCCCATTAACGAATATAATACCGGACAGTGGTACTAATAATGAGGGGGATAGGGGACAATATTTCTCCCTCACCATTTGTTTTGAATGTGTTGACGTCCAGCTTTACTCTATCCACTCCCCCCACCCCTCAATTCTCTCAGATCTCATATCCTCATTATTTCTTTTAATGCCCACAAATGGTCATATCTCTGAATTCTGAGCACTTTTTTTCTTCACCTTTAGCAGTACAAAGCTTTAGATTGTATGAATAAGCAAGTGCTTTTAGTGCACAAATTAGTTTCAAGTGTTTCATGATCTGAGTATTTTTTTCTCCTTCTGTCTGCAGCAGAAACAATTTACGAATTTAATACAAATTGTTTTGTGGTTAAATTGAAAAATTGGATTATTTCTCTTTTTACAAAAAGCAACCTACCTTCAATAATCAGGAACTCTTTAAACATATTGTTCTGTTTTACTCTTATATTTTTATGGTTGCATCGACACAATCAACGTAGTTTTAAGTGAATGTTTGTTGCTTAACTGCTGGCAACCATTAGGTACCTCAAAGAATATGTTTGCCTCCCTTTGTGACACCAGGTCACTACATAAAACATCATTTGCTTTTGCTGACAGAAATGTGACACAGTGGAATTTTTAAATAAATGCCAAAGATGGAGAGATTTTGTTTTAAAAATGATGGGATTTGGCCATGTCAGTAAGAGCTGTTTCTGAGTGATAATGACCATCCTGTAATGTAACCCAAGAAAAAAAATCACGCAGCACCTCTGTAAGCATCTAACATTGGGAGAATTCCTCCAGTGGAAGCTGATTTGACGTTTCTTTAAAACACTCATAGTTAACAAATAAGTTGAAGAGGCAGGGTGGAATTTTTCCTTTTGGTCGAATAAGATTCATGGTCACTTTTCTCATTCATTCTTCCACTCTTTCTCCCATTAATTATACAGCCATGGTCTTAGGCACTTTTCTCATGCAATCACAAGGCCAGAGAAGCAGAAGTGCTCGCCACTGCTGGGACTTTTTGGCTCACACACCTTTGGTGACATATTTAAAGACTGTAGGCTTTAAACTGTTCAACACTTCATTCACTCCATCCTCTGAAACTATGAATCCTTCCTGCATGCAGTGCTTCCTCCACACTCACGCTGGACACATCACCACCACTCGTATTTATCCACCTACTAACAACTCCTTCACCCACTTCCATCACACTCGTAGAGTAATAGAGTCATACAGCATGGAAACAGACCCTTTGGATCAACTAGTCCACACTGACCAAATTTCCCAAACTAAACTAGTCCCACCTGCCTGCATTTGGCCCATATCTCTCCAAACCTTTCCTATTAATGTAATTATCCAAATGTCTTTTAAATGTTGTAACTATACCTGCATCCGTCACTTCCTCTGGCAGTTCATTCCACACACTAACCACTGTCTATGTTAAAAAATTTCTTCTCATGTCCTATTTAAATCTTTCTCCTCTTGCGTTGAAAACATGCCCCCTAGTTTTGAACAACCCTCCTTAGGGAAAAGACCTTTGCTACCCATCTTATCTATGCCCCTTATGATTTTATAAACCTATATAAGATCACCCCTCAACCTCCCACACTCCAGTGAAAAACGTCCCAGCCTATACAGCCTTTTCTTCTAACTCAAACCCTCTATTTCTGACAACATTCTGCTAAATCTTTTCCAAAATCTCTCCGGTTTAATAATATCCTTCTGATAACAGGACAACCGGAATTGCACACAGGACTCCAGAAGAGGTCTCACCAACATCCTGTACAACTTCAACATGATGTTCCAACTCCTATACTCAAAGGTCTGAGCAATCAAAGCAAGTGTGCTAAATGCCTGCTTAATCACCCTGTCTACCTGTGAAGCGAACTTCAAGAATTATGCACCTGAACCCTTAGGTCTCTCTGTTCTACACACTACCGAGGGCTCCATGATTAATTGTGTAAGCCCTGCCTTTGTTTGTTTTACCAAACTGCAATACCTTGCATTTATCCAAATGAAACTCCATCTGCCACTCCTCAGCACATTGACCCAATTGATCAAGGTCTCTTAGTAATCATAGAGTAGCCTTCTTCACTGTCTACTATACCACCAATTTTGGTGTCACGCACAAACTTACTAACCATGCCTTCTATATTCCCATCCAAATCGTTCATATAAATGACAAACAAAAGTGGACCCTGTATTCATCTCTGTGGAACATTGTTGGTCACAGGCCTCCAAACAGAAAAACCACCACTTTCTGTTTCCTCCTACTGTAAAGCCAGTTTTGTATCCAGTTGACATCTCACCCTTAATCCCATGTGATCTAACTTTGCCAATTAGTCTACCACGCAGGACCTTACCAAAGTCCAAGTAAACAATGGCTACTGGTCTGCCTTCGTCAATCTTTTTGATTACTTCCTCAAAAAACTCAAAAATGTTTGTGAGACACGATTTTCCTTGCACAAAATCATGCCAACTATCCCTAAATAGTAGAATAATAGAATTCCTATAGTGTGGAAGGAGGCCATTCAGCTCATCAAGTCCACACTGACCCTCCGAAGATGATCGCACACCCCTGCCCTATCATTGTAACCTTACATTTCCCATGGCTAATCTACCTAGCATACACATCACTGAACACTATGGGCAATTTTAGCATCACCAGTCAACCTAACCTGCATATCTTTGCACTGTGGGAGGAAACTGGAGCACCCAGAGGAAACTCACGCAGACACGGGGAGAATGTGCAAACTCCAAACAGTCACCTGAGGCTGGAATCAAACCTGGGGTCTCTGGTGCTGTGAGGCAGTAGTGCTAACCAATGAGCAACCGTGCCGCTTGGGTGAGGATAGGGTGAGGTAATGTGGAAGTGGAGAAACTCGATGCAGAAGTGGCCCCATTGTTTCTGCAAGCTCAGAGAGGCAATCCAAACTCTCAACCAACAAATGCGATTAAACCTTTATCATGATAACTCCTCTTCACCTTGGCCACTAGGTACACCCAAGTGGACTAGACAGAACACCCAGTCAGAGGCTGTTTTGAACACAGATTGACTGAATGGGAATATGAATAACAAGGTAAAACTTCCTAGATAACGAAGTGTGGAGCTGGAGGAACACAGCAGGCCAGGCAGCATCAGGGGAACAGGAAAGCTGACATTTCGGGACGGGACCCTTCTTCAGAATACTAACTTTCTATACCATTTAAGAGCGCTGCTCCTCTATTTCTGCCCAGTGGTGCCAATCCTCTCTTTTAACATTTGGTCCAGGAGCTCTGAAAATAATCTTGAATGCAGGACATTTTCAGAACAGTTAAGATAGGCATAACGTGAAACTTGTTAAGAAGGGCCATCAATTCATGGGAACTTGGATTGTAATTGTTAATGCATTAAACTTGGAGTCGGGATAAAATGGGGAGTTTAAGTGACCTGGAGCCTGTACAGGGATTAGACTGACAGGATTATCTATTGTAACCCCACCCCTGACAACAACCAAATTGTACAACTTGACAGGTGAGACGGCATAATTAGACTATGTGTCTAGATATTGTAATTAGTTGGGGCCCCTCAGGTCTTTCTGCATGCTTGCTTAAGCTGTTGTTATCTTATCTAAATCCTGGTAAACTACTTTCAGACTGACAGATTACTTAATTGCCAAGAATGTGCTCCATTTTACACTGCAGTGGCTTTATTGTATTAAGTGCTCTGACGTTTACATGTTTATAGCATGGTGCCATTAATATTGATTTTGTACAGTAGACAACTGATGTTAAGGTACAGAGTGGTGACAATACTTAGTGAACCCACCATTAGCATTTCCCATGGCATGTGAATATTGTGTTAGCATTATCTGGTTTGGAAATACTTTGGACAAAAAAAATTGTTGGCTTTGCTAAGAATCATTTCAGCTACTTAGCTTAATACAAACAGATTTCAGCCCTGTGAACCCAAAGGAAAAATATGAATTCCAAAAATCAACCATCTCTCATCAGTAGCAAAAAGACAGTTCAGGGATGGAACCAAGAGACAGCTCTGCCACTGACTTTGGTGAATGTTCTTCTGTCAGATGGGATTTCCAGTGTCCAATAGGCAACCGATTGACTGAAGTGCTTTCAGGAAGCCTACCTGCCATAACAGATGGGACTGTTCAGCTAAAGAATAGTAGGCCCCAGTCTGGACCATCAGACAGTATCCATTTCCTGCCTTATAACAGAACGGTACAGTTGGTGCAGCTAACTGTGCTGCAGTTGTCAATACAGTGTGGAGCTGAAGGAACACAGCAGGTCAGGCAGCATCTGAGGAGCAGGAAAGTCAACGTTTTGGGTTTAGAGCCTTCATCAAGACTGGGGAAGGGGAAGGGAGGTCGGAAATAAATAGAGGGAGGGGGGTGGGGCTGGGGGAAGATAGGGAGATCGCTGTAGTTGGATGCGGGTAGGGGACTGTGGAGATAGGGCAGTGGGAAGAGTGGGGCGGACAGGTGAGAAAAAAGATGGATGGGTTGTATCAGGTCAAGGAGGCGGGGATGAGAGGGAGGGTTGGACATGGGATGAGGCTGGGAGTGGGGAGATTTTGAAACTGGTGAATTCTATGTTGAGGCCATTGGGCTGTCGGCTCCAGAGGCAGAATATGAGGTGCTGCTTCTCCGGTTTTCGGGTGGTGTCATTATACCACTGGAGGAGGCCCAAGGTGGATATGCCGCCCAGGGAGTGGGAGGGGCAGTTGAAATAGTTGGCAACCCGAAGGTGTTGTTGATTATAGCGTACAGAGCGCAGATGCTCTGTGAATCAGTCACCGAGTCTATGCTTGGTCTCACTGACGTACAGGAGACCAGATTGTGAGCAACAGATACAGTATACCAGGTTGGAGGATGTGCAGGTTAATCTCGGTCAGGTTTGGAAATTTTCCTTTGTTTTAGACCTTGGATGGAAGAGAGCGGGGAGGTGTAGAGGCAGGTGTAGCACCTCCTGCAGTTGCAAGAATAGGTGCCGGATGTGGTGAGGCAGTGGGGAGTGTGGAGTGGACGAGGGAGTGAGGGAGTGAGCGGTCCCTATGAAAGGCAGATAGGGGTGCGGAGGGAAATATCTCTTTGGTTGTGGGGTCAGATTGTAGATGGCAGAAGCAGCAGAGGATGATGCGCTGGATGTGGAAGTTGGTGGGGTGATATGTGAGGACAAGGGGTCTTTGTCCTTATTTTTGTTGGGGGAGGGGCTTGGAGGGCAGAAAGACAGGAAATATAAGAGATGCAGTTGAGGGTATTTTCGATCAGCGGAGGGGAAACATTGCGGTCCTAAAATGTCTGGGAAAGGAACATACCATCTTGGGAGCAGATGCGGCGGAGGCGGAGAAATTGGGAGTATGGGATTGCATTCTTGCAGGATCCCCTTACAGCCAATCCTCTGCCAGAGACATTACAGAAACTTGCAGCACAGGAAGTTTGCCACTCTCAGCCTTACCTATCCTTTTAATGAGATTGTTCTGTTATGGTTCCTATATAACCACAAACAATCAGAATCCCCAATTTAAAACTGCAATCTAGGTATTTCGATTCCTACCTAATTGGCAGACCTTCTACAGAAATCCAGCCAAAGCAACGGGTTTCAGATCCACTTTCTTTAGGTACATGTAACCTTCACTAAACTAGATTGTCAAATCAGATTTAGTCTCTAAATTACAACCCATCTGTAGATTCTGCTCCATTAATAAACAGTAAGTGAAATTAAAATGCATTCTTTATGAAAAAATTGACTTAATTTTCTCACATTTGACACACAAGAACAAGTATTATTAAATATATTATTAAATATCTTCAGGTCTTTTACATTAGCAGAATCAGATAAAAATTAACATTTCCAATTGAGATAACAATATTAGTAAGGGTGAGTAAAAGTTTGCTAGGGGGTTCTTGTGATGCCCCTACCCTCTGAATCAAGAGACCCGGTTCAAGTCCCACCTGCTCCAAAGCTGAGTAATAACATCTCTGAATAGGATGATTAGAAAAATAGGTTAAATGAAAAAAAAGGTTGTTCATAAATTAAAGTTTTAAACAGTCTTAAAGAGAAAAATATAGCAAGCCAAGAACTAGGCCAGTCCTGAAGATGAATTATACCAGACTTGAAATGTTAACTTTGTTTCTCTCTCCACAGATGCTGCCAGACCTGCTGAGCTTCTCTGTGTATGTTTAAGATTTTCATAGCTTTTTTTAAACAAAAGATGTAGGTAAGCTTGCAGTCCAATTCTGCTGCAGGGACTCAATAAGTGCTTTGTTGAGATGAAATATAGGAGAACACAGATGGTCAGGTACATAAGAACGTTTGGTGTGTTGACAAACTTACCACAATGTATGTCACCTCTGCCAAGGAGGATCTATCTGGCTTTAGCTTGTCATGGGCCTTTATGCAGCTTGGAAGCCATCCTCCTCTTTGTGGAAGTGATGCTAACTCTACAATAACACTGTTGGATCTATTCGTAGTGTTGAGTGTAGCGGTAGGCTCTAAAAAATGGTATCCTCAAGCTGGACCATTAAGGGTTAATCATTAAAGGTTAATTGGACATGACAATGAGCAATTGGAGACAAGTAGAAGATGACTGGCTTCGTGCAAAACAGCTTACTTTGGCTGTTGGGTAAATGCATAACCTTGATTGTCTATGGGAACCATTTTTTATGCAGTTGACACTGGGCCAACTGGATGAGGTTTTCAACTTATCGTCTCCACATCGGAATATCTGTAAAAGATTAGAAAGTACTACAAAATGGTAATATAGCATATAACCAGAACAGTAGTAATATCAGGGGCTCTGTCACAGTTGTCTGACGTCACTTTGGACTGGGATGGCGAACAGTGCCAGAAAGTCTGCGATAACACAATGTGGAGCTCGACGAATGGAGCAGGAAAGTTGATGTTTCGGGTTGGGACGCTTCTTCAGGAATGGGGAGGGGGAAGGGAGCTCAGAGACAAATAGAGAGAGGAGGCGTGGGGCTGGGGAAGGTAGATTGGATGGTGATAGGTAGGGAGTGGTGGGGATTGGTTAGTGAAATGGGAGGGGCAGATAGGTGGGAGAGAAGACGGACAGGTTGTGTCAGATCAAGGAGACAGGGACGAGAGGGAGGGTTGGTCATGGGATGAGGCCAGGGTGGGGAGATTTTGAAACTGGTGAAATCCATGTTTAGGCCATTGGGCTGTAGGCTCCCAAGGTGGAATATGAGGTACTGCTCCTCCAGTTTGCGGGTGGAATCGTTGTGACACTGGAGGAGACACAGGATGGGCATGTTGCCCAGGAAGTGGGGGGGGGGAAGTTAAAATTGTTTGCGACCAGAAGGTGTTGTTGTTTGTCAAGAACAGAGTGCAGATGCTCTACAAAGCGGTCTCCAAATCTCCGCTCTGTCTTACCGATGTAGAGGAGGCCACATTGGGAGCAGCGGATGCAGTAGACCAGTTGACGGATGTGCAGGTGAACCCCTGTCTGATATGGAAGGTTTGTTTTGTGCCTTGAATGGAGGTGAGGGGTGAGGTGTAGTGGCAGGTGTAGCACTTCCCACGGTTGCCAGGAAAGGTGCTGGGGTGGTGGGAGTGTGGAGCAGACGAGAGAGTTACAGAGAGAGCGGTCCCTACGGAAGGCAGGTAGGGGTGGGGAGGGAAATATCTCTGTGGTTGTGGGGTCGGATTGTAGGTGGCAGAAGTGGCGGAGAATGATAGGTTGGATACGGAGGTTAGTGGGGTGATATGTGATGACAAAGGGGATTCCATCTTTATTTTTGTTGGGGCGAGGGGATGTGAAGGCAGAGGTGTGGGGAATGTAAGAGATGCGGTTGACAGCATTTTCGATCACCGAAGGGGTGAAGTTGCAGTCCTTGAAATAGGAGGATATCTGGAATGTTCTGGAGTGGAACGCCTCATCTTGGGAACAGATGCGGCAGAGGTGGAGGAATTAGGAGTAGGGGATGGAATTCTTGCAGAAAGGTGAGTGAGAGGAGGTGCTGTCTCGGTAGATGTGGGAGTCGGTGGGCTTGGAATAGATTTTGGTTTCGAAGTGGTCACCAGAGATGGAGACAGAGAAGTCCAGGAAGGAGAGGGAGGTATCGGAGATGGTCCAGGTGAACTTGAGGTTGGGGTGAAAGGTGTTAGTAAAGTTGACAAACTGTTCAAGCTCCTCGTCGGACATGAGACTGCGCCGATACAGTCATCAATGTAGCAGAGGAAGAGGTGGGACATAGTAGAAGAGAGACTGTTCCACATATCCTACGAAGAGGTAGGCATAGCTTGGGCCCAAGTGGGTGCCCATGGCTACCCTGAAACTCTGTGTTCTCTAGACCAGTCATCACAAAGCGTGGTCCCCAATGGGCAGGAGGCAGTGAGTCTCATTGTTATTATACATCTGTTGCTAATAAATGTGCTTTCCGAGACTACTTAACTTGTAGAGCGTATATAAGGTACATTATGTTGTTTAAGCTAATAGATTCACTCATTTGTTTGCATGTATCTCTAATATGTTTAAAGTAGATTAAGCTAATAAATTTGCTTTGTATGGAAGTGCACATGCCTTCTTGTAATCATTTTGATCAGGCCAAAAAAAATTCAATACAGTTGTGTCTGGTGAGAAGTCATCCAATGGATGACACTTAATGGAGGCAATGTACATTTTGCCCACCAGTTGAAGAGCCAGCAAGAGCCCTAGGTGGCCTACTTTTGGGAAACCCCACTGTGTTAAGTGCCAATCGAGCAGTGAACTGGCCATTGTGGCACCTTTCCTGGTATCAAGGACCAATTGTAGGCTGCCACCTGCACATTGTCCAGCAGCACCACAGGGATGACAGTTGCTGTTGCTGATAATACAAACCATCTGACGCCCATGATCATTGATGGACCAATGCCATTGGTCAGTTATGGTTGAGAAGGGGTTGTAGACAAAGCAAGGGAAGGAGAAAGCTTTCCTGTGGCACACCTCATGTTCATTCTGCTGACCTAAGGTACATGAGAACAGCAGACTGCTTCAGAATGAGGGCATCAAGTATCCTGCCAGCAGAACTGGCATTTATTGACATGATACTCCATGGTGGCACAACGGTTGCATGTTGATGGAGTAGTAGCCTTTGTGGTACACATGCATCACCCCATTTAAATGTTGGATCCACAAAACCATGTGCATGCACTGGCTGGCTCCCTCTGCTGTGAAGAATCCTTCTACCCTGGCAGATGAACCCATTTTTCCTTCTTTTCAATGCTACAAGGTCATTCTACTTCCCTCCACCCTTGGCATTCAGGATCTCTGTCAGCACCCAGATGCAGCAGTGAACTGGGTAATGTTGTCTATACCACTTGCTCTCAGCTGGAAGGTTTTGTTTGTGTGGAGGTTGAGAATAATGGTGATATTGACAAACTGGAACATTAGGGGAGGTGATGGCCTAGTGGCATTATCGCTGGACCACTAATCCGGAGATCCAGATAATGTTCTGGAGACTTTGGTTTGAATCCCGCCGTGGCAGACTGGAATTTGAATTCAACAAATATCTGGAATTAAGAGTGTAATGATGAACATGAATCCATTGTCGACTGTTAGGAAAAACCCACCTGGTTCACTGATGTTCTTTAGGGAAGGAAACGGTCATCCTTACCCTGGTCTGGCCTACATGTGACTCCAGACCCACAGCAATGTGGTTGACTCTTAACTGTCCTCTGGGCAAATAGGGATGGGCAATAAATGCTGGCCTCGCCAGCGACACCCTTATCCCATGAATGAACAAAGAAAAGAAGTGATCTTCCCCATTGCTTTTAACTGAGCTGGAAGCAAGAGAAATGCTTCCTAAAATCTTCGGTGGGTAGGGTCTTCCATTGGAGCCTTCCTACTTTTTGCACTGTGCAAATCTCACCTCTCTGCAGCTTGTCTTCAATGTCCAGTCATTCTGCAGTCTGAACTGGACTACAAACAGCCTTCATAACTCTAGAAGGCAATCTCGGGCAGAAAATTACTCTGATCTCCCTGTCAGGGTGCAGCAAGTTCTTTTCGAAATTTACCAAGTCAGCAGAACTCCTCTACCACCACTCCAGTGTATTTGCATGAACATTGAAAAAAACAAAAATAAGTTAAAAATAGGTTACCTATAGGATAGATGCCTAGTCCTTTAAATACACCAGTGGGAGTTTCATTGTGCAGCCTGGGAATGTTTAAGCAACAGCATTCATTGAATTGGCACAGTCCATTTTAGCAACTGTTTGATATCATGATCATCCCAGTGTGGACAATTCTTCACTAATGCCCTTCCCATCATGACCTGGAGTGTATTGACCAGAAACGATACAAACACCCTTTTCAGTAGTTCCAACTCTGAAGCCCTGGTTCCAATGTCTTAGATCAAAATCTTAGACAACAGGATTCTTCCGTTGCACTGTGAGTGTCATTTAGTACATTAACAAATGCTGCGATTTTGAGAGTTTCCATGACAATAAACACTTGACATTGTGTTTTTTAACTGAAACTTGCAGAAAACTCTTCCCAACTGAAAAGCGTTCATTAAAAAGTAGTCCTCTCACTTTATTCATTTTTCTCTGAAAAAATCCCAGAAATTTCTGGAGAACCTCAGCAGATACGGCAGAATCTGTGGGGTGAAATTAGAGTTAATGTTTTGAATCTGGTCACTCTTAATCAGAATTTCTTTTGCTTCTTGAAGTGATTGTTTCTGTACCTTTGCTTTTACAATGGTGTCAGCAACTACTTTATAAAGTGGCTAGGTCATTAATAATTGAACGCAGAGAGACTGCCACCAATTCAGATAAAATTGGAATAGTGGCATTTTCAGTTTGACACTAAATGTGTCTTAAGTGGTTTTGGTGAGTAACACAGCATGCAATAAAAGTTTTAACATGACTAGGATTTCATTCTAGATTTAAGGTAACACAATGAAAGGTGGAAAAATAGAGTTCAATGTTTAGTTTTCTAGAAGTATTTTAAAACAATCTCCTTGGAAAGACGAAGTTACCTTTACTGAGTACTTACTACTAGATAACCACATGATAGTTATTGTGCTCTTAGCTAATGCAGGTGAAACAAATGCATTAGATTTATTAAAATATTGAATACTAGACATGGCAGTGTATCTGACTACATTGTATTCTAATGTTGACAGTACTTCTACAACTGATATCGTATCTCTCCACAGTAAAAGGACACAATTTTCTGAGTCAATACAGTGTGAAGCTGGAGAAACACAGCAGGTGAGGCAGCATCAGAGGAGCAGGAGACTTGATGTTTCAGGTCTGGACCCTTCATCAAGACACGGGAGGGAAATTCCCAGCTTCCTTCCCCCTCCCCAGTCCTGAATGAAGGGACCAGGCCCGAAACATCGACTCTCCTGCTCCTCTGATGCTGCCTGACCTGCTGTGTTCCGCCAGCTCCACACTGTATTGACTCTGACTCCAGCATCTGCAGTTCTTGCTATCTCCTCGTGATACAAGTTTCTGAGCCTACATTAATGGGTCTTAAACACAGTTGTTAATCGACTAGCAGTCTGTTAACCAATTTCTGGTGAATCATGCTTCTTATGAACCATGGTCAAGATCATCAAAGTATTCTGCTGAAAATAATGATTTGGTGTTGTAAGATGTGATATTTTTCCAGATGATCACTCCTGATACCTTGTGGTATTTGCCACCTCTGTCAATATGTGGTAATGAGTAATGATCGTTTGAAGTAGTTGGCTGCCACCAATTCTCCTTTGCCGTGGGACTATCTAGTAACTAATGGTAGAAGATACACCCCTGTAGTGTATCTATAGAAAAGGCATTGCTCACAGAAAACAAGAATGTTTATAATAAGTAAAACTACATTTGGTCAGATATAATTACCCTAATACTTTAGGAAGCTGGTACAGATATTTGCTTCCACTGAAAGCCAGAGTTGAACTCCTTGTTTTCATCTACAGAAGGTGTGACATCAACAAAATGAGCACAGTCAACATAAAATGAATATTAACCTCTTCAGAATCATTACATTTGCAACAGGAAAGAGCTCTTTTTTGAAGACTGGTTGCTTTTTTTGTTGATTTATTGTGACATTTTTGACCAACAGAGTTAAGGGTTCAAACTTGTGACATAGCTATGCCGCCACTCTTCTCCCTCCCTACACCAACTTGTGATGTCAATTGATCTACAAATGTCTTAGGCCATGAGCAGTTTAGTCAAAGACACTATCACCCCTGGAATTCTGACTGCATTGGAACAGAATTTTCCGCATGGCACGGATCCTGCCCTATCATTCTTACTGCAGTCACTGAACTAAACGTTTGGGTCCAATCTTTGGTGGGTGAGAGCATAAGAAGTAAGAACAGGAGTAGATTGTACAGCCTGTTCTGCCCTTCAAACTGATCATGGTTGATCACCTGCTTCCCCTCCATTTTGCCTAATCTCTTGATTCTCTAAGAAATGTCCTCAATGATTGAGCATCCACAGCACAATGGAATAAATAATTCCATAGGTTTATAAGCCTATCTATGAAGAGACTTCTCCTTAATTCAATCCTAAATGATCAACATCTTATCCTGAGATTTTGTGCCCAGGCTCTAGATTCCCCACCAGGGAAAACAGACTGTCACTGTCTATCTGTCAAGAACTTTCAGAATCTTGTCTGATTCAATCAAATTGTCTCTTATTCTTCTATACTCCAAACAGTACAGGGCCAATTTACTCATCCTTTCATCACAGGCCAACACTTTCACTCCAGGAACTAGTACAGAGAGACTTCACAGTACTGCCTTCAAAATGTGCACAGTAGTCTAGGTGCAGTCTCACCAAAGCTTTAAAAAGTATAATGTTACATCCTTCTTACTGTATGTCTGTTCTCTCGCATTAAAACTCAACATATGATTGCATCCTAAATTTATGATGCAGTTACATGCAATTTCTATTTTCCTCACATGATTATACCCAAGTCCTTCTGCACTTCAACAATTAAATATTTCATGCCTTTTAAAAATTATTTTCATTTTCAATTCTTACACCCAAAGTGAATGATTTCTCATTTTTTGCATTACACTGCAGTCGCCACCTTATTCCCTTTCTCACTTAACCTTGCTAAAACACTTTCACAACTTCTCTGTGTCCGCCCCATTGTTTATTATTTCACCTTTCATCAAGTCAGCAAATTTGGAGTTATTACTTTTGGTCTCCTTGTCTAAGACAGCAATGTAGATTGCAAATAACTTAGACCCTAGCACTGATCATTACCACATCTGTCTAGTCACAGCCTGCCAGTTTGAAGCTGCCCTGTTTGTCCCTACTCTTTGCTTCCAGCATCCACAATATTGTGCCTTTATTTGAGTGTAGTTCCCAGTATTTCGTCTCCTTGTTGTCTTCAATAGCAATATGACATGTCAATTTTTAATTTACTTAGACTGTTCTAAAATGAAAGGAATTTTGGAAAATTATTGATTGCATCCATTATCCCTACAGCTACCTCATTTTGAGCACTAAGGTGTAGACTATCACGCCCTTGAGATTTATGGCAGGAGATCAGGATAAACCATTAACGACATTCAGAACCCTTAGCTATTAGAACAAGGACATAGAACAGTACAAAACCCCAACAGGCCCTTCAGTCCACAATATCTGTGCTGACCATGATGCCATTCTAAACCAATCCCATCTGCCTGCACATGGTCCGTATCCCTCAATTCCCTGCCTGTGTTTGTCTAAATGCATCTTAAATTTTGCTATTGTATCTGCTTCTTTCACCTCGCCAGCAACGTGTTCCAGGCACTTACCACCCTCTGTGTAAAAAAAACTTTCCTTGGATACCTCCTTTAAACTTTCCCCCTCTCACCTTAAACCTATGTCCCCTAGAATTTGACATTTCCACCCTGGGAGAAATTCTAACTATCCACTCTATCCATGCTCTCATAACTTTATATACTTCTTTCAGGTCACCATCAGACTCCAACACTCTAGCTACAACAATCCATGTTTGTCCAACCACTCTTTAGAGCTAATCCAGGTAACTTCCTGGTCAATCACTTCTGCACCCTCTCCAAAGCGTCCACATTCTTCCCACAGTGTTGTGACCAGAACAGCATACAATACTCCAAATGTGGCCTGACTAAAGTTTTATATAGCTGCAACATGACTTGCCAACTTTTATACTCAATGCAGCGATCAATGAAGGGAAGCATGTTGTATGCCTTCTTTGTCACTTTATCCATTTGTGTTGCCACTTTCAGGGAACTATGGTCTTGCACCCCAAGATCCCCTTGTATATCAATGCTCTTCAGGATCCTGCCATTTACCGTATACATTCCACTTGCCTCCCGAAATGCGCCGGCTCACACTTGTCCAGACTAAATTCCATCTGCCATTTTTCCTCCCAACTTTTCAACAGGTCTATATCCTGTTGTATTCTTTGAAAACCTTCCTCACTATTCACAACTCCACCAATTTTTGTATCATCTGCAAAATTACTAATCAGGCCATCTACATTTTCATTCAAATCACCTATATTTCTGTGTATAATATAGGCCCCAGCTATGATCCTTGCAGAACACCACTAGTCACAGACCTCCAATCAGAAAAACATACCTCCAAATTTACTTTCTGTCTTGTAAGACCAAGGCAATTTTGTATCCAATTTACAAACTTACCATGGATGCTATGTGACTTAATCTTCTGGTGCAGCCTACCACAAAGGGACCTTGTCAAATGCTTTATGCTTTAGCAAAGTCTATGTAGACATCCACAATCCTACCCTCATCAATTTATTACTTCTTCAAAAAACTCAAATTGTGAAACAAGACCTCTTCCACATAGGACTGACTATCCCTAATAAGTCCAAAGTGAATAAACCCTATCCCTCAGGAACTTCTCCAATAATATCTCTATGACTGATGTGAGGCTCACTTTCTGTAATTTCCTAGATTATCCCTGTTGCACTTCCTAAATAAAGGAAAGACATTGGCTATTCTCCAGTTTTCTGGGACCTGATCTCTGGCTGAAGAGGATAGAAAGATCTCTGTCAAGGCCCCAGTAATCTCCTCCCTTGCCTCTCTCAGTATCCTGGGATAAATTCCATCAGACTGAGGGGAATTATCTACCTTAATATTTTTCAAGACAGCCAACACCTGTTTCTTCTTAACATCGACATGCCCAAGAACATCTAAACTTACCATCATTCATGTCCCTCTCCTTGGTGAATACTTATGAGAAGTACTCATTAAGAACCTTACCCACTCCTTCAGGATCCATATATAAAGATCACCCTTTGGCCTGAAGTGGATCGATCCTTTCCCTAGCCCCTCTTGCTCGTAATAGAAGTATAAATGCCTTGGGATTCTCCTTAATACTACCTGCCAAGGATATTTTACGGCCTCTTCTAACCCTTGTGTTATTTATTTTCTGCTTGCTTTATACTCCTTAGGGCCTTGTTTGATTTCAGTTTCCTTTCAAAGAGATATTTGATCCTTTACACCAAAGTAATTTAAATCTGCAGCACAATTCAAAATTGAGTCAGACATGAGAAAGGAAAGAATTTCATGGTTTCTAGCCAGGAGGTTTGCAAGTCAGGGAGGAAAGTCTGTAAAATTCCACACAAAGCCTTGAACTGCTCTCCCTCCCACCCCAATCTGTCTACAATTTTACTCAGGGCAAATGAAACTAATCGTTCTGGTGGCTCACCATCATTGTCCAAGTTGAGGCCCTTATTCATCTTTATCCATTAATGGGATGTAGGCATTTCTGGCTAGGCCAGAATTTGTTGGCCATTCTAAATTGCCTCGGAGGAGATGGTGGTGAATTGCATTTTGAACCATTACAGTCTTGAGTTGTTAGTACACCCACAATGCTGTTACAAAGGGCATTCCAGGATTTTGACCCAGTTACATTGAGGAAATGGCAATACATTTCAAAATCAGTATGGTACGTTTCTTGGAAGGGTACTTGCAGGTGCTGGTGTGCCCATGCATCTTCTGCCATTTTCCCTCTAGGTGTTTGTGGTTGTGTGTTTAGAAACTGTTGAAGCAGTTTTGGTAATTTGCTACAATGCATCTTGTAAACAGGACACACTGCTGTCACTGTCCAACAAATGTGAAGGAATGAATGTTGAAAGTGATTGATCGGTTGCAAATCAAGCAGACTCCTTTGTTCAGGAAGGCATTGAGTGTTGTTGGAGTTGCATTCATCTCGACATCCACCACACACATGACTTGTGCTTTGTAGATAGTGGACAGACATTGGAGGAAGAGGTGATTTACTCAGTACAGATTCCCTAACTTACGAATTGCTTTTGTAGGCAGAATACTTAGGCAGCTAGTTCAGTTCAGGTCAGTCTCTAGTCAATAGAAACTTCTCCGATGTTGATGGTTGGGAAGTCAGTGACGGTAAGTCATTGAAAGTCAAGGTGAAATAGGTGGATTCTCTCTTTTTTGAGATGGTTATTGCCTAGCACTTGTATGGCGTGAATATTAATTGCCACTAATTAGCCCAAGCCTAAATGTTGTCCAGGACTTGCTACATGTAGATGCAAGTGATGTACATTCTGCAATCATCAGCCAACATTCCCATTCCTGACACTATGATGGAGGGAGAAACATTGAAGCAAGTAAAGATGGCCTTGCTTCAGCTATTATCTTGAGGAATGCTTGCAGTGGTATCCTTGGGCTGAGATGATTGATCTTGAACAGTTATAACTATCTTCGTTGTGCTAGACATGGCTGCAACCAGCTAAAAATCTTTCCCCAGAATTCACATTGTAGCTTTGCTAGGATTTCTTGATGGCATATTTGTTCAAATCCTCTATCCAAGCTAATAAACTACCTCTAACCCCATGTGATCTTATGTTAAGTACAAAGCTGGGTGGGAGGGTGGGCGATGAGAAGGATGCAGAGATGCTTTAGTGTGATTTAGAGATGTTCTGTGAGTGGGCAAATGCATACAGATGCAGTATCACACAGATAAACGTGAGGTTTTATATTTTAAATTTTACACTATCTTTAATCATTTACTTTTGTTCTTTTTAATCACATTTTTAAGAACCCTTTGTTGCTGTTTAAAATTTACCCAATCCTCCAGCCTGCCACTGATCTTTGCAATATGATACACCTTAGTTTTTGCCTTTATGTTATATTTACTTTCTTTGCTTAGCCTTGGATGATTTTTTCCCCCTCTTATAATTGTTCTTCTTCTCTGGAATATATTTTATTTGGGAGGATTTGAATATCTCCTTACACGCCTGCAGTGCTCATCAACTGTCCTAAACTTATGTTTTTCTGTGCCCATTCTAATGGGGCCAAATCTGTCTTTATGCCTATGTTATTACCTTTGTTAAACTCCAGAATGCTAGCATGTGGCTCAAGTTTCGCACCCTCAAACTGAAGTGGCATACCTCACAAAACAATGGTGGGTAACCGCAATGTGAAAGTGGGGGTTCATCTCCTCAAGAACTGTGCAGTGATGCTTTCTACGATACCTTCATGTCGAGATGCATCTGCTACAGGTAAATTGGTGAGGGTGAGGCCAGTTATGTTTTCCCCTCAGTTTGGTTCCCTCAGCAGCAGCTGTGGGCCTGGTCTAACTGTTATGTCCTTTAGGACTTGACCAACTTGATCAGCAGTAGTGCGGTCAAACCACTCTGGGCGATAGACATTGAATATCCTCAACCAGAGTACATTCTGCACCATTGCTACTCTCAGTGCTTCTACTAAGTGCTGTTCAACACGGAGGCATATTAAATTATCAGCCCATGTTTGACCTGATGCCATGAGGCTTCAGTGATGTCTGGAGTCACTGTTGAAGATTCCCTGGGCAACTTCCTCCTGATTGTACACCATTGAGCTATTGCTTCTATTAGCATAAATGCTGCCCCCTCCACAATTCACGTCGGGTCTGATGAAGAGTGATCTACATTCAAAACATTAGCTTGGTCTCTCTTGATGCATGCTGACTGACCTGCTGTGATCTGCAGCATTTTTTGTTTTCAGTTTGGTGACTTCCATGTTTTCAGATTTTGATTACTTGAGAGGTGTCAGTGAAGAATTTTGCAGAATATTCTTTTTCTTTGTGGGCCTAGAATCTTTTTCTGCTATTATCAACCTTTCAAAGAGATGACATGAGTAGGAGGTCAGTGGGTGGTGGCAATGAATTGGCAAAGGTAAAAGGTGGGGAGGAAAGGAAGTAAGAGAAGAAGGGTTTTGAAGTGACACCTTGGCCACCACGAAGTGGGCAGGTATGAGGGATAAACCGGACTTTTTTCCAGTTCATCAACTTTGCGTATTTTTGTGTTTGTAAGTCTCACTGGTGTGCTTCCCTTCATACCAGGCAGATAGTTGGCAGGGAGTGGTAAAAAAGGGAAGACCAAATACGATGACCTCCAGAAAGTGGCAGTAAAGGTAAGGACCTGGAAGTGACACCCAGGATCAAATAGATGACGGAATAGACTGCCAGGGCCATTCTTTAGAGATCCTCTAATAGTGAAGGAGGAAGCATGTCTAAGGCAGGGAGAGACTGTTTTCCATATGAAGCTGGAGGAGCACTCACATTGGTTAATGAGATATATCTTTTTAGCATTTTCTTTTTCAAATACTTTTTCAGCATTTTTAGCTTTTAGTCTTTGTTTCAAATATAAAGGCTTTAATCCCTGTCAGCATCCTATCCTCCATCACTATCCCTGCTGATAATGTGGATCACTGTAAGGTTGTTCAATCTAAACATTCCCAATGGGTCACTGGGTAGCCTTTTGTATGAGGACAGAGGGAGATAGCACATTGCTTCAAAGGAAATAGGCAGTTCTTAAAGGCTTGTGATTGGGGTCATTTTGTGAAGTCAATAGCCTGCATCATCAGGAATCCAACCAAGGCAAAGAAATGAATCAATTTGTGGTTTGACTTTTGTTGAGTATAAGGCTCTCATACTGATCTCTCTGGGTCAGCTATTAGGGAGATCCCAAGCTGTAATCATAGAATAAACAAATGGAATCCTTTCCCTCTTGTACTGTCTACTGTAGACAATTCTCACTTAGGGAGAAGAGTGCCTTCCACATATGGCCATACAAAAGCTGACAGCGAAGGTCAAAGCCTGGCTGACTTGTGTCTCCTGATTTCCCTGCATTCCTGTTCGTATTCTAGTGGAACAATTTTGGAAAACAAGTGGAAATTGGAGTTCAAAGTTGCAACATTGATCCATAACACACTGCTGACATGAAAAGGATTCAAGGTCTTTTTTTTTGTTTGTAATAAGATTTTAATTTTCTTTTACAAAAACAGAAATTGATGGAAAATCTCAGCTGGTCTGGCAGCATCTGTGGAGAGAAATCAGAGTTAACATTTTCTTTTGTTAATTCATTAATTTTATTTTGTTTCTTTCCCACGACATGGGTGCCTTTACCCTTGGCTCACATTCCTTGCCCCATATCTAATTGGCTTTAAGAAGGTGATGTTGAGTTAACTTCTTGGACCACTGCAGTCTTTGTGGTGTAGGCACATCCACAGTGGTGTGAGGATGGGAGTTCCAGGATTTTGACCCAATAACTATGAAGAAATGCTGATATGCTGATTTCACTCTGAGTTCCTAAGGTTCCAAAACATTCAAACATTTTAAATGGAGAAAGACAACAAACTATCAAGATCAAACTGCATTGAATCTTGAGTGCAATAGGATTCAAATATCTGAACAATATCTTCAAAGAATAGAAAGAATATAGCTGGAAGACAAACACTGCTCTGCACGATCTTGTCAGCACAGGTCATTAGTTGAGATCACAAGACTTATAATGGTTCCATTGTGCAAGGTTCTAGCAATGGATCAGGGTTTTTGATGTGTGTGCTGCTTGCTTAAAATAGCAGTTTTTATTTCATCCACTCAGAGAAATGGTACTCATAATATAACCCGGGGCCACTTGCAGGCTGCTGTCCTTGCGGCAACAATAACTTGCATTGATTTACAATCTTTCGAACATTCGATGGTGCTTCGCAGGAACAAAAGCAAATGTCAAGTAGCAGCAGGAGATAAATTAAGGAAAGCAACTGATGATATGAGCGAAAAGAGAGATTTTGTCATGGCTTCTGAAAGTTGTGAGAGTGGTGACATAATAAAGAAGGCTAGTGAGTGGGTTCCCAGGGTGACTGAGGGCTCCTGGCGCAGGTGAAGCAGAGGAAGGTTCAGCTACAAAGGGCTTTTGGAACTGAGGCAAGTTTGCAAGTTCAGGCAAAAACATGGAAAATTTTTTTAGGAAAGGCAAGTTTTTTTTTAATTCAGTAGGAGTAGCACTTTGATCAACAGGTAAATAGTCACTGAGTACTTAAAATTTAATAACAAGTGATTAGGATATATAAACTGCTGCCTCACAGTATAGTAGAGCCAGGGCTTGATTTTGGAGGTTTGGAGCTCCTACATTATGGAAACAGGCTGGAAACAAACTTCAGTCATGAGCTTATATTCATCAGAAGAAGCCAGAACAAGTTTATTTAGTTTTCAGTGAACTATAGCAAAACATTCAGGAAGTGATTTATTGCTAATGTGTGCAGTGCAAAAACTGAGCTGGACCAGCCACTTAAATAAAAGCAAAATGCTGCTGATGCTGGAAATTTGAAACAAACATAGAGGCTGGTGGAGAAACTCAGCAGGTCTGGCAGCATGTGTGGAGGGAGAAACAGAGTTAACATTTTGATTCTTCTTCCGAACTGAAAGTGTTTGGATATTTATTTTTACACTTTTGTCAGAGGTGGAAGAGGAGTAAGGAGGCAGGTGGTGGACAGTCTCTGTGCAAAAGACAAAGGGGTTTTATAAAAGAGAAAAAGCAAAATTCATGTTAATTAAGGTGTAAAATGGAGAGAATAGCTCCTTTCTACTAAGATGCAAATAGATAAGGCTGTGATGGGGGGAGGGAGAGAACGTAAGCAAAACAGAGAAGACGTGACATGGTCAGTTGTCATTGCTGATGGAGCTGCTGGTCTGCGTTGCTGCTTCCTCTAGTAATGTCGCCATTATTTCTTTGGCTAGTGGGATGTTGATTGATCAACACACTTAAACTACTAGACCTGTGCCTCACCACACACTTCGTCTTTAATGGTCGAGTATACAAACAGAGCAATGGTACACCAATGGGGTCACCAATCTCAGGACTCATTGCAGAAGCAGTCATGTAAAGACTAGAACACACCACCCTCCCCCACATTCAACCTAAACTGTGGATCCAGTATGTCGGTGACACATTTGTCATTATTAAATGCAACAAATTAAAAGGATCCCAACAACTCTTCAACAATGTATTCACAGGGGTTAACTTCACAAGGGAAGAAGAAAACAACAATCAGCTTCCATTTCTGGATGTTAAAGTTGAACGTATGACCAACGGGGAGTTCCAAACCTTAGTAATCAGAAAATCAACCTATACTGATCAAATCCTCAACTTCCACAGCAACCACCCCAACGTCCACAAACAAAGCTGCATTAGAACACTATTTAAACGGGGCCAGGATACACGACAACACTCCAGAACTACACAGGAAAGAGGAAGACCACCTATACAAAACCTTCGCTATGAACAGATATCCCCGCAACTTCATCTGCAGATGCCTACTAAACATACAACAGGAGGACACAGTATGCCCTAACACACTGGCCACACTGCCCTACATCGAGAACATATTGGAACTGGCAACAAGAATCCTAAGACCACTAGGAATCATGGTAGCACACAAGCTCACAGCCACTCTATGACAAACACTCACAAGGATTAAAGACCTCATTCCCACAACATGCAGAACCAATGTGGTTTACAAAATACCACACAATGACTGCCACAAACATTACATCGGACAGACGGGAAGGAAACTAGCCATCACAATACATGAACATCAACTAGCAGCAAAACGACATGATGAACTTTCCTTAATATCAGTACACTCAGACAATGAAGTTTAACTGGGAAAAGGTAACCACAGTAGCCCAAGCCAAACATAGACACGCACGGGAATTCCTAGAGGCATGGTTCTCCAGCCGTAATGCACTCAACAAACACATAGCATTGGACCCCATATACAAATCCATACAGATCAAAACCAGAAATGACGCTACTCACCATAATGGACCAGACAGTATAAATTCCAAGCGGAATAGAATAACATTGCTTCATCAGAGGCTCCACTGATGATATCACCTAGCGTGATGATGAAATGTCTGAACGAGAACAAGCAGCTCGGCAAACAAGTTAACAGCTGCACCGCAACCCGAGATATAGATCTTTGCTGAAACTTTGACACCCTCCTGGTAAATCTTTAATCAATTAGAAAGGAGATGCAGGTTTCGATTGGTTAATACGCAACTTTCCGAATTTCTTTCAACTCAATGTCCCGAAACAACTAAAAGTTGTATCAATGAATACAAGAGGTGATATTTCAAGTCAGACAATGTCTGTGTTTTAACATGGAGTCGGACCAGTTTTATTTCCAAAGTAGGATTTTAGAAAATGCCCCACTGACTGACGGTGTCCACAAATTGTATGCTTTTGAACAAAACAGCGTGTATCTGCAAATACAAATCTGCAAATGCAAATTCACCCTATAGATTTATATGTATGTATGTGTGTCTGTCTGTTTGTCTGTGTGTGTATGTGAGAGAGAGAGAGAGAGTATGTGTGAGTGAGTGAGAGAGAGAGAGAGTGTGTGTGAGAGAGAGTGTACAGTGTAGTGGGTTCACCTGTAGTGTGACATGAACCCAAGGTCACGGTTCAGGCCGTCTTCATAGATACCAAACTTGGTCATTAGCCTCTGCTCGATGACTCTGCGTTGTTGTGCATACTGAAGTCCACCTTGGAGGACGTTTACCCGAAAATCTGAGTCGATCTCCATGTTAAAACGCAGACATTTTCTAAACAAGGCCTCACACCAGAAGGCATTGTCTGACCTGAGATGTCACCTCTTGCATTCATTGGTAAAACCTTTAGTTATCTCGGGACATTGACTTGAAAGAAATTCGGAGAGTTGCATATTTATCAATCAAAACCTGCATCTCCTTCCTAACTGATTAAGGATTTAATAGGAGGGAGTCAGCCAGCCAATTTAGGGTTATTAAATACATTCGCATCAGTTGTACAATCCTTTGATCTTTTACTTATAAATTCTGTGCCTTGATACTTCCTCTCTCATTACACCTGAGGAAGCATCAACGCTTTTGTGTTCAAATAAACCTGTTGGAGTATAACCTGTTGTCATGTGATTTTTGACCATATTATTCTCAACAGAAAACACTCACTTTCTTACAGCTCTTGGACTTTTCATCTTCAAGACCTGTCTCTTTTTTGCATTTCTTTCTCAATTCTAGAATTTCTCAGCCACATAGTCTCACCTGGAGGCTTGCTTTTATCCTGTATCTTGCCCAGTTTAGCTTTCTGTCTCCCCGATTAACTTAAACTCTGTGGTTCAGCCTGCTTTATTAGACCAACGAGGAATAGTTCAAGTGGATATCGTTAGTATGACATAACTACATAATGGCCTTTGGATTTATCACTGGATCTGAAGATTTCTATATCCTGTGGCCTTTTATCCTATATAGAGAGACATTCCTGCTTTTATCCTAAACAGTTAGTCAGACAGTCTTAAAGGGTTTTTAGCTTCAAGTTGAAATAAAATTTTTAAAAACTTGCCTTTAACCTCTGGAGCAGATGGAACTTGAACCTGTCCCTTTTGGCTCAGAGGTAGGGATACTACCACTGCACCACAAGAGCCCTTAAAGTTAGATTTTTAACTTATTTTTTTCTCATCAACATGTTGAAGGATGTCATTACTCAGCTCTAGAGCAGGTGGGACTATGAACCTAGGTCTCCTGGCCCAAAGGCAGGGACACTACCGCTGCACCACAAGAACCCTTAAAGCTAGATTTTAACAATTAGTATTCTGACCGGTAACAGATTCAATCACATTCAGTCAACCAACTAATAGCAGTTTTGATTGAGTCCTTCAATAGTTTTTCACAGGCACCTGAAAGGAAACAATTTGCAGAACTAAGTGAAAATGTTGGGAGAGTCAGGCTGGGTAAATTTGTCTTGCAGAGAGTCAGGGCTAGTGCTGCTATGTGGTATCCATCTTACAGCTCAATCATTCAATGAGTGCAAATCAATTTCCTCCAGTTACTCAGGTTTGAATCAGTGAGTTTGGCAGCAGATGAGGCTATGTCAGGATTTTGGTGTGGAATTTAATGAATAAATATAAATTGAAGTCGCACGATGGCAACTTAATATGCTTCTGAGTAGCGGACACACTATGTGACATTAAACTGTCAGATAGCCAGATCAATTTGAAACTTTTCTCAGGGATACCCATGGCATGACGCTCCCTCACTCTTGGAGCTAAGCTTAGTCCTAACAGCTTTCTACTAATACCCCTGTGCAACTCAAAGTCTGCTTGATCTTTGGGTCTTGATGTAGGATTACAATAAAATCCATGTGTGATCTCACTAGAAATAAATTCAACACATCCTATGACAGGAAGTTGTGTGACAACATAGAAATTTCTCAGAAGTGACCTTTAAGTGCTTCTACCATTTGTCACCGGTGGGATCTGATTCTTCTTTCCAAAGCTTCTCTGACCATCCTTTAGTACTGCCCATAACTCTGTCAGAATTTTGTCTTATCTAACTTGCCGGATTTTTAGACTCAAAAGAGAATCACTGGTGCACAACTCCATCACTCTACTGTGCAATGTATACAAAATGCAAGATGTGGCCCTTGAGACATTTACTGGGATTCTGATATTTCAGTAAATAAAGAAAATACTTTGAGCTAGAGAATTCTGTAAGAACCACATTCTTTGTAATGCTGAAGGATCAAACAGATATTATGTAAGTGTGAGGGAGGATAGAATTGCTCAAGACATTATTCTGTGACTCTTACTGAGTCAGAAACAACCAGCCACTGATCTGTTATTTTTCTGTAAGTGATTATACTGATCAGTCATTCCATATATTCTATGAATTAGCTTTGAATATTTTAGACACTAGTAAAAATGTATTAGAAAATCTCTTGTATTAGATATAATTTTACAAAATTAAAATTGTAATACTTCTGCAAATTAAAAATAAACATATTTTAAAAGTACTAAAATTTGATTGCTCAATCATTTTAAAAATTGATATTTCAAGCAATTAATCATTTTAACGAGTCATAGATATTTTCTTTTTCTTGTGATTTGACAGATTTTTAAATAGTTCCATGACAAGAAGACTATCCATTTTAACTTCTAAAGTAGTGGGGACTTCCTTATTAAGTATTCACTAATTAAGAGACACCCATTCTGTCTCAAAGTACAGATATAAAATTTAAAAGTGCGTTTGCTTCAGAATTAATGCATGATAAGCCGAAATTCATGTCATTTCTTTCTTGGCATTTAAAGTTGCAGACCCTCAGCTGTAGCATTGATTGAACCATTGCAATTTGTGACAAGTGCGCTTCAGTATGTATTCTGGAAATATGGGCCTCCCTTACATGCAGCAATAGTCAACATTGAATCAGTCACAACTACTACAAAACCTAGCCATGATCGTTTGACAAAATACTTGCTTAATGAATTAGTAAAATGATCACATTTAGCTAAATTTATAATCTCAGGTGATTAGTCTGATCAAATTTGTTTATTTTACAAATCTCTTTGTCAAGACATCACAAAGTTTGTCATTAACTTTGGAAAAGATAAAACAACTAATTGTAAAATAAACACGTGTAAATGAAAGGTGTACAAGAAATATATTGTCGTTTCTTCTGTGTTGCTGGGTCAAATTCTGGAATTCCTTTTCTAATAGTATTTTAGACAATTTAGATCAACTGGTATGATTCAAGTAGGCAACTTTCACCAGCCTCTCAAGAGAAACTAGGGATGAATAAGAGATGCCCATGTCCCATGAATGAATTTTATGAAAAAAAATTAATCTCAAAGAGCTCTTAAACAGCTTAAATAGCACTTTACTGTAAATTGTTGCTGTATAATTCCTGGCACCTTACTGCGTTCAGAATCCCAAGATTAACTACATTAACACTAACCGAGGTTATTAATGGAATTGGCATTATCCAGATTGAAGCAAATAATCAATAAACATTATTCATCCATTTCCTCTGAAGAAGGATGTTCTATTGTTATCAATACTTTTACTGATGTCTGGTGGGAATCACAGTGCAGATGCAAAGTCAATAATGGGTCTGCAACAAACATGTGATACAGAAAGTATCCATTAGTGTTAGCTTCAACTTCAGCCATACAGTGGAAATCATTTTTAATCAGATTTGTGGAGACAAGTATTCAATTAAGTATATAGTTGTAATTAAGCTGCTGTAGTCCCCACTATTCACCTGTAAAATAAGTCTTAATATTGTTATTACTGTTATTCCAAACCTAATGATTAAGTCAAAGTTTCCAACAATTTTTGTGATTACATTACGACTGAAGAATAAGATAAATTAAACGCAGACATGGGGAACTCTGTAAAGATTGCATTTCTTTTTGTCAGGCTTTCTGGAAAAGTTACATCAGATGTTTAAGATTTTTACTGTAGAAATTGCACCCAAGCCCAGGACAATTTTTTTTATTTCCCTCTTTATTAATCTTTTAGTCAGTCTTTGCTGTTCTTTCTATTCTGTTCAATCTTCTGGCCTGATGTCCATCTTTGCACAATTTTATACTTTCCCTTTAAGTTACATAGGAACAAAGGAACAAGGAACAAGAGTTAGGCTACTTGTCCTTTGAGCCTGCTCCACCATTCAATATGATCATGGCCAATCTGATCTTAAACTCAACCTCATCCCTGCATACCCTCAATAATCTTTCATCTTTCTATGATCATGAACCCGTCTACATCTGTCTCAAAAGTAATGAAAGATTCTGCATCTGTCTTTTGAGGAAGAGGATTCCAAAGACTCACAATTCAATGAGAGAAAACAAAACTCATGTCTGTCTTAACTGGGTGACTCCTTATTTTAAACTATGACCCATAATTCTAGACACTCCCACAAAAGGAATCATCCTTTCTGTATTCACCTGGTCAAATCCCCTTCAGGATCTTAAAGTCACCTCTGACTTTTCTAAACACCAGATGATATAGGCCTAGCCTGTCTGGGCCTTTCCTCATAAGGCAATCTGCTCATCCCAAGTATCAGAACAGAAAACTTTCCCTGAAATGTTTCCAATACTTAACATCCTTCTGTAAGTGCAGAGACCAATTGTACATAATACTCCAGATATGGCCTTACCAATGCCCTGTATATAACTGATGCATCATATTTGATCAGACCATCACTTGCATTCAATTGCTTACATAATAAAATGTTAGCTATCCCGATAATTTGCTGTACCTGGCTGCAATTCGTTCATTCATGAGGTAGCATGCTGGCTCAGTGGTTAGAACTGATGCCTCACAGCATCAGGGCTCAATTCCACCCTTACGCAACTGACTGTGTGCAGTTTGTACATTGTCCCCATGTCTGTGTTGGTTTCCTCCCATAGACCAAAGATGTCCAGCCTAGGTGGATTAGCCGTGGGAAATGTGGGGTTATAGGGATAGGGTAGGGCAGTGGGTCTCGGTGGGATGCTCATTGGAGGGTCAGTGTGGACTCAGGGCCAAATGGCCTCCTTCCACACTGTGGGGTTTTTATGATGCACTGGGACCCCCAGATCCTTTGCATCTCAGAACTCTGCAACTTCACAACATTTAGATGATGTGTGCAGATTCAGGATGGTGCCAACACAGGGCAATTCTTTGCGAGCTCTCTACAGCAGATCTTATTACATCATTCTGCACTTTTATTCCTCACTTTGTTCAATCATCCAATGATCTTTGTATGTTATGATCTGCCTGTACTGCATGCAAAACAAACTTTTCACTGTACTTAGGTACATATGACAATAATAAATCAAATGAAATCAAATCTTTTTATTCTTTCTACCAAAATGGACAATTTACCTATTCCTATTCAATGCTACCTGTTAGCCAGCTAATTTGTTATTTATGCCAATATGTTACCCCCTACACAATGAGCTTTTATTTTCCACAATAACCTTTGATGTGTCACCTTATCAAATGCCTTTTTGAAATTTAAGTACAATACATCACTGTTTCCTGTTGATCTACAGCACAAATTACTTTTGTAAAGACTTCAACAAATAGTTAAACATGATTTCACTTTGACAAAACTATGCTGACTCTGCCTGTTTATCTTGAACTTATCCAACTGCCTTATTATAATGTCTTTAATAATAGCATCTAACATTTTCGGCATGACAGATATTAATCGAAGTGTAGTTTCCTGTTTTCTGCCTCCCTCACTTCAGGAAGTTGCTACTGAGTGCAGATCTCAGAGGTCTGTGCAGAAGCAATCCAATTAGAGGGAAGGCTGGTCCTGTGCCATTGGCACAGCAGGGCATAGTCTGGTGATTTTTGCCCTGAGATACCTCAGTATCAACTCTGGACCTCATGAAATGCTATAACATTGACAAGTAAAGCTCCTGTTGATTATGTTTTGCCATCCCTGGTCAACAGATGCATTTGCACTCCTTCATATCGAACACCATTTGTAAGGAGCACTTAAGGTGACAATGGCACAAAATACACTCTAGGTGGGGAACTTCAGTGTATGTCACCAAGATTGGTGTGGAACCACTGACAGTTACCAAGTTGATCCAAGTCCTAAAGGATATAGCTGCTGGACTAGGTCTGTGACAAGTAGTGAGGGAACCAGCAAGAGGAAAAAAACCTACATAACCTCGCCCACACCAATCTACCTGTCACATATGTCTGTCCTCAACAACATTGTTAAAAATGACGACGAAACAGACCTTGTGGAGAAGAGTCCTGTTGTTGTGTGGCACTATTATTGTGCTAAATGGATAGATTTTGAACAGATCTAGAACTCGAAACTGGGTATCCATGAGGCACTATGGGCAACAGCAGCAGGACTGTATTCAATCACAATCTATAACCTCATGGACTAGTGTATTTCCCCTCTATCATTACCGTTAAATTGGGGGACTAACCTTAGTTTAATGAAAAGTGCAGAAGGGCGTTCTAGGAGCAGCACCTGGTGCATCTAAAAATGAAGTGTTAACCTGGTAAAGGTACGACACTAGACGACATGCTTGCCAGAGAGTGGAAATAGCATGTAATATAGAGAGCGAAGGAATCATCTAAGCTCAGCAGTCCTGTCAGATCCAATGGTGAATGATAACTGTTCTGAAGATGTGATCATGTCCAAGATTGATTTGTAATTCCTTGGCTGGCAACAGCAATTGGACTTCTAAAAGACATGTTCTTTGCAACAGATTAGAGTGACTTAAACCTGTATCAAGGTAACATTGTATTCTATACATTTGATTATATTATGCTGGATTAAAAATAAGATGGGAAGAAAAGGAGAATAATGAAGATTATTTTCCAACTTTTAAAAGAAGGAGCCCGGGTGGGAAACCAGTAGGAACCAGCCAGCATGATGTGCTAGACCCAGGCCATCTGAGAGCACTGCTAGCATGTGAAAAGTCCTGCAAGAGGCGTGAAATTCGTGAGGTGATGGTCGACTGTGGCTGAAGACCAGATTACATACCAGGATTTTGCATCTCAGTCAAAAATATTTCAGAGGAAGGAGAAGGAGATCAGCATTTTTGGATATACAGCCTGTTTGTGGGCTCTGCTAGTGGTAAGAATTGAATTGATTGAATATTAATGTGCTAATTTTAAGCAGCTCACTGCAGAGTGTGTAGAAGTGCCATTATTGAAAAGTTATTTGCAATGTGATTTAGTAGTAAAGGAGGCTAACACTGGGTGAAATGCCAAGCCTGCCATGTAAGAGTCATAGAGATATACAGCACGGAAACAGACCTTTCAGTCCAACTTGTCCATGCTGACCAGATATCCTATGTAAATCTACTTCCATTTGCCAGCATTTGGCCCATATCCCTCTAAACCCTTTCTATTCATGTACCTATCCAGGTGTCCTTTAAATGTTGTAATCCAATTAGCTTCCACCAATTCCTCTGGCAGTTCATTCCATTCATGCACCACCATCTGCGCAAAGAAGTTGCTCCTCAGTTCCTGTTTAAATCTTTCCCCTCTCACCTTAAACCTATACCCTCAGGTTTTGGACTCCACCACCCCAGGGAAAAGACTTTGTCTATTCACCCTATCCATGACCCTCATGATTTTATAAACCTCGATAAGGTCACCCTTCAGCTTCCTACCCTCCAGGCAAAATAGCCCCAGTCTATTCAGCCTCTCCCTATAGCTCAAACCCTCCAACCCTGGCAACATCCTCATAAATCTTTCCTGAACCCTTTCTAGTTTCACAACATCCTTCCTATAGCAGGGAGACCAGAAATGCACGCAATACTCCAAAAGTAGCCAAACCAATGTCCTGTACAGTTGCAACATGACCTCCCAACTCCAATACTCAATGCACTGACCAACAAAAGCAAGCACAACCAAATGTCTTCTTCAGCATCCTGACTGCTTGCGACTCCACTTTCAAGGAAATATGAACAAGCACTCCAAGGTCTCTTCGTTCAGCAACACTCCCCAGGATCTTGCCATTAAGTGTACAAGTCCTGCCCTGATTTGCCTTTCCAAAATGCAGTACCTCACATATATCTAAATTAAACTCCATCTCCCACTCCTCAGCCCATTGGCCCATCTGATTGAGATCCTGTTGTACTCTGAGGTAACTTTTTTCGCTGTCCACTACACCTCTAATTTTAGTGTCATCTGCAAAGTTACGAACCATACCTCCGACATCTACATCCAAATCATTTACATTAATGGAAAAAATCATTGGACACAGAACCCATCCTTGTGGCACACTGCTTGTCACAGGCCTCCAGTCTGAAAAACAACCCTCCACCACCACCCTCTATCTCCTACCTTTGAGCCAGTTCTGTATCCAAATACCTAGTTCTCCTCTATTCCGTGTGATCTAACGTTGCTAACCAGTCTACCATGAGGAGCCTTGTCGAATGCCTTACTTAAGTCCACATAGATCACGTCCACCACTCTGCCCTCATCAACCGCCTTTGTTACTTGTTCAAAAAATTCAATAAAGTTAGTGAAACCTGATTTCCCACGCACAGAGCCATGTTGACTATTCCTAATCAGTACTTGCCTTTCCAAATACATGTAAATCCTGTCCCTCAGGATTCCCTCCAACAATTTGCCTACCACTGATGTCAGGATCACCGGTCTGTAAGTCCCTGGCTTTTCCTTACCACCTTTCTTAAATAATGGCACTGCGTTAGCCAACCTCCAGTCTTCCAGCACCTCACCTGTGGCCATCAATGAGTCATTAATATCAAATCTATTCTGCAGGACTATGTGCAGTTCCTTTCAGATCAGGGTTGAGTGTCCAGCCTGCAAACTCAAACAGGCCTATAGCCACTGCATTTGCTCCTAAAAAGTACCCAGTCTACCTCAAATAAGGGCAAGATGTCTCAAAACTGACTAACAGATGAAGCTAGCTGTTTCACTCTACTACTATACAATGACTGGTATTCTCAGGATGCTGCTGTTCAGCCAGAAAAGTCATTCTGTCTACCACAGAGACTAGTAACGTGGTATATTACCAGAGCATCTTGGCTGTTTGCAACATGCAGACATACTGCGCTCAACCAACCAGTCTGTGCTTGCAAAACCCAGAAAACACCATCCATTATCAAATAGGATTCTATGATTAAGCAGTACTTAAACATTCTGAATATATCTAGAATTACATGAATAAGCAATTTAAAATTTAAATCGAAAGAACTGCAGATGCTGTAAATCAGGAACAAGAAGTTGCTGGGAATGTCTGTCAGCGTCTGTGAAAGAAAAATATCAGAGTCAACGCCTCATGTCTGGAGACCACCCCCAACACACACAACACACAAAGGGTTGAGACTCTTTGTTAGTTAGAAGGTAGTACTCCCAGACTGGCACATCAGATGATTGGGTTCGGAGAAAGTGGTGAGCTTGAACTGGTGGACTTACTGAAAAGGTCACACAAGTAGTTATTTCCTTGAGGAAGTTGGTCTTGCATTGCCCACAGGCAGTCTTCGCTTGTTTGTGCTGACCTCAGACTGGTGGAAGATCAGGATCGCCCTGACTCAATGGCAAGTGTTTCAGCAGTTGTTAGTGCCACACATTACTCTTGTGGCACAGACACCTCTCCAGTCTCAGGGTCCAATAATGACACAATCTATCAGATGGCATTGTTGAGAAAGGAGCTGCTGCCAGATAGTTATATGGTGCTTAGCAAATTTACTCAAAAGTAAGATGGTATTAGAGATCAACTGACCTAGCTCCTCTTTTCCAATCATCCCCTTCCGAACTGATTAATTGTATTTAACTCTGGTATCAAAATATCTAGCTAAGACGAGTCTGTTTCCTTTTGAGACACCTCACAAGGCACAGTCTGGTTCTACATACAACAGTTCCTTGAGAGCGTCCTTGGAATCCAGAATTGGAGCGCGCTCGCTGATCACTGATATGATCCATGTGAAACACAAAGTTGGAGAACCATCAATCACTTGCTTAGCACTATCTGTTGACCCAGCAGTTAGATGACAAGGCTCTTCCAAATGAAAGGGAAACTCCAAGGATATGCTGCTCCCTGGAGTTCTTGCCTTTCCAGAATAAGGTTCTCACATCCTTCCAAACATTTTCTCCAGGATGCCTCACCTCACAGAGGGGAGTGATGTCGATCTTATGGCAATTCATCCTTGGGGATGCAGATTGTTCTCACTGTCCATGAGGAAGTAGATATTCTAGATTTCAAAGTTCAGGTCCATTTGTCATCTTTTCTAAAATTTTTAATGGTCTACTTTTTTTGACATTAGAGTGTGATTCTGCTAGATGCGGTTGTCCAACTAGGAAGGGGTAAGAGAGCCTAGGTTTACAGTAGCTTTTCTCACCCCTTTCCCACCCAGGGTGAGCAGAGGGAGTCATAAAATACCTGCTTCATTACAGTATCCACCAGCAAGAAATGCCCTTGTCATACCCAGTGGCCATCAATGAACATCAATATACCACTTCCTATGAGCAAATCTAAGGGACTTCAGTATAAAGCACTCCTGTACCTATTACCTCTCATCTGTCACCACAGGTTAAGAAAAAAGAGACAGAAGATGAAAATAGAGACAAAGAGTAAGGAAAGGAAGAACAGTCTATGGCAAGAATCTGGTACTTTTTAACATGGGGAGGCTGTTTTAATCTGCCATTGAACATTTGGAATCTTCTGGATTGTATTTGGTCTAGAGACTCCTCCAAGGGTTGTCCATCTTCAGTGATCTTGCAAGAAGCATTAGCATCTAGACGGCAAAGCCCTGGGATTCACTTGCCCAAATAATCCCTTCCACCATGGCAAGGTACTGATCTATGGGTGTCATTCACAATAGGCTGGAGAACTGTCTGTTCTTCAGCCTGTACTGTGACACTGTGTTTTACCAACTTCCACCTTCAGAACTGGTTTGATGACAGTGACATCAGAAAGTAAAAATACTTCTGTCTAGGTCAGAGGGACCACAGAAACAGTTCCTTTAAAGCCTCCTACAAACAATCTAAGGCTGAAGCTCACAAAGTCATTCAAATGAACAAGACAGATTGATGGCAATAGAAAGCTGACTGATCAATCTGTATGTGATCAAGCTGGATTTAATTGAGAAATTTCTACCAGGCAATGGAAGCCATCTACAGCCTGTGCCCACCCGGCCCCACTCCAGTGTTAACTGCTGATACGCCCACTCTGTTCACAGACAGTGCCTCCATCAGGACCAGGGAGAGAGAGCACTTTGAGAGCACTCTTCTCAACTGTGACTCAATGGTCTAAACTTGACTTTTTATGTCAGTGCCCACTCACTGGACAACTGTCCCTGGATGAAATTTTCTGAGTTATTGCACACTCCAAACAAAAAACCCCAAAAAAGCCTGTTGGTCCTGATGGTATGGCAGCAAAGGTGCTGTAATGTTGGCTGCGACTCAGTTGTGCAGACTCTACGCTTACTTTTCAGACAGATCTGAGATAAAGCGATACTGCCTCAGATGTAAAGGCCGATCAAGATTATCTCGATCTTTAAGAAGTGTAATAGGGCTGAAGGTGACAACTCACAAGGCACAGGTTTATTCGCCATCACAGGCAAGATCCAAGCCCGAATATCATAAAATCACCTATTTCTACCATCAGAAGACATTTTACTGGAATCCCAAAGTGGTTTTGGAGCTTCCTAAGGTACAACAGATTAGATCTTCATTTCTCTGTAGATCCAAGAGAAATGTCAAGAAATTTCTATTTGGGATTTTATGATCTAATTAAGGCTTTCAATTGGAAAGCAGTCTGGAAAGTCTTGGATAGAGATAGTAGGAACTGCAGATGCTGGAGAATCTGAGATAACAAGGTGTAGAGCTGGATGAACACAGCAGGCCAAGTAGCATCATAGGAGCAGGAAGGCTGACGTTTCGGGCCCAGACCCTTCATCAGAAATGGGGCAGGGGAAGGGGGTTCTGAAATAAATAGGGAGAGAGGGGGAGGCGGATAGAAAATGGATAGAGGAGAGGATAGGTGGAGAGGAAACAGACAGGTCAAAGAGGGGGGATGGAGCCAGTAAAGGTGAGTGTAGGTGGAGAGTTAGGGAGGGGATAGGTCAGTCCAGGGAGGACGGACAGGTCAAGGGGGCAGGATGAGGTTAGTAGGTAGGAGATGGGGGTGTGGCTTGAGGTGGGAGGAGGGGATAGGTGGGAAGAAGAACAGGTTAGGGAGGCGGGGACGAGCTGGGCTGGTTTTGGGATGTGGTAGGGGGAGGGGAGATTTTGAAGCTTGTGAAATCCACATTGATATCATTGGGCTGCAGGGTTCCCAAGTGGAATATGAGTTGCTGTTCCTGCAACCTTTGGGTGGCATCATTGTGGCACTGCAGGAGGCCCAGGATGGACATGTCATCTGAGGAATGGGAGGGGGAGTTGAAATGGTTTGTGACTGGGTGGTGCAGTTGTTTATTGTGAACCGAGCGTAGGTGTTCTGCAAAGCAGTCCCCGAGCCTCCGCTTGGTTTCCCCAATGTAGAGGAGGCCACAACGGGTACAGCGGATGCAGTATACCATATTGGCAGATGTGCAGGTGAACATCTGCTTGATGTGGAAAGTCTTCTTGGGGCCTGGGATGGGGTTGAGGGAGGAGGTGTGGGGGCAGGTGTAGCACTTCCTGCGGTTGCAGGGAAAAGTGCTGGGTGTGGTGGTGCTGGAGGGGAGTGTGGAGCGGACAAGGGAGTCAGGGAGAGAGTGGTCCCTCCGGAAAGCAGATAAGGGTGGGGAGGGAAAAATGTCTTTGGTGGTGGGGTTGGATTGCAGATGGCGGAAGTGTCGGAGGATGATGCGTTGGATCTGGAGGTTGGTGGGGTGGTACGTGAGGACGAGGGGGATTCTTTTTTGGTTGTTATTGCGGAGATGGAGTGTGAGGGATGAGTTGCAGGAAATGCGGGAGGGCGTTCTCGACCACTGAGGCGGGGAAGTTGTGGTCTTTGAAAAACGAGGACATCTGAGATGTATGGGAGTGGAATGCCTCATCCTGGGAGCAGATGCGGCGGAGGCGAAGGAATTGGGAATAGGGGATGGCATTTTTGCAGGAAGGTGGGTGGGAGGAGGTGTATTCTAGATAGCTGTGGGAGTTGGTGGGCTTGAAATGGATATCGGTTTCTAGGTGGTTGCCCGAGATGGAGACAGAGAGGTCCAGGAAGGAGAGAGAGGTATTAGAGATGGTCCAGGTGAACTTAAGGTTGGGGTGGAAGGTGTTGGTGATGTGGATGAACTGTTCGAGCTCCTCGTGGGAGCACGAGGCAGCGCCGATACAGTCATCAATGTAACGGAGGAAGAGGTGGGGTTTAGGGCCAGGGTACGGAAGAGAGATTGTTCCACGTAACCTACAAAGAGGCAGGCATAGCTTGGGCCCATGTGGGTACCCATGGCCACCCCCTTTGTCTGTAGGAAGTGGGAGGAATTGAAAGAGAAGTTGTTGAGGGTGAGGACGAGTTCAGCTAAGCGGATGAGGGTGTCAGTGGAGGGGGATTGGTCGGGCCTGCGGGACAGGAAGAAGCGGAAGGCCTTTAGGCCATCTGTATGGGGAATGCAGGTGTATAGGGATTGGACGTCCATGGTAAAGATGAGGTGTTGGGGACCGGGGAATTGGAAGTTCTGGAGGAGGTGGAGGGCGTGGGTGGTGGATTTCACAAGCTTCAAAATCTCCCCTCCCCCTACTGCATCCCAAAACCAGCCCAGCTCGTCCCCGCCTCCCTAACCTGTTCTTCCTCCCACCTATCCCCTCCTCCCACCTCAAGCCACACGTCCATCTCCTACCTACTAACCTCATCCCGCCCCCTTGACCTGTCCGTCCTCCCTGGACTGACCTATCCCCTCCCTAACTCCCCACCTACACTCACCTTTACTGGCTCCATCTCCGCCTCTTTGACCTGTCTGTTTCTTCTCCACCTATCTTCTCCTCTATCCATCTTCTATCCGCCTCCCCCTCTCTCCCTATTTATTTCAGAACCCCCTTCCCCTCCCCCATTTCTGATGAAGGGTCTAGGCCCAAAACATCAGCCTTCCTGCTCCTATGATGCTGCTTGGCCTGCTGTGTTCATCCAGCTCTACACCTTGTTATCTCTGGAAAATCTTGGGTTGTATTGGTTTGCTGGAGAAAAATGTCAATGTTGTTCAGCTTCCCTGATGAAGTAACATTTTTGTAAATTAATACATGTGATGTTTGGGTTGCTGGCTGGGCCAGTGTTTATTGCTCATCCCTAATCATCCTCGAGAAAGTGGTACCGTGCTGACTTCTTGAACTGCTACATTTCTTTGAGGTTAAATGCACCCACAATGCAGTAAGGGAGGGAGTTCCAGGATTTTGACTCAGCAACAGTGAAGGAATGGTGATATAGTTCAAAGTCAAGATGATGTATGTCTTGAAGGGAAACTTGCAGGTAGTGGTCTTCCTGTGCACCGGCTGCCCTTGTCCTTCTAGATTGCAAATGAGCGGGTTTAAAGGTGCTGTCTAAAGAGCGTTGGTGAGTTACTGTGGTGTATCTTACAAATGGTACATTGTCGCTACTGAGCATCGGTGGTGAACAGAGTGAATGTTGAAGGTGGTGGATGGGGTGCCAATCAAGCAAGCTGCTTTGGCCTAGATGGAGTCAAGCTTCTTGAATGTTGTTGGAGCTGCTCCCACCCAGACAAGTTGGGGAGTATTCCATCACACTCCTGACTTGTGTCTTAAAGATGGTGGACAGGCATAAGGGATATAGGAGGTGAGTTACTCACAACAGCTATTGCTAGTCCAGTTCACTTTCTGGTCAATGGTAACACCTCTAATATAGATGGTGGGAAATTCCATGATGATAAGTGAACACCAAAGGGAGATTATTAGATAATCTCCTGTGTGAGATGGCCATTGTATGGCAGTTATTTGGCACGAATATTACTTACCACTGATTAGTCCATGCCTGGATACTGTCCAGGTCTTGCTGCACATAGACATGGGTTGCTTCAGTATCTGAGGTGTTGTGAATCTGCTGAACATTATGCAATTATCAATGAATATCCCACCTCTCACCTTAAGATGGATGGAAGGTCATTGATGAAGTGGCCGAAGGTGGTTGGGCCAAGGATACTACCCTGAGGAACTCCTGCAGAGATGTCCTGGAGCTGACCTCCACAATCATTTTTTCTTTGTTCCAGGTATGATTTCAAACAGCAGACAATTTTCTCCCTGATTCCCACTGACTTCAGTTTTGCTAGAGCTCCATGATGCCACATTAATTCGAAGTCACCTTAATGTCAAAGGCAGTCACTCTCACCTCACCTCACTTCTGGAATTCAGCTCTTTTTGTGTTGATGTTTGGACGAAGGTTGTAATGAGGTCAGGAGCTGACTGGTCCTGATGGAACCCAAACTGAATGACGGTAAGCTGTTTAACTGAACAAAAGCTTCTCAACAACACTATTAATGACACCTTCCATTATTTTACTGATAATCGAGAGTACACTGATGGGGTGGTGAGTGGTTGGGTTGGAAATGGTTTCCTTATGGCTCAAGATTCAAATTAGGTGCTTTCAAATGATTCAGTTGGGAGGCCCACAACAAGGGCAAAGGGATCTCAGGTGACTTATCTATTGGACGAAACTTCCAAGAAACTATATGCATAAAAAAATCAAAAATGATGTGAAAAGCAAGAGGTGTACCTCAATAACTCATTACATAGTATCGTCTAGAGGCTGATAGTCTACTATTACAGTATGCTGGGATTTTCCTGAATGATGCCAATCATGTGGATATGCTATATAATCAATAGTTAAGGTGTAGAGTAGAAATTTTGATATGGTTGCCATCAATTTCACTCCTTCCATTTCAAGAAGGCAAGCCTTCTGGATAACTGAGTGCCACACTGCATTATTAAATGAAAACATCAAGTCACTTCAGAGACAGGAGCTCAACAAGGACTGGTTTAGTGTCTGTATGGTAAGATGAAGAAATGTCCAAACAGATTCAAAGCATTAACTCAGTTTCTTTTTCTATAGATGCTGCCAGACCTACTGAGTTTCTCCAGTTTTGGCTGTGTTATTGTCAAATTTCCAACAAATGCGCTGTTTTGCCTTTACTAAAAGCTGTCAAATCAACTCAGCCCTGCAGTCAGAGATATCTGTGAGGCCAGAAGTAGTTCTGTCCAACAGCTTATGGGTATCTGTGACTGCAGATATCTTTCCTATCCAATAGCTTCCCAAAGCGACATGGTTGTTAGCAGTAATATAACTGGAGTGCTAACACCTGGTGCTAGTGAATGCCGAGACTCCCTGGATGATTCTAGCTGGCACTTAAAAGCAGAAAAGGAGCTGAAAGAAGTGCCATATTCTGAAACAATGCCTTTCCTAAGTCAGAAAGTGCAATTTCAACCCTTTATATAAGGCTTTCCATTCAGAAAAACCTAGTATGATTAGAATTAATCAACATGGCTTTCTGAAAAGGGGATTCTTATTTGACAAACGTATTAGAGTGTTCTGAGGCTGGAAATAGAGTAGGATAAATAAAGGGAAATTAGTAGATGAAATATATTTGGATTTCTGAAAACCATTCAGAAATGTGGCTTTGCAAAAGTTTAATATAGAAGATAAGGGCTCACAGTATTGGTGGGCAAATATAAGCACGGAGAGGGGGCTGGTTAATAACCAGGAATGAGACAGTCAGGATAAATGTGACATTTTCAAATTGGCAAGAAGAACACCACAGGACCACTGTGGGCCACACTTTTTTACAAGTCATATCAGGAGATGCAGACTAATAGAGTTATGTTTGTTCACTATACAAAGCTAGATGGAAAGGTAAGCTGCGAAGAGGTCACAAAGGAGCTTAAAGAAATAAAGGCACATTAGTTGAGTCGGCAACGATATCACAGATGAAGTATGATGGAGGGCAGACCTGCTCACTGATGCTCAGCTTGATTTCCATCAGGGCTACCTAGCCCCGATCTCATAACATCCTTAATCCGCACATGGACAAAAGAGCTGAATTCCAGAGGTGAGAACGACGAAGGGGCTGTTATCTCATTATAGACTGAAACAACTGGTGTGGTTTAGCCTGAGGGTCACCACAGTTCAGGCAAGGGGAATAGTTGAGAAAGCAGGATCTTTCTAATAACATTAGTTGATGCAGGAATTGAACCAATACTGTTGGTGTTACCCTGCAATGCCAAACCAGCCTTCCTACCAACTGAGCTAACCAATCCCTGAAGGCAAAGTTGCAATAGTCCTACTGACAGAGAGATTGACAGGTGGTGCTTTAACTTCAGGGTTATCACTTTTCAGACAAGGAGAGAGGTTGAGAAGGAAAATCCTTCATGTTAACCTCAGCCAGTGTGGGAATTGTACTCACACTGTTGGTGTCACTCTGCATTGCAAACCAGCTGCCCAGCCAACAAACCTCCTGAGAGTGACTACCCTTAACATCAAGATTGTATTTGACAGAGTGTGGCATCAAGGAGCCAAAACTGGAGTCAATGCAAATCAGGAAGAAAACTGTCTGCTGGTTGAAGTCATGCCTGGCACAAAGGAAGATGATTGTGGTTGTTAGAGGTCAGTCATCTCAGCTCCAGGACATCACCGCAGGAATTTCTCAGTTTAATATGTTTGATCCAACTATTTTCAGCTGTCTCATCAATGACCTTCCCTCCATTATAAGGTCAGAAGTGGGGATGTTTGTTCATGATTGTACCATTCACCATTCACGACCCCTCAGATACTGAAGTTGTCCATGTTCAAATGCAACAAGATCAGGACAACATCTAGGCTGGAGCTGAAAAGTGGCAGGCAAGATTTGTGCATACAAGTGCCAGGCAATGACAATCTGCAACAAATGTGAATCTAACCATCACCTATTGACATGCAATGGTGTTTCCATTACTGAATTGACCACTATCAACATTCTGGGGGAGGGGCGGGGGTGGATCGTGGAGGGGGTGCAGTGGGGGAGGTTACCATTGATCACATACTAAACTGGACTAGCAGTAAAAGTACTGTGGATTCAAGACCAGGTCAGAGGCACTTCCAAGTAAATGACTAACTCAACTCCCAGCTCTCCAAAGCCTCTCTCCCAACTATGAGGAAAAGTCAGGAATGTGACGGAATACTCTGAATGAGTGCAGCTCCAGCAGCACCCAAGAAGCTTGACACTGACCAAAAGAAAGCAAAGCCTTTGTTTGGCACCGCATTCAGAAACATCCATTCAGTCCACCACTGACACTCAGGAGCAGCCATGCGTTTCATGTACAAGATGCACTGCAGAAATTCAGCAAAGCTCCTTAGACAGCACCTTCCAAACCTATCACCGCTGCCATCTCAAAGGATAGGAGCAATAGATAGAGGGGAACATCCCCACCTGCAAGTTCATCTCAAAGCCACTCACCATCCTGACTTGGAAATATATCATTGTTCTTTCAATGTCACTGGGTCAAAATACTGGAACTTTCTGGAACATCTTAACAGCATTGTGCTTGTACCTGTTGCACCTAGATTGCATTGGTTCCAGAAGGCCATTCAACATCATATTAAGGGCAACTAAGAATGGGCAATAAATGCTGGCCCAGCCAGTGATGCCCACATACCATGAGTAAATTAAAAGAAAATTTTGGGTTATTCACTTTGGTCGTAAGAGTAGAGGAACAAAACATATTTTAAAAGGTATGAAGTTTGTACATGTCGATGTTCAGAGAGAATTGGGGTGTATATGTATGAGGGAAACAAAACGCTTATATGCAACACAGAAAACAATTAGGAAAGTAAATGGTATGGTAACCTTTATTGCAAGGGTTTGAAGTAAAGAAGTCTTCTTACAATTGTCAGAGATAGCAAGAACTGCAAATGCTAGAGTCAGAGATAACACAGTATGGAGCTGGAGGAACACAGCAGTCCAGGCAGTATCAGAGGAGCAGGAAAGTTAATGTTTCGGGTCAGGACCCTTCTTCAGAAATGGGGAGGGGGGAAGAGAGCTCAGAAATAAATAGAGAGAGGAGGGTGGGTTTGGGGAAGGTAGGTGGGATGGTGATAGGTGAGTACAGGTAGGGAATTGTGGAGATTGGTCAGTGGGATGGGAGGGGCAGATAGGTGGGAGAGAAGATGAACAGGTTGTGTCAGGTCAAGGAGGCAGGAATGAGAGGCAGGATTGGACATGGGATGAGGCCAGGGGTGGGCAGATTTACAATTGTACTGGATTTTGGAAACACCCTATGTGGAATACTATGCGCAGTTTTGGTCTCCACTTTAAAGAAAAAATGTACTTGTATGAGAGGCAGTTCAGTGAAGGGTCACTAGATTTGTCCTTGGATTGAGAGTGTTGTCCTATCATGAGCAGTTGAATAAGTTGTACATTGATTCGCTGGATCTTAGAGGAAGTAGAGATAGTTAGATTAGGGTAGATTCTGAGATGTTGTTTCCACTGTTGGGGAATCAAGAACATTGGGGCACAGTTTCTGAGTAAGGAACCAACCATTTAGATGTGAAATGAGGAGGGGTTTCCTCACTCCAAGGAGTAGAAATCTGTTGGAATTCTCTATCCCTGAGGGTTGTGGATACTAAATCAATGACTGCCTTTAAAGAATGAAACAGGCGAACATTTCATCTTTTCAGAAATGGAAGGATATGGGGAATGGGTGAGAAAATAGAATTGAAATCAAAGATCGGCCATGATCAAATTGAATTATTGAGCAATTTTGCTAGGTAGCATGGCCTATTACTGCTTTTATTTATTATGTTTAATGTATGATTCTATAAAATCAAATTGCTTTTTCTTCTTACTCGCCAGACTCTAAGGTGGACCGGTGTATTCTTGAAAGCAGTGATGTGTCCAGCCAGGTAGCATGTGCAAACAAATATTTTGGATGTCACCAGAAGCTGTTGCCCAGGAACCAGAGGTATAAGTTCATTGAACCAAATACCAACCTGGTGCTAGATTACAATTCTTGTTCCAACAGATGAGATAGCTACGTGACTGTCTCCAAGACAATACATAGTAGGCTTGCACTGTGCACTGTGAAGTTTAGGTCTGATTAATCTCCATAAACCTACATCTTGTGGGGCCTCCTGATCCCTTTAAACTCTATTTCTGGAGTTAGATTGCCACTTCGACCCCCATGACTCATAGGACATGTTAACAAAGTGGCATTTCAGGCAGGTTTGGATATGACATTCACAAAAAGAGTCTAGATTCAGGTGCAGAATCTTTCTTAACACGTTTAAATGTTACCTGTTTCATTTCCTGCATCTGCTAGGGACACCCATGAAAAGTTGAAAACAATAGGTGTCAGGTCAGGTACGCTTCCCCCTCCATTCTGGATTGGAGGCAATGCAATAAATTTCAAATTCATGGTAAGTTCCCAAAGCCCACATCAACTTCTCAGCCTGTTTTTATTTAGGATTGAATTACTTCATTCAAACGCATTCTCATTGGCTTTAAGATTCTTACTAACTGTTACAGAATGCAAAACTATTACCATCTCACCCATATGAACTTCTGGGGAATTATACTCAACCTTTCTGTCAATAGTGGTATTAAAATGCTTAAAGTTGAAATGATCTACATTGTCTCCTCACAGAAGTCTGTTGCACATTCCATTTCAGGCAATTTTGCAAGTTTTGTTATTAGAGCTATTCGATAAATAATGTGATGGAAGGAATGACTTTATTCTGTCAATATTGGCAGGCTCTGCATATTTCACTTTTGTCATGGGAATATCTGAGTAACAGACATTTTTCTGTTTTGCATCATAGGAACTATTTATTTTAAACTAATTATTTAAAGATTTATTATGCTCCAAACTTTCAGTGGTGACTGCATTGAGGGCAAGCACTGCTAATTTAATCCTGACTTATATTTTGCCAACTTCACATTTATGTAAATATTGATCAAACACATCAAATGACAAGTGGATTTTCACAAACTGTTTTGTCCAGAATTCTAGGTATTTCTGTCCACCCTAACCTGCACATCTTTGGACTGTGGGAGGAAATCAGAGCACCCGGAGGAAACCCATGCAGATATGGGGAGAATGTGCAAACTCCACACAAACAGTCGCCCGAGGGTGGAATCAAACCCGGGTCCCTGGTGCTGTGAGGCAGCAGTGCTAACCACTGAGCCACCGTGTACTTCTAACACCATCATTATTCTTGTCTAATATTCTGCCCCATTGAAGTCATTAGCACTCCATATTAGCCAGGGTTTACTTCAGGAGTCTGATGAAATAGCATGTCATAACAATGAGCTCAGAGTATGAATGAAGCAGATGTTCTAATAAACGTTCAGACATGCTAATTGTAGGCAGCCTCCAGTGCATTCGGCATTTGTTTTGACGCATTTACTTGTCTCTTTGCCCAGTCATTCAAAGTTTATTGGCCCAAATCTTCTGATATGGGGAGAAACCTCGAGCTCAACTCATGTTGATGATGCACATTGGACCCTGAAGAAAGCTTGCTGTATACACATCCTCAGTACTTTCAATTTCCAAGTTTATTCTACTGGAATTGCTCTGCGATTCCAATAGCTGTGACAATCATGGAGACTTGTGCTGTTTGCACTCTGCTGACCCTAGTTTATTCATGGATTAACTTAGAACTTTTCTTAACAGGTATAAAACCAGCCTAACTCCAACTAGATGAGCTAGAGTGTCAAAATACTCCATTACCCATAGCAATGTTCACCCTCCCTTTGACAATATTGATCATCCCCTCCTGGTAATGTTTAATGCCTGTTCCGTAACACCTCCTGGCATAGCTGACTGACTGTCAGTCTAGCATCATCCGATGCCGTACTAATGTTCACCAGCCCACACTGCCGGGCAGTGCTCATCCCCTCCCCCATTAGTCAGTGCTCACACCCTCCCCTACCTTTTCTCCATCTCACCTTGTGGAATCCTTCACTCTTGTCCAACCAGTGTGGAAGAGTCAGCATTTTTGGGGACTGAGGAGGGAATTTGATTGAGCGTTTTCATGAATACGTGAGGCTTAACATTGTCAAGGGATGAGTGAGATGGGTGAACACTGTCAGGAAGACAGCACAGTTAATGAGAGGAGGTTGAACAGTGTTAGGGCCAACAGTTCAATTTCAGACAATTGTAACGGTATTGTGCCTTTAACAGATGTGATCTCTGCTATTTTTCATGGAGAGAGGTATTGTTACAGTGGTGCCAAAATGTCTCCTTCAGACAGGCAGTTGGTAAACAGCTTGTTTTCTCCATGGGTATTTTTTTTTATAATAAGATAAAACAACCATGAGTGGTCGGGACAGGGCTAACGTAGACCCAGGGAGGCTTTTAGTTTTGCTTTCAGTTAATGAGAAAGCTTCTGCTGGCTGCTGAGCTATAAGTTTGTGGTCCTGGCTGTTACAGCAAAGTCTTAGACAGTGAGGCTTCCTCTTAAAAATCAAAAGGAGGCAGATTGTTTCTTTTTTCTGGACTGGAGAGAGACAGCTTATGGGAATCATAACTATTTTGCTGAATTACATTTTTGCCAAAGGGTGTGTTTATGGGATGCTGCCTATATTGGAACAGTTGATAATTGGTGGTTAAATAATACATTACTTTGTTAGGTATTTCAATCAAGTAAAGTTATGCCAATTTTTTTTTGTTGCATTTTAACTGTGTTGTAAGAATTATATGTGTTTTGATTAAAGCCTCATGGTGGATCAATCGAATCACATCTGGAACATTGTATGTTATATTTTCTTTGTCATAGGCTAACTCCTTACAATACTTTGGGGGTGGTCTGGTCTTGTCTGGCCCATAACACAGTGTAAGACGTGATGGGGTGTGCTTCCAATTCATAACAGAAGAAAGGGATGTACCTGTGCTGGAATTACATCTGACAATTGGTCTCCTGACTCTCCGTCCATGCGTCATTTTTTTGGGGGGGGCGGCAGCATCAAAAAGAGCAAAGACATTAGGATACAGTGCTAAATGGGCAGGTTCAATCACAGTCCATGTAAGACAGACTCTCTGACCATGCCCGGAAGATCTGGGCCATTGCTGAAGAAGATTCTCTCTGCCTGTTGATTGTATCAGTTTGCTGCTTTCGTTTCATTTTGAGCACTTGCCATTTGTCAGGGAATGAGGTTACAAAGTCCTGTCAAAGATCTCACCTTTAAGTGCACAAATCTAGCATTGACTGCAGGAACAATTAGGCATTAATCAAGATAAGACCCATGTGCCAGTAAGTGAACTTCACATTTTAAACACTGATACAACTCGTCACCGATATAACCGCCTCCAGCATTTGACCTTGTAAATTGTGAAGCTCTCATTGAGGAATAATGATACAGCTGCAAAAATACTGCCTAAAGTTGATGAACTAGACTAATTCTTTTTAATATACAATAAAGGAGTTACATAGGACCTAATTAAGTACACAAATAATCCTGTAGGTCCTTGCAGCCCATTTCCTCAAACTTATCTCAACATCCCTCTAATTGGACTCTAATTTTCTTACAATAGCACCTACCAATAGTAGGAAGAATGAAGTGAGATAATATTAGCAACTGTTGACATCAACCTCATAGGTTACATTGTATAGTGGCTCTGTCATCCCACCGCCTCACCCAACCCCTCATCTGTAAATCCAATAGCCATCTATAAGGAAACTGCTCATGCACGGAACTTCAGCCAAGAGGAGATGTTGAAGTATAATTTGTGAACTATTAATGCTGACATGAAAATGACAGATATATCAAAGAGAAAAATTCCAATGCTGGTTTAGTTGTGTCTCATAACACATTTGCACAGCTGTTTTTCAACAATTCCTTAAGAAGTGACTGTGGAGACATTTGTAATTCTGCATTCCTGACTCAAGCAGGAGTTCTATGGAGTCTTCCAGTCTATGTGCATGAGTTTAATAAGATTTCACACTGGATTCACCACAAATATACTTTAGAAACAGGAGACATGAACTAACAACTTTCTTGTTCCAGTAAACTACAACAAATAAAAATCTGAAATCATTTCCAAGCCTGGAAAACACTGTTCAAGCAGAATGTCTATAAAGCTTTGTTGTAAAAATAATCAGGTATTTTCACTGAAGGGAGTTCAAGCAACTGACTTATTAACCAATATTAACAAACTATCTGATGCCATGTGGTTTCCATGAAACATCTTGTTAAACAAAGATTTTCAACTGTCCTTTTGCTGACCTCTTTAAAAAGACAATTTTAGAAATCTCCACAATTCTTCAAACTCAAATCCAGAAAAAAAAATTAAATATGAAACCATTTTAAGCAACATGAAGGAGCAACCTCTCAAGAATCATGCAAATTATTGCCACCCACCACTCTCAGCGTTTGAATGAGGGCAGAAAAATAAATATCCTCTTCAGGTCTAGAATGAGGTTGTTGGGCTCCACAAAACGAAAGAAAATAGAAGCAACATTTTATAAATCCCCAGCCTGAAACAAACAGTACAAACACAACACAAGATTAATCCATGCCCTTTTCTTCTGATGTAGATAGCATAAAAAGTTATGCTATCCACCATGTCAAATAATTGCAAAATGTAGATCAGTGTTAACTCTGCTATTAAGTGACTATTCAGCTCAGCAGGGGATCCAAGTTCGTGTAAGGCTCACACTACTTAAAGCTGGCTCGCAACTCACAAGGGGCAGATATATATTGGCAGTAGAAGATGATAGAACATATCTGACAATTTGATCTGATTTGATATATTATTGTCACACGTACCAAGATACAGAGAAAAGTATTGTTTTGTGTGGTATCCAGACAAATCATACCTTACATAAGTACATCCTGATACTAGGAGTGACAATCACTAACAACCCACATTGATGCGCCGGTCATGAAGGCACAACAATGCCTCTTCTTCCTCAGGAGACTAAGGAAGTTCAGCATGTCCATAAGGACCCTCACCAACGTTTACAGATGCACACAGAAAGCAGTCGATCTGGATGCATCACAGCTTGGTACAGCAACTGCTCTGCCTAGGACATTAAGAAATGACAGAAAGTTGTGAACGCAGCCCAGACCATCACGCAAGCCACTTCCATCCACAGACTCTACCTACACTTCTCATTGCCGCAGAAAGGCAGCCAACATCATCAAAGACCCCTCCCACCCTGGTTATAATCTCTTCCAACATCTTCCATCACACAGATGATACAAAAGCTTAAACACATGTACAGCAGGTTCAAAAACAGCTTCTTCCCTAACAACAGCTGTTGTTAGACTTCCGAATGGACCTCTCAAATTTCAAATCAATGTTAATCTTGCTTTTTGTGCACTTTCTTTGCAGCCACAAATCCTCATTCTGTTCAATCACCCTATGATCTTTGTGTCTTCGTATGTTATGATCTGCTGCACACAAAACAAAACTTTTTACTGTACTTAGATACATGTGACAATAATCAATCAAATCAACTAGAACAGAATGCAGAATATAGTGTTATAGCTACAGAGAAGTTTCAGAGATCAACTGTAATGTATGAGTGGTCTGTTCATAAATCTGATAACAGCGGGGAAGAAGCTGTTCTTGAATCTATTGTTGTATGTTTTCAAACTTTTGTACCTTCTGCCTGATGGAAGAGTGTGGAAGAGAGTATAGTTGAGAGGGGTCTTTGATTATCTCGGCTGCTTTCCCAAGGCAGTGAGAAGTATTGATGGAGTCAATAGAAGGAAGGCTGGAAAGACGAGACATGGATCTGCAAGAAAGGTGACTAATGATACAACAGGGAGAAGAACCAACTTCAACGATATCAGAAAAGTGATTGGACACTTTGGTGTAGGAGGTGAACAAGAAGTGAAGTGCCCTCAATCCACAGGAAGACAAATTCTAGATAGGCAGAAAGAACAGATAGCCACTGAGTCCAATGCAAGCACTGCTCAATTCATCCCCTTTCTTTATGCAGCTATCAAGAATCTTTATTAGTCAAACTCTCATTCCACATTCATTAGTTCACCTCATCTTCATAATATTCTTTGCCTTATTGCACTGTTAAAAAGTATTTGCAGCAGTGACCTCCAGCCTTTTTAAGCACAAGACCACTTTTTGAATTTAAATGCAGCCTGGGATACACCCCAAAAAAGTACAGAAGAAACAATTTATTTTTTAGTGCTATGTAAATCAAGTATACATAATTGGTCATTGATCAACCGGGGAAGGCAATGGCCGAGTGGCATTATCGCTGGTCTGTTAATCCAGAGACCCGGATAATGTTCTGAGGACGCAATTTCGAATCTTGCCACGGCAGGTGGTGGAATTTGAATTCAATAAATAAAAATCTCGAATTAAGAATTTAATGATGACCATGATTCCACTGTCAGTTGTTGGAAAAACCCATCTGGTTCACTAATGTCCTTTAGGGAAGGAAACTGCTATCCTTACCTGGTCTGGCCTACATATGACTCTAGACCCACAGCAATGTGGTTGACTCTAAACTGCCCTCTGGGCAATTAGGGATGGGCAATGAATGCTGCCTGGTCAGTGATGCCCTCATCCCTTGAATGAATAAAGGAAAACAAAAAATTCTCCTCTGTTAATCAAATTTCAGTGTGACACCAATGACTGCACATTATACACCAGAACCTTGAAGACTGGGTTGTGATCTATGATCTGGGTAACTGTGTTGCAAGTATGAACTTAGACTTTATCATCTTCATCTGGGACAACGCTATCCCAATAGAGGTATGTAGAGTCAAAGTGAACTTTCACTTTAAACATGCAGGATGATAAGAATGAGTATTTTTCCTGCTTAGGAGTTTGAAAAATTGCTGTCCCTTGATCTCCAGGCTCAGAAAGTGTTGCAGAGTTTTATTTTTTAATAGGGAGGACCACTGATCCAGTTCCGATTCAAATGCATTCATGGTACTGATTGTATGCACTAAGCCTCTGTCCTTTCCCTGCAGTATACAGTTCAGCTTGTTTAGTTTGGGCAGCATGTCTGTGAGGAACCTGATGTTGAGCAAACGTGCATTTACTCCAGTGCAAAGCATTCACAGCCCTTCAGGTCTGGCTGTAGTTGCTGAAAGACATCTTTGGACAAAGATTCCACTTGTCTTGCTACTTTGAAAGCACCAAATGACATACTCTGGATCACCTTAATTTGTTCCTATTTGTGATCAAAGTCTTTGAATAAAACATCAATGGTTACAGTTGTTACAACTTTAAATACTTTAGTTACTACTCCACCTTTGAATTGCTTCTTATGTTTTGCCATAAGACGGCAAATGCAAAGTGATGCTTCAATGCAAGCCTCACCTTTCCTTGCAAGTTTAGAAAAACTTGAGTTTTGAGCTTGCAAATAAGCCTTATCAGTATTCCTTATCTAAAGCATACTGTTCAAATGAAAACTATCCTGGAACTTACTCATTGTGTCATGTAATTCCAAATTCCCCTTTTTACTCATTGATATACTTTGGAAAATACGAGGCAGACACTCTTACCTTTTACAGTGATGAACAGAAGTCCCATTCCATATGGAGTTATACAGTGTTTGGTTTCTTTTTAAATGGTCCAGGTCATCACTCTGACATCATTCTGCTCTGGTCAGCTTCTGATTCCTTACCTCTGGAACATCTAGACGTCACTTCTGTGGCCGCAGGTTGTTTCTGGGCTCCTGGTCAACTTGCATCGCTCGAATATTGGATATGAGGTGTGATAGCATTCCACATAATTTTTCTTCATCCTGCATGTTCCTATTCCATAAGCCACTTTTAAAAAAACCCCTGCAAATCTACAGAGAATGGGCAGAAGAGGAGAACTAGCTGGCAAAGCCCTTTGAGAGCGTATACGATGACTGTGCAGCTTCCAGAAGCAGGAGTCATGCAGTGGCGTGAGGATTGAGGCATACATGTTGCGAATGCAACAAAATGAATAATTGTATAAATTTGGTTTTAGCTTGATATAGTACTAAAAACAAACCATTCATTCTGTGTTTTCTTTGGCTTAGGTCTTGGGTTGCACTTAAATTCAAAAAGTGATATTGTGCTTAAAAATGTAGGAGACCACTTCATTACGGCAACAGTCAAATTGTATTAAAACAACAGCTCATCTTAATACGTTCCAGTTCAGCTAATTCCCTTTTCCTGCAGCATTGGTCTCATGCATCCAATGGAAACACCATTGTAAAAGTACCAGATTCATTTAGGTTTTTAATTCATTCACAGGATGTGGTCATCGCTGGCTAGGTCAGTGTCTATTGTCCATCCCTAATTGCCCAGAGGGCAGTTAAGGGTCAACCACATTGCAGTGGGTGTGGAGTCACATGTAGGCCAGACCAGGTAAGGATGGCAGTTTCCTTCCCTAAGGGACATTAGTGAACCAGATGGCTTTTTCCCAACAATTGACAGTGGACTCATTAGACTCTTGATTCCAGATTTTTGTTTAATTGAATTCAAATTCCACTATCTGCTGTGGCAGGATTCAAACCCAGGTCCCAGAACATTGCCAGGTCTCTGGATTAACAGTCCAGTGATAATACCACTAGGCCAATGCCTCTCCTAGTTTGCAGCATCCTTATTGACCAAATCATCCTGTTCTTATTGAATCTGGTAGTTCTCTATTAGGGTTAGCATCAATTCACAGGACAAATACTGTATTGATACCACATTGTGGACAAAGTTCACTTAATAGTCCCGAGGGAAACCTCGTTGGTACAACTACAGCCGTAATTCTCTTTTTTTGCTGCCAATTTTGTTTGCTTTTCTATTTGTTTTCAGATTACTTGAGACATGAGATGTCATTCTGCTGAATATCAAATGCTCCAAAGAGTATTGTGTTCAGTTCTGGTCGCTCTGCTATGGGAAGTATATTATTAAATTGGAGCAGGTGCAGAAAAGATTTGCAAGGATATTGCTGGGACTGGAGGGTTTGAGTTATAAAGAGAGGCTGGACAGGCTGGGACTTTTTTTCAGTGGAACATAGAAGATTGAGGGGTGACGTTATAGAGGTTCACAAAATCATGAGGGACATAGATAAAGTGAATAGCAAAGGCCTTTTCCCTAAGGTAGGGGAATTCAAAACAAGCAGGCATATTTTTAAAATGAGAGAGAAAAGATTTAAAATGGACCTGAGGGGCAATGTTTTCACACAGAGGATAGTTCGTATGTGGAATGAAATACCAGAGAAAGTAATCCATGCAGGTACAGTTGCAACATTTAAAAGACATTTTGACTGGTACATGAATAGGAAAGATTTAGAGGGATATAGGCCAAACTCAGGCAAATGGGATTAGTTTAGTTTGGGACCAAAGAGTCTATGTCTGTGCTGAATGAATCTATGACTCTATATGACTCTAATGATTGATTATAAATTGCAGCTAAGATTATTCACCTAGTTGTCCTGTTTTCAATTACTGTCGAACAACTAAACAATAATTATAACGAGAATGTTGCAAAGCATTAAGCTTACAATAAGACCTTTCAATCTTCCTAACAATTTGACTAAAATCCCAACTGAATCTATCACAATGTAAACGATCTTCATGAGTTCATGTTTAATTCATTAAAAAAACAGCTTCACAGTTAGCATGCTTCTCCACTCTGTAGAGGGAAAACCTAAATAAGAAAGAATTGTGCAGAACTGCAACCTCCAACACCTAGAAGAATAAGGGCAATAGATGTATGGGGACCCTACCACCAAGTCACACACAATTTTGACTTGAAGCTATACCACTGTTCCTTCAATGTCACTGGGTCAATATTATGGAGCTGGCTTCCTAAAGGCACTGTGGATGTACCTACACCACATGGACTGAAGCAGTTCAAGAAGGTGACTCTTTTCCAAGACAATTGGGCAGTAAAGCTTACATTTCAGGAACAAATCTGAAAAGAAAAAAGAATCATATGACTAAATACCTTCAACTCATCAAGGGATTGATTGAGTGATGTGAAGAATTTCATAACCTTGACTTTTTTGTCCTCCAGATGAGAGCCTCATGCCTCACAAGGATTGTTTCAGTGGGGGTATTTCAGAAAATTTCTCATTCAGAAATTACAACCATTACATTACACAAAATAGAACAGTTAAATCAAGAAGTCATGCTTCAACATTCATTTTGATCTGCGTTCTATACTGCACACATCAATGAAGTTTTTTTTCCCAATAACTTTTAACATAAATTTGTAATAATACTAATCTATTGCAAGTTACTTGAAAGCGCTGTTTAATTTTAAGTAAGAATGACATTCATTTCATTTAAAAGAGATCTATTTCCTATCAGGTGTCCAGGTCTGTGTTATTTCTTTATCCGCATGATCAACAAAAGAAACAAGGGAGACAAGAAATATGGTAATTCCCCAAAGGTTCTACTCAGACAGCCTGAAAGATTAGACATTTAAACATGTTGCTTCAAATCCATTCATGTCCCTCCATACTGGATGCCAGATATTTCTTAGAATGAAATCAGATCAGGAGTCGCTGTTGCCTAAGGCCTAGCAAACCTTCTGTTTGACTGCTCACCATTCTGTTTCCTGAAAGAAGGAAACTAATGCTTTCTTTTCACTGTGTGGTTTTTAAGACAATGCAAGGTACTTGGCTGTAACCAAAGTCTGGGAACCAAGCTGTCCTTTGGGAGAAATGCCATTTCATAAAAAATGTCTTCCTGGCTTCAGGCTCTCTCACACCTGTCAGTTCACAAGAGATCTTGCCTCATGACTACAGACCTTTAGGGAAAGATGTGAATTTTTTTTACCTTTTGCACTAAACCTCACATGAATGCTCTTTGATTGTACACTTACTTCACCAGATTCACAAGCAGGAAATTAATCATTTATAGTGAAAAGAATTTAAAAAGCATTAAATTACTTATTCATCATGCAAATATGTGTTTCCAAGCTATAACACATGTCTTCCTTTAAATTGCCACAAACAAGAATGCACTGTCTAATCCATAATTAACTGTAGTTTAAACGTTGACAGCAACAAGGCATCTTAAACCCAGGAATAACACTCTAGCCCAATCACTTGTGGTTTGTAGATGAAGTCACTTCCTGAGTTCTTCTGCAATTCTCTTTGGAAATCTATTTGTTCAAATTTCTGGGTAAAATAATTTTAAATTCGCTACGTACTTAAGTCAGAGATATTATTTTCAGTTTAATGAACTACCTGATGTAGTTGAGTGATCTTTCTCTGACTGTGGCTCTGACAGAGTCATTTAAAACTATATGAATTAATGGCAATGTTAAATAGCAAGTGAGGAATGTCATTCAAATTCCTTAAGTGCTTGTCCTGTAATATCATTATAAAAATTGTCATTGCTAAACTTATATCTATGACATGACCAGTACATAGAGGGTAATATTACTTAGTATAGTGGACTTTAGATGTAAATTTCAGATTAAAAAGGGATCTAGAAAGAGAAAGAGACTGAACATTGCGCATTGTTTTCATTGCCATGCATTGTTTGTGAGTAATGTGCCTCCATTTTTATAAATCAATAATGTATTCAATGGGATTGATTTTGTTTTTGTTTTTGTTTCAGATGCATTCAATGGGATTCAGTTCATTCATTTCTTTTGCCAAAAATTATATATTTTAATCTTGCGTACAGCTAAGATGGGGAGTTAACAATTGTTTAGGTTATAACAGAAAAGGCCTTTGCTACATCCAAAAGTAAATTGTGTAATTATCAGGGAAAGAATGCCATGATTAATTGATTGATCAATCCAACAATGAGTTAAACCTGCAATAAATTGACCTATTGCCACTGATTATTACAGTAAATGAAAAATGCCTTGAGGTTTCCACGTGCCTTTTTTGTATGATTGTTTGACTGTTTTGCGTGCCAGGTTTCTTCTGGCACAAGTATTTATGTTTTATCAGAAACATATGGAGCAGAGGTCAGAAATTTTCATGCACCACAGTGATCAAGCTTTTAAAGGACAACAAAATTAAACCATTTGTTATGTCACTAGCATTGTAGTGGCAATGCTACATGTCAGCATTCATGTATGTGCAAAGTATGTTTTTTTGGGTCACTTTTTGCTTCATAGAAAACATTGTACGTTAATATATTGGGTTAAAATTCATGTAGAGTAAGGGGTGGTTGCCCAACCTGACAGTAAAACTTCACCAACACATTATCAAACACCCCAAAGAAATGGCATCATGGAATCCCTACTGTGTGGAAACATGCCATTTGGCCCATCAAGTCCACACTGACCCTCTCACCTCCTACTCATTCCTGCATTTCCCACCCTAGATACTATGGGCAATTTAGCATAGCTAATTCAACTAACCTGCACACCTTTGGACTGTGGGAGGAAACCCTTGCAGACACAGGGAGAATGTGAAAACTCCACACAGACTGGCTCCCATGGCTGGGATTGAACCCGGGTCCCTGGTGTTGTGAGGCAGTAGTGCTAGCCACTGAGCCACCGTGCTGTTCCAGTTATGGCATTTCTTTGAGTGTTTTTATGTCCATCTTCCATCTAAGTTATGACTTCCAAAGAAATTGCTTCCATTTATTTGATTATTTTCTCAGGATTTTGGAGTGGATCATTATTATAACACATTTTGCAATGTGTGTAATATGATACAATTAATGTTGGACATAAAACACTGTAATGAGAAGCCTTGCATATTATGCTGATCTATTAAAGTGACATTACGATGAGTCAAATTTGGGTTTCGCAAAAGTCCACACGTCGAAGTTGTTAGCAATTCCCACTGGCAGAATAGGAAATCCAATGGAAGGATGCCCATGATAGTTCAAAGTTCTGCACTGGCAACCCTGGTTTAGCCAAACTTGCACTAGTTTGTCATGTGATCATGCCAACCTCTGCAGTAAAGGTAGGCCACACTTCAGTGCAAGATCACAGGTAAGTCATAACTTGACATTAAAGTCTTTTTCTGCGCACCCTATGTCTGAGGTGGCTGATGATTTTGAAGAATACCTGCCTGCTTACTCACCTCATTCCCTAGATGAAGCTCCAACAGCTATAGAAACGTTTTGGGATTTTGTACTGCAGTAAGAAAATGTAGAAAATATGCTTGACTGCTTTGAAACAACATGGCCGACTGTACCTCATTCATCTGAAGACAGCATGCTAAGCAGAAGAAGATGACTGAATTTATCAGAGCTAACTCTGAGCATTTTTCCATGCTTTTAACCATATAATGTCAGACAACATTGAAAATAGAGACATTTTTTCACATATTTACTGGGCCACTGTGTTTTCATTTATTTTCTTTTCGATGTATAGCACATTTCGAGAAAAATTGAGATGTATAGGAGCCTGCTCAGCTACCCCAAATATCTGATTAAAACAAAGGTATGGGCAGGCCCACTGCAATTCAACTTATCATGATATTACTCTATTTGAGAAACACTTCTAGTCCCAGAATTTGCTGGGAAAATAATGCGTTTAAGATGAATGCCATCACCGATGTGTAAAAAAAATCTGGAATTTTTGGCAATTCAGAGCTATGTCTCCGATTGAAAATCATTACTAATTGTTTGGCAATTTGTGTAATTTCACCATCAGCCTCATTATCAACTCAAATGAAAAAATGAATCCCTCCATACATTTCTACATTTGCTCTGAAAAAGTTAATTCACCTCATGGGGGATATGGAGTGCAGTGACTATGTTACTTAACTAATAATCCTAGATGATTTATCTTGAGACATGAGTTCAAATCCCTGACAGCAGTGATGAATTTAAATTCAGTTATTAATTTTATTTGAAACAAAAAAAAATCTCATATCATGGGGACTGTAAAAATACCCGATTAACGTTTTCTAGCTCACTCATTTCCTTTAGTGCAGGAAATCTGTTTTCCCAGTCTTGCCTTTATCTGACTCGAGTTGCACATGAATGTGGTTGACTTGTCTATCCTCAAAAACAGCCTAGCAAGCTATTCAGTTTTAGAGGGTTGGATAATAAATGCTGACTTACCGCGCACCCATATCCTGTGAATAACATATGGGCCCTCCAATCATGCAAACTTTACCATTTTTTTAATTATACAAATATACTTTATTCATAAAAAAACTTTATGTACATATACAATTACTGAAGCAGTTCTTTGCACATGAAAAGCAAACAAACTTTGGAACTTGGCATTCCCTGCAGTTCCAAAATACCCAAGACATTTCTTACTTATGCAGGGCAATATTTATATGCACTTGAGGCATCGAAAGGGTCCAATAACTGAACAAACCCCCATTGTACTTTGGCAGGAAGACCTTCGACGGTGATCTTTCCCCACTGCAGCAGCAGCTCCAAATTTTAGTGCAACCCTCAGCACGTACTCCTGGACTTTGAAATATGCCAGTTTGCAAAACTCAGTCAAGGTCAACTCTTTACACTAGAAGTCCAAATGTTTTCAGGCAGACCACAGAGTGTCTTTCACTGAATTGATGGCCCTCCAGGCACAGTTGATGTTTATCTTGGTGTGAGTCCTGGGGAACAGTCTGCAGAGCACAGAGCTGCTTGGGACGAACCTCGACAAAACCACAGCATCTCTCTCCACAACTTCTTTCCAAGGCACATTTCAGCCAGAGATGTGTGACAGTCTCTATCCCCAGTGGCTCCTTTGAGGGCAGCGAGCAGTGGTGCACAGAGAGCAGGTATGAAGGATTCAACAGGCAGTGTCTTTCTCACCACTAGCCAAGCTATGTCTTGGTGCTTGTTGGAAAGTTCTGGTGATGAGGCATTCTGCCAAATGACTTTGACAGTCTGCTCAGGGAACAATCCAACAGGATCCACCATGTCCTTTTCCTGCATGGTCTCAAGGATGCTATGTGCTGATAATTTGTATCATCTAAATGAACAAAGGGGCAACAGACACATGGAAACATTGGCACTTCCAAGTCACGCAGCCTCCTGACTTCAAACTGTAGCATTGTCCTTTCTCTGTTGCTGGGTTAAAATCCTGGAACCTTCTGCCCATCAGCATTGCGTGTGCAATAACAACTGCAGTGATTCAAGAGGTAACTCATCACTACCTACCTGAGGATAGTTAGGGATCGACAACAAATTCCAGTCTTGTGCATATCATAAGGATGGATAAAAAAGGCCGTATTTGTTGCCAGTGCAACACCCACAGGAGCACTCACAACCCTATCACCGACCAACCACTGCCAGTAATGTTGCAGTGAGATGAATTGGGAGCAATAAAATTAATATTTTTCAAATGTATTAAATGAATTCAAATTCCAGGTTTGTAATTTGCCCACTGCCCTACTTCCGATACTTGTTTAACCTGGTCCCATCCTCTCACAGCCTTCCTCAGTCTCACCACCATACTGCCTCACTGTTAGCTTCCCTGCAAGTGAGGAAGCACAGCAGCAAGAGAGAAGGAGGTGGTGAGGGGTTGGGGGCAGTTGATCAAACAGTGAGCAAGTGAGGTGCCGAATGGTGGAGTGGAACACCAAGTGAAGTGCCAAACAGGAGAGCAGAGCTGGGAGAGGGAAGGGTGACTGGAGGACAGAGCATGAGATTGGAACAGGGAGGGGATGAGATGAGCTGGAGAGCAGGATGCCAAGGGGACGCTAGCTAAAGAAATGAGAATAGAAACATAGAAGATAGCATCAGCCTGCTCCACTATTCAATATGATCAGGGCTGATCATCTTACTCAGTACCCTGGTCCTGCTTTGTCGTCATACTATTTGATCCTTTTAGTCCTGAGAACTATGTCTATCTCCTTCTTGAGAACATTTCATGTTTTGTCCTCAACTACTTTCTGAGCAGAGAATCACACTATCATCACTTTCTGGGTGAGGAAATTTCTCCTCATCTCAATCCTAAATGGCCTACCTCATATTCCTAGTCTGAGACACTTGGTTCTGGACACCCCAGTCATCAGGAACATCCTGAATGAATTTAACCTGTGTAGTCCGGATAGAATTTTATAGATTTTTATGAGATTCCCCTCTTATTCTTTTAAACTCCAATGAATATAGTTCTAACTGATCCAGTGTCTCTTCATATGACAGATTTGCATCCCAGGTATCAGTCTTGTAAACCTTCATTGAACTCCCTCCACAGCCAGAATATCCTTCCTCAGATAAGGAGACCAAAACTGCATACAATACTCAAGGAGTGGTCTTACCAAAGCCCTATACAGTTGCAGTTAGTCAACCCTCCTCCTGCATTTGAATCCTCTTACAGTGAAGCCCAATAGACTATTTGTCTGCTGATCTGCATGCTTACTTTCGGTGAGTGGTGTACGAGGCTATCAGGTCTTGTTGCATCTCCCTCTTTCCCAAACTATTGTCATTCAAATAATAATCTGCCTTCCTGTTTTTGCTATCAAAGTGGATACCTTCACATTTAGCCACATTATACTTCATCCCATGCATTTGCCCATTCACTCAACTTGCCCAAATCACACCGAAGCATCTCTGCAACCTTCTCACTGTTTACTCTCCCACACTACATTGTGTCGTTTGCAGATTTGGCGATATTACATTTAGTTCCCTCATCTAAATCATTAATATATAATGTGAATAGCTGAGGTGCAAGTTGTTGTAAGCCGCTGGTTACTGGCTGCCACTCAGAAATGACTCATTTATTGACCCTCCAGAGAAAGTGGTGAGGCGTATGGAGTGATGAGTGAAACAGCAAGTGGGAGAATCGGACTCTAAGTGAAGCGGGAGAAAGCTGAACAGAACTGTGGCTTGAATGGAGGTAGTCGGATTCCCAGCAATCTGTGGCACCATACATGTGCAGAAGGGCGGTGTTGGCTCTGGCTCCCAGTTCCAGGTAGCCATTAGTGATGTCAAAGCACCAAATTCCTCTGTCAGTGTGGTGGCAAAAAACATGCCGATAAATAAACGTTAATGAAGCAATTTAGATGTTTTAATGGGCTTCCAATTTGAAATCAGTTGCAATTACTTGGTAATTGTTTTATATCAGTCACTTAAAGCATGTCACTAAGGTGTAAGATAACCTGATTTGTTTTAATTAATTAAAAATATTTGTTAAAGTAATTTGATGTGAATTCTGCTTGGAAGTAATGGTAATGTTAAGGTTATTGCAGGAATTACAGCTCCATTCTTTATTTATTCACAGGACGAGGGTGTTGCTGGCTAGGTCCGAATTTATTGTTCATCCCTAATTGCTGCGAGGGGAGTTAAGAGTCAACCACATTGAGGTGGAGTCACATGCAGGCCAGACTAGGAAAGGATGGCAGTTTCCTTTCCTAAAGGACATTTGTGAACCAGATGGGTTTTTCCTGACAACCAACATTGGATTTTGTGGTCATTATTAGGCTTTAATTCCAGATTTTTATTGAACTCAAATCCCTCATCTGCCGTGACAGGATTTAAACCCAGGTCACAAGGACGTTATCTAAGTATCTGGATAAGATGCCCCTCATCGCCCCTCAATTCTCCCACAGTGCACCTGAGGTATCTGCATCCATGAATCATAATAGTGGTTCTGCACATTATGAATGAGAAAGCTGCTTATATTACAAAATTGTCTTGTTCACATGTTTAAGTATTAAATTCCAAAGACTTTTTTTTCATCTTTCCCAGCATACATTTTGGTGATAAACAGCTTATAAATAATGTTCACTTGCTTAGCTTAGGGACAATGCAATTGTTCTGTAGTTTTTGTTGCTTGCAATCCATGATAGTAGCTGGTGGAATTAACATTCAATTCATAAAGATGGAAGTCAGAGCTAGCTTCAATGATTGTGACTAAGAAACAATCATTGATCTTCATAAAAACTTGTCTTGTTCACTAATGTTCTTCAGGGAATTATACTGGCTGTTCTAACCTAGTCTAGCCTACATAGGATTCCAGATGTGAAACATGTGGTTGACAATTAACTGCTCTCTAAAATAGCCTAACAAGCCAATTTGTATGGATAACATCCAATCTAGTGAACAAACATGCTGTTTGATATAACTTGCCAATCTCTGGACTGTATGGCCAACATACCTAGCAGTTCACAAGAAACTGAAATTCATATAAAAACCAAAAGAACTGTGAATGCTGTAAATCAGGAACAAAAACAAAGTTGCTGGAAAAGTTCAGCAGGCCTGGCAGCATCTGTGAAGAAAAAAAGAGTTAATGTTTTGGGTCAGTGACCCTTCCTCAGAACTCAGAACTGAAATTCATATGCCAGATTATTCATTTGTGTCACAGGCAAAACATAGTTTTTGCCTTCATGGCAGCATCCTGTTATTGGCAAGCATCACCTGCATTGCAACTGCATCATATCAACGCAAAACTGCTAGTTTCACCCGTTTTCAAAATTTTGAGATGTACTAGTTACCCTTCCTGCGAGATAGAGGCAAGGAGTATAACTGACCGTACCCAATCAGCATGCAAAACATGCAACCTAGTGTCCAACATGAAATGTGATTCTGTAATGGGAAAATATTTGCTCCATGATCCTGAGATGTGTGCGAAGAATTGCACTGACAACTAGTGTAGGATTGTCCGCTGTGGCAGTAGGGTGCACTTGTGTCTGCTGAAAGCTACATGTATGATACACATTCTTTGCAGAAAGAAAGAACATGTACAAATATAGTGCCTGTTTGAACGCAACAAAATAGGTGTAAGTTTTCTCTGTTTCATTTCTTGGGGAAATGCCTTGATGAATCAGGATCAAGTTAAAATTTTATAATGTTTGGCAATTAATTGTCAGTCATCATTAACTGGAGAATTCTTAAATGGAAACACCCCTAGCAATCAGATTCCACTAGCCAACAAATCAACACTCTTCCCTCATGCAGTGAAAAATGTTATTTTCCCTTTATTTTTGTATTCCTTGCAAATTGCCCTGATGAGTGCAAAACAAAAATATTTGTCAAAATGTATCTCTTTTTCAGTAATGCTAATGATGTTTCTTGTTTACTATTTTAACTAATTAATAGCTTTATTAATTAGCACACAATGTTGTGCGAATGCATGCTTATGCATTGATACAACTTCCAACAATATTTTGTTTTCAAGTGGATACATTGAAACTGTAGTTTTATAACCCATTGACGTGGCTTTGGAAGCAAAGAAAATTCGGGCTCAAAAGGCCAACTCTGCAACATTTTCGCACCTTTCTCTGCAGGTTGGCTCCAACAACAGTTAGAGGCAGATACTAAATTAAGGCACCTGAGTGCCATTATTTTGGGAAAGGATTGAAACTGTTTCGATGATGCATGGGTGCCCATACTGGGACGAATTTAATGACCTCCCGAGACAGGTTTGGAGGTGGTGCAACATTTAATTGGATCACAGAAGATAGGGTAAGGAGTTTGATGCCATTTCACCTCTGCCCTGATTATTTCCAATACAAGAAAGCTTGTGGATGACCTTCCATTGCAAAACTAATCCAGGCCATAAGTGGGCAAATAGTACACAATTAAGTACCTCATCTTGGTCATTTGTCATGCAGGAAAGCCAAAGTACAAACCCTGGTAAATTTTGCTTGCAGGCCCCGGATAGGGGTTTGGGGAAGAGTGAGGTCTCTTGTCCAAAGGCACTCATTATGTGACCAAAGGACTGAGTATTTGGAAGATCTTGAAGTTGAATCAGAGTCATAATGCTACCTCTGTTTTGCTCTTCAGATGCTGCCAAAAATGCTAAGTATTTCCAGCACTTTCTTTTTATTGCATAATAAATAAAATGCCTGTCTTTTAAAAATTGGCCATGAGGATTATCTTGGGAACTGTCAAGCAACAATATCTTGCATTTATCTAGCTCTCATCATGTTATAAAATGGATCAAGGTAATTCATCAGTGTGCTGTCAAGTAAAATTTAACATCAATCCGTGATATATGCAAGGCATGGTCAAAGAGATGGATTTTTAAGGAGTTCCTCGGAAGGAAGAGAAGTGGAAAGGGGGAAAAGGTGTAAGGAGACAATTCCAGAATTTAGAGACCACACAGCTGAAGACACAATCACCGATGCCAGGATAATGAAAATTAAGATCAAAGGTCAGAATTCACATTTTTTGGCAGCCATTCTTTTTTCCCTATACAACCTTTATAATGCTTTTCTTACAAAATCATTTTAAACAGACTATGGTAAGATTTTGTATAAATTGTACCACCATATACTTGGCTGTTTACATGATTGCACCAAATTTGAAAATGTACTGCCATGGAGATTCGTCAGAATATAAGAACCCCTGACACGTAATTTCCAGTCTAGACCTCTGGCACTATTCTGTAGCTCATGGAAACTAGAGATGATGGAGTTCAGCATTTCCAAACAACTAATTTGAAGGACAACGATCAGTAAGGAATGAACGTTGGCTTGGTGGAGCAGATTCTGACTGCCAAGTCAGAAGGTGCAAGATTTGAACCACATGTCAGACAGTGAGCTAGAGACCTGATCTCTGGCGCTGAGCTTTGGTCTCACATTCAGTGGAAAACTTGAATCCAGGAGCTCTCTCACCATACAGGTTATTACACTTTTCAAAGTGTAATTACTGTTCTAAGAAATCATGTCCAACAATAAGGGTGGCACGGTGGTTAGCACTGCTGCCTCACAGCACCAGGTACTGGGTTCAATTCCATCCTCGGGTGACTGTCTGTGTGGATTTTGCACGTTCTCTCTGTGTCTGTGTGGGTTTCCTCTGGGTGCTCCGTTTCCTCCCACAGTCCAAAAATGTGCGGGTTAGCTGGATTGGCCATGCTAAACTTGGACACAGTAGCCAGGGATGTGTAGGTTAGGTGGATTAGCCATGTGAAATGCAGGGTTACAGGAATAGGATGGGGAGGTGAGTCTGCGTGGGATGCTCTTTGGAGTGTCGGTGTGGACCCGATGGGCTGAATGGTCTGCTTCCACACTGTAACAATTCTATGATATGTACACATTAAGCTCCCACATGGCAACCATATGTTGAATGCCCAGATAGTCTGTTTCGTGCATTTTGGTTGTGAGACAATTATTGGTCAGAGTACTAGGGTAACTTTGATTCTCTTGTTCTAACTTGTGCTGAAGGATCCTTTACCTCCTCCACCTGAGGGGCCAGATAAGACCAGTACTGATGGAAAATCATCAGCCTGAAACAGGGAGAGGATCTTTAACTGTGAACGGGGTGTGGATTCTGGTCTAGGTGGAGAAGCCATTTGAGGAACAAGCTTAAAGCCCAACAAAGTAGCTTCAGGCGAGGAATCTGACCTGATTCAGAACTAAACCTGAGTGGGCAAGCAGAGAATCCTCAAACCTCTGGAGGTGTCACACAACTAAGATTTATGTCTCTGATTCTGAAGATTTCTGGCCCTTAACAGCTGTCATAGAGATTTCTCACATTCTGTGGAAATTGTGGAGTCAATGCGGCAGGTTTTGTTGCTTTGCTGTTCACCTCCAGTGAAGAGAAAGAGAAGCAGCAACACCAGCAACAGTGGCAGGAACAACCTTATCCTCGGGCACAAGCTGCTGCACAAGAGGACCATGTGGAAGGGGCAGGGGTTGGACACAGAGATCCAACAATCAAGTCAGAACTATCCCGCCTTGCCCAGCACAAGGACATGTGAGGCAGAGGGTCAGCTCCGACAACATGTTTTTAGCTCCGTACCTCACTGGTGACATCTGTGTGCTCAGCTCCCCAGAAGAAGGCAGTTTTCCTAATGGGCACCAGGTTACCAATGGCCATCAAAGTGTCATCATTCACTGCCCCTACTCTCTGCCTCTCCCTGGAATACTCTGCTTTCTCCTCCTGCAAAAGGGTGAGTCAGACATAGGTGCAGGATGTTCTAAAAATTAAAGTCAATATGAATGTAAGGTTTTCAGGTAGAAACATGAGGAGGTACCTGGAGACAGAGGAATGAATTAAACTTCCAGATGTTATTCTTTGCTTTTGTTTTGGAGGGGGGTGGGGAATTTAAACATCACTTGTAAGTCTAGTATTTGTTTCACATCCCTAATTTGCCTAAACTGAGTGACTTTCTAATATTAAAGGTGGCTTCATGATCACCATTACCAATACATACTTTCAAGGACTGGCACTTTAAAACGGAATACCACAAATCTGTCCTGCCCTACTAAGGTTCTAGATCCAGTAGTACACTGTCTCCAGTTAGGAAGGGACCATCCTCTTGCTGCCCATTCCCTCAGTCTTTTAGATCCACATGTCTGCTTGGTTTGAGCAAGTGGCCTCTTCCACCCACCCTCAGGAAATACCGGCTCACTGCCGACTTCTGGGTAAGATGGAAAGACCCAGGAGCAGCATTCCCTGGTCTCTTTTCCATTCTTGTGACTGTAACATTCTCAGGAATCATTGCAGCACTCTCTGGTTAGAAATCCTTCTTGCTGACAGACGTGATGTATCGTCCTACCTGTTCTCAATAGTTGGGAACTCTAGAAGGAGGGTGATAATGCTGTGGCTGAGACTTAAAGATATGTAATAAGAGATCGTAAGAACTGCCGATGCTGGAGTCTGAAATAACACAGTGTGGAACTAGAGGAACACAGCAGGCCAGGCAGTATCAGAGGAGCAGAAAAGCTGACGTTTTGGGTCGGGACCCTTCTTCAGAAATGTAATAAGCCCATTTTGCCTGTTAACTCTATTTCTTTACCCATAAATGCTGACTGACCAGTTGGTATTTCCAGCACTTTCTTTTTCTTTCGATATACCATAAGGAGCAGTGGAGCTGAATAACATACATCTGTTTAAAGAGAAGCTGAATAACCAGCTGAGATGGGGGGAAAAGAATAGAAGGATACAGAGATAGGTGTAGAGGAGGAGGGGTGGCAGGAAGTTCACATAAACAGCAGATAAATTGGGCCAAAGGGTCTGTTTCTGTGCTGTAAATTCTATGACATTGATATTAATCGTAAGGGAGCTTGTGAGCTGAGGCATGGCATTGTGTAACTGAACCCGGCCATGACCACTAAGAGGACTGATGATAGGCCTAGCAATGCTTTGCATCACCCAGATGATGAGCCCTCAGGTCTTAACCTCAAAGCAGCTGAACAGCTTTAACAGCTATGTCAAATTTATAGTTGAACGTCATACATTCTAGATGCAGAGAAGCCTCATGTGCAAAAAATTGAGTTGTTATGATAGTGGTAAAATATGGATTGTCAGTTTTCAATTTCCATTATTTGATATTTCACTTGGAACTTTCACGGAATAAATGGCTTTTACAAAGGAAAGAAAAACGCTGGCTTAAAATGGCCAAAGCAATCAGCTGGCAACATGTTAAAACAGCTCACAAAACTAGAAATAAACAAGAACTAGTCTGAACTGAAATGAACCTCATCAGAAGACTATGAAATTACATTTGTATTTCCTGTTGATTTACATTCTTATGGATAAGTTTCACATCCTGAGACAAAAGATTCTCTTGCAAATTATCCAGTTTCGGTAAATAATAAAGCCAGACACCGGAATACACAAATTAACAATATTTTAGTTAGCTGCTTTTACAAAGCAAGGGGCAGAGAAAAATAAATTTGCAACAAGAAAGTACTCCCCATCTTTTCTCAGCCTCTTGAAAGAAATGTCCACTAATAAAGCAAATAGGAGAACTATTAATTCACCATGAACTCAAAGATATTTACAAATTTCATGACCGCTGAGGACACAAGACATCAGTTAAGCAAACACAGAATCAAGTTAAAGCTGAACACCTCCACAGTGCTAAGAGCTTTTAAACTATGTATTATTTAATTTTCCTTCATGTACGTTGTTTCCCTCTTTCAACTTTATACCTATGAATATATGTGTTTGGCTATCACCTTCATTATTTTTCTGTGCAATTAACAAAATTCCTCTTTCTTTTAACCAATAAAACCTTGTAATTTGCTCCTCAATTTTAATCTAATGAGTTATGTTTTAATTGAATTGTGACACACCTATATGCTAGAAAGTAAAATCTTTGTTGCAATCAAGCAAGGGGATTAAAAAGAGTAGCGCTTACTCACTCCACCTCACCTGTTCATCACAGACAACATTCATGCAATGACTGGTACCACTTTTCTGACATGTGAACACATCATTGGAAGAACGGTGACCCTCATGAAAAGCTACATGGAACATACCTTCAATGGACATAAGGGGGGGCTAACAGACCTGCATAGTATGACTTAATCCGTGAGATTCATAGAGTAATTGGTGGGGCAGCAATGGATCTCCAAGGTCCTTGCATTGTAGTGACTTCCAAAACTGAAGGCCAATGAATTGCCAGTGTGCAGAACCTCAGAGGAACCTCAGAACAAGGTTGTGCAGCTTAGATGGAATGTTATTCCCTCTTGCCAGGAACTGAAAGTCCAGACAATTTCAGGAATGTATGGGGGGACTGGAAGGTAGTTGTAGGCAATGGGAGACTCTCTCAAATCTCTTTGTGGGGTGTGCCTGGCCAGAGAGATCCAGACATCGAGATGACATGAGTCATGGACGTCTCATGCATCAAAAATGAATGACAGCAACCTACACTCTGAACAACTTTGTGGGTAAGGGGAGTATCCCATAGAAATGAACATAATTAAGTGCGTTAATCCATAGCCTAGCAATTGCAGTTTCAACTTGTAGTGGACAAGTCATTACTTGGTAAATGCAGGAGTTTTGAATCAGCAGAAAATGGATGCTAGTCTGTGATGCTGGCACAAATCTAAATGAAGAGCCATGATTCATGCTGGATGACATTATCAGGATAGGAGCTTTTCAATGAAATGTTAAATAACATACTCTTCATTGAGAATAGATTATGTTTTCATATCAAAAATACAGCGAGAGGTGAAGAAAAAAGAATCAACTAATAATTGATCACAGACATAGTGTCTCAAACCTGGCTGTCCAAAACCTAGAGTTATGCAAAAACCTGAGATTTTTTGAATGTGCCATGCAGCAATTATAATTTAGTGAGATGGTTTTTGAAAAGCGTATATGGACAATTTGGCAAGTGCTGCATTAGCACAGTGTAATACAAGAATGGTTGTCCATATAGCCATTTTCAGCCAATATATTCTTGGACACCGAGTGACCCTTGACTCGACCAAACATTTTCTGTTCCAACTACCCATGATCTGATCAGTTAAACCCGAAATCAGGCAAGAATTGAAATCCAGCATGGCCCCAGTCTACATTTTGCCTGTTTTCAGACATTGTACCTGTAAAACGTTTTAATAGACACTTTCAGAGCCATTGCACAGCCAATGTATATTTTTATGGCAGAGGCAGCTGTGAGGCATGTACAAATAACATCATTAGGAGCATTAAGTGGCGTCACTTCTCTCTCGAAATTTGCTCTCGGCTACCAAAGCATTCAGAGAAATTGGTCCACTACTTTAACCTAGTTAGAGCTGCTTTGTTCTGGCTGACGAATTTCTTTACAGCCATCATCTTCAGTTTTTGCATCAGACCATGCATGACTGGCCACATTAGAGTTGCTTCGAGGATTCCCTCAAGTTTGCTTAAGGATTGTAACAAAGAAAGTGGCTTGTTATCACTTGCTGTACAAGCTGTCTGCACATGTACAGGCTTATAATTGTTGCCATTAAACAAACAGATGGAATTGAAGGTGACACTTTGCCATTATTATAGAAACAAATGGTATTTTTGCAATTATGCTGGTTTGGTTAAGCACAGCAGAGTACACATCCTGCATTCTCGTTCCTTAGCAAAGGCTAATTTATTATAGATGTGAAAATGCTTCATGCATTCCATGCTCAGTTACAGTAGATCTTGCTGTGAGTTTTTTTGGGGGGGCAATTTAATAATACAAAATTAATTTACATTTTAAAAAAATATTTGTTGTTATTTAAGCAAATTAGTTGTAGGATTTATCAGCTTTTAATTAAAACAAGAACCACTGTCGTGTGGTAGAAATTCTTGGTGAACTGTGATTAAATGCACTTTGCATTTTAGAACAACAGCATGAGATTTTTAATGATCAATGATTATACTTTAGCTATAAGTGCTTTAGATGAATATTCTCCATGACTACAGACGGATATAAGGTTTTGTAAAAGAATTGGAGGAAAAGTCTTGTTATAACAGATATTATGCAAAAACATTAAGTGAAGCAATAGGATAGAATTATTATGGAAGTGCACATCCTTATATTCAGTGAACTGCAATGAATGAAGAATTACTCACAATTGTCTACCTGCAGCATTCTGATACTAACTTGATCTGGCAGCAGAAAGTAGCTTCATTCAACTTTCTCAGCCACTCTCAGTAATTACTGATCTCTGACCTCACCTCACGTGGTTAGCTCCGGGAGAAAAACTCCCTGTGAGCTGAACACGTCATTATAAAACAAGGTTGTCTGAACTTCAGTACACATGACGTTCCTTCCCCACACCCCCAACCCTACTCAACACAACTTTATCTCTCACATACAATGTATGCCACAATCCCGTTGATGAGTGTGCATATAAACTAGTTTCCTTTTGTTATTAGTCAGGTCGTTTATGTATGGCCAAAGCACATATACAACCTGCTGAACTTCTGGTCTGGAGGAAGGGGTTTTGTGAATTCTCTACCGTCTCTCTCATTTAGCTCTGGAGATACCTACTTATAACTTTCAAGTCTTTGACTTCTGATTACTTTTTTTGATCATTTTTTTGTTCACATTAGCTGTCAATTAAATTAGGTATTGTGCACTATGTACTGGATTGGAAAAATGTACATTACTGAACCATCTAATCTATCTGGATACGAGCACATCCTCTCTCTGCTGCACTGTCTTGTGTATGAGAAGCACAGCTCTTCACAAGCTTGTCAGAATCTCGTACACTTCAGGGAGCCAACTGCCTCCTAGTGACAGTCAATTTTGCTGTACAAATCAATTTGTCTCCACTGACGGAAAATAATTGCAAAGCAAACAAATTATCCATGCCACATTGAACTCTGCTTGCTCCAGGGACCAGGAGGCGTAGCAGCGCAAGACTTCATCCTGCCAATCTTCTGAAATGTCTTTCTCTGTAAGTCGAACAATATTTTTTTGCTGAAAAATAATGCACTGCCAAAATGAGTTAAATTGAATCATTAATTAAAGACATAAACAGTCTGAGGAACTACTCTTTAGTTGTGTTCTGTTATCTGAAATGCTCAAGCATTGCATTCTGAATTTCAATACCCTTTATCAAGCCTTTAACAGCCTTCAACAACCAATGGGTGACACAGTGGCTCGATGGTTAGCACTGCTACCTCATAATGTGAGGCATATGGGTTCAATCCCACCTTTGGGCAACTGTCTGTGTGGAGTTTGTACGTTCTCCCTGTGTCTGCATAGGTTTCCTTTGGGTGCTCCAGTTTCTTCCCACAGTCCAAAGCTGTGCAGTTTAGGTGTTTTGGCTATGCTAAATTGTCCAGAGATGTGCAAGCTAGGTGGATGAGCTATGGGAAATGTAGGGTAGGGGGTTGGGTCTGGGTGGGATGATCTTCGGAGGGTGATGTGGACCTGATGGGCTGAATGGCCTGCTTCCACACTGTAGGGATTCTATGACTTTTTATCATGATGCACAGTAATTAAGTGTTAGTACAAATTGAAAAAGAAGTGTCATAGCAGCTTGAAACGACAATAATTCTAGGTGGCTGATAAGCATTCATTGCAAATATATGAAGACAATGTGAGCTGTATATACTTCTGTGTTTAATTATATGCCTTTCATCCCCATAACATTGCTGTATCTTATGTAGTTTAAAGATCCCTCTGTGGATAAGGGGTGAGGAGCCCAATGGCAGATATCTTACCACTCATCTTGACTCTTTCTGTTCTATTTTTAGGTCTGTTTTGGTCCTGGAATGAGAGGAAGACAAATATTAGAGGAAGTGAAAGTCGTTGACACAGCTCTTATTGTTGTCGTAGGTGGGGAGGTTTGCTATGTAAGTGAGTAGGCACTGCAGAGGGCATGATGTAACAGATTGGGGGTAGCTGAGGGCAAGAGGCTGCAGATAATACTGATATTGGAGAACATGAGGCTTGGTGGGAGGTAGGCACAGTGGCAGATAGAGAGAGTGAGCTGGGGGATATGAGAGAAGATGGTGGCACTGACACCATTGGAGTGGGGAAGAACATTGAGGGTCTTCCAACATCGCTGGACATTCCTGCAGATGCCTGAGGCTGCTATCATCTGAGTGGTAACCTTGGAGCAGGCTGGCATGGATTACACCACTGGTCCTGGGGGTCGAGGAGGTCCTACCTGCTCCTGTACCACCCCATTGAGCAGGAGCTCCAAGACCCTGTCTGCCAAGCGGGCCATTGTCTGTTATGTCCAGAAGAAATGTCATAAACTGTGATGGGCAGCTGTGGACTAACAGTGCTTGTCTGGGTGCACATGGCATTTTAAATATAGCATCGGTGCCAGGATACCAGTCAATTCTGGGGGGTGGAAATTGGAAGTGATTCTCACCACGAACCCTCAAACATCAATTAATCACGAGAGTTTGCCAAGAAAATTCACTCAGCCTTGCGAGACGAATCACTCCACCAAGCTTCCTATGACTTGCATTTTGCCAAAAAAAACAGTAAGATTCAGCCCCATTTAACCATTGTCTTTGAAATAGTTCACTTATGTCCTTTAGGGATTCTTACTGGTCTGGCCTACATGTGGGGGCTCCAGAGAGACAGCAATCTGGTTGATTCTTAACTGCCTCCTGGACAATTAAAGCTAGCCTAATCATTGATGCCCACATTTTAGGAACAAAAATGAAGAATCCTTTCCTTCTATATGCACACAAAAAAGCAGCACTTTTCCCTTGCATCGTACATCCCATAAAGTTAATGACAAGGAAAGCCATGACAACTACACAATCATCACACATCTCAACTTTTATTTTGAGGTGGCATACAAGTCCAAAAGTCATCAGAGCAGAAATAGGCTACTTGGCCCATCAAGTCTACTCTGCCATTCAATGAGACTTTAGCTGATCTGATAATCTCAACTCCACTTTCCTGCCCTAAACCTAACCGTTCCCGATCCACTTAATGACCCAACATCTATAGCCCTCTGTGGTGAAGAGGTCCACATATTGACTTCCCTCTGAAAGAAACAAATCCTCCTCATCTCTGTCTGAAATTGGTTGGTTCCTTCATTTGAGAGTATTCCCTCTGATCCTAGATTCTCCCACAAAGGGAGACAATCTGTCTGCATTTACCCTCCCAGGTACACACAGGCAGCAACGTTGATGTTGGTGGTGAGTATTGATGGTTTGGGATGGAGGTTGGTGGGGGGAAGGCTTTGAATTTTGGGTACAGTATCTCAGATGTTAATGGTGCTGTGGAACTGCACATTTTGATTACATTTAGCCTTGTAGGCACCGAATGGCAGCAGAATTAGAAACAGGAGAAGTTTGCAGGGAGATCATTACAAACAGTGATCCTGGGCTTGACTTCACCTCATGACAGCCTTGTGTTTCTTTAACAGATCCTGTAGCCATGATCACAACTCTAGAGTGGAGTCAGGCTTCAGACACGAGGAGGAGACACATGTCCAAGGATATAGGCAAATATTCTGATGAGTATAAATGTAGATAAAGAATGAGGGGCACAGCACCAGTGTACAGGAGGAGGTATCAGAGGCTGAAGTTTCTCTGCAGCCCCGGAGGGATGAGGACAGTCTCAGGGCTGCTCAGCAGGTCATGAGTTTAAAGGAGCCTCCATCTGTCATGGAGCATTTGGACGTACAACAGCAGACAAGTGGCCAACTGACTGAGTTCCCTGATGCACTGTAAGCTCATACATTATAAACAGATGATCTGCTGCTGGTCATAACCTTGGTTACGTATATGATGGGACAGAACACAATCAGTGACCAGGGGCCCCAGCAACCCATCTCATCAAGCCATGCAGGCCTGCCCAATGTAAACAGGAAGGTGATGAGATCCATGTATCCTGAGAGAATCTCACCCTCCTCAGATTTCTCTGTCCTTCTGCCAGTTGCGTCATTGGCCAGCCATCTCCAACCGAGAGTGGTTATCCCTGCAGTGGTAGTTCAGATGCATGGTGGACTCCAGCAGGTCCAGCGGTTAGCACTGCTGTCTCACAGCACCTGGGTCCCAGGTTTGATTCCACCCTCAGGCGACTGTCTGTGTGGAGTTTGCACATTCTCCCCGTGTCTGTGTGGGTTTCCTCCGGGTGCCCCAGTTTCCTCCCACAGTCCAAAGATGTGCAGGCTAGGTGGATTGGCCATGCTAAATTGTCCATAGTGTTCAGGGATGTGTAGATTAGGTGGGTTATAGGGGGATGGCGCTGGGTAGGAAGCTCTGAGGGTCAGTGTGAATTTGTTGGGCCGAAGGGCCTGTTTCCACACTGTAGGGATTCTATGATTCTATGATCAAGAATAAACAGCAAGATTTACACAGCCATGTAGTCCTAAAAATGAATAGCCTGTCTCCACCTTCTCCATGAAATAAGGGGACAGCTGCATTGGAGAGTTTAAGAATAGGACATTGTGCATGTTTGAGGACTAATTTGGTGTCTAATGGTGTTTAGATAAGTAAGGTAGGGATTGCAATATTAATTTCTGTGTTTGAAAATATAACTATTTACAAAATATAGTAGTTTATTTGCAGTTAAATATCTCTATTTTCTTCACAGGCACCCAAGCACAGAATTCACTTGTCATTCTTTAAGCCTTACGTTTAGTCAAATGTACAATGGTTTCAATGTCCTGCCCCTTGGTATCTACACCTTGTTTCCCCATCTTCCAGTCTTGCCTCACCCTCTTGCATGCTAACCATAGTGTAAAGTGCTATTGGCTGAGCATGTCTCTGGCTATGATGGCATCCTGTAATCCTGGCATCCTGATCCCTCATCTGCAATTAGCACTGTGGGTTTAGCATTTAGTCCTGCTGACTATGAGATGCCACAGAGGTTGGCACCTTGGAATGAAGTGTGGGCAAATAGAAGGGCCGTGATGGGCTTCATTGTCAGTCCAGTCTCCTGTGTCCCCTCATCCACAGATCTTCTTGAAGCAAATGTTGAACTGCAAACAACCGCTTGAGATAGATGGAGTCCCTTCCTGCATGTCTCTTACTCATATCTGAGACTATACGCCTATTCCTATGCATTCTTTCTGGAAGATCACTTGCAGGCACTCTGTGACTTGGCTCCTTTCACCAGGGAGCAAGTGTGTGGGTCTACACCTGTGCCTCTATGCAATACAGGTGACTTGCTGCATCATGACCTAGGGGCCACTTTTATAGGGAGTTATAGGCTTCGAGCACACAGTGGTGACCTGTTGTTGGTCATCTATATCTGGAATGGATTTGGACTATAGAGACTCCTTCATGCACCGACCACCCCAACCCCAAATTCCTCACTTACCCCAATAGCGAATCTCTTTGGTGGCAGGCAGGTGTTGACTTATTAAGGGTACAAGAAAATGTTTGCAACAAGCTAGTGCACATATTCCTTGATCTCTTCTCAACTGGCAGAAGTGTCACAACTCAACGGAGGATAAAATTCCTTTAAGGCTTGCAAAGTATGCAAGACTCCAATGTCAGCAGGAATCATTCTGTAAAGCCACGATTAAGGTGAGAATTGTTTACTGAAATCAGAAATAGTGGATTCATACAGTGACACCTTGGAAAAAGCTGGAGCCCTCCATTTTAGACAAAAGGAGGCAGGAATCGAAAATCACCAAAAACCAATATCTGTATACATATAACTTTAATGCAATGCAAGTCGTATCAAAACGCTACCTGCAGTGCTTCATACAAACACATTTTCAAGTTATAGGAGCTATAATACAGGCAAAGAAACAACTAGGTCAGGTCACCATGCACATCAAATCACTCTATGATTATATCAACTCTCCCAAGGGGTGAAGCAGGGCCAATAATTAAGGTGGTACAGATCTAACATTGAGATGCTAATGAAATGTGTTCTTGGCCCTGCTTTTGGAAAGTCATGTCCTTACATTCCAAAGAATGTATTTGAATAGCTAGAACTGACTCTGGGCTCCACACTACATCTTCTTCCACTGCACCCTACACTCCTCTTGATTGTACAGTCTGATAAGTAGAGGCTTAAGATGGCTTACAAATAAAGCTGGAAAAGTTAGTCCAGTTCTTTGTTAAGAGCACCTTTGGAATCTTCTTACAGGCTTTAAGATGCAGTTCCAACAACAGCCAGAAACCCAGTCTGGACAATTGGTCAGCTTCTCATTCCCACGTTCAGTTATTGGTGCAAAGCCCTACCAGAGGATAAGCTTTCACCAAAGATGTGATGTGGTCACCTTAGTGAACAAAATTCATGTGCATCTAAATCGGCAGAACTGAATTAATACCACTACTTGATCAAAGAGAAAGGGGCAGCAATATCAAGATTATTGTACATTTATTAGAACCTACAGCTTCAACCATACTTTCAGTTCTTTCTGCTACATGCTTCTCTGAGGTACCTCTGAATGGCAGTCATGTGGCAGAGATGACTGGCTACAATGTGCTAATCTGAGCTCTTTTTTTGCAGAAATGGTCCTCCTGTCCTTCTGTGGACTGCTTTGCTTTGTTATGGACTGCTCTATCCTGCCTCCATTCTGTCATATGAATAGCAATAGGACAGTGGGTCTACATGGCAATGAATTTGCTGCAGAATTCTGTTGTTGTAGCCAACCTCATGCTGTAATCACAATCTTTAACTTTTCACTTTTCCTTGGCACTACATTTTGATCATCTCCTCCATTCAGTCTGGGACTGTTCCTACTTCTTCTTTGTTATTTTGTTATCTCTGAAAACTTGACAGTGGTCTGCCCTACTCTTCACCTTCTAACGTGTGGAAGAGACTTGCAATATTACTTTCTAAATTCAAGTCCCACGCTGAAACCTGAGGTTTTAAGCTGCCACAAGTATTCAGATTGTGCAGCAGCCAACTATTTCCCTCCTCCAAACAGGAAAGTTTCCCAATAGAGGTACTGACCATACCTGAAGCCCATCTAGAAATTTCAAATGAGGTTTGGAATGGGGGTCCTGGGAAGCAGGGGAAGTGCTGATTGGAAATTCAAACTTCCCAGGAATTCCTAAATGCATCAGGACTTTTGCAGAGCCCCAAAGTGTTTATTCAGTGATAGATGGATGATCTGGAGGATTTGGTTTCATATGTTTTTTCCAGTAGTTTAGTCATGCCTTTATTGGTCAGTGCATTGAGTATAGGAGTTGGGAAGTCATGTTGTGGCTGTACAGGACATTGGTTAGGCCACTTTTGGAATACTGCATGCAATTCTGGACCCTTGATATAGGAAAGATATTGTGACACATGAAAAAAATTCAAAAAAGATTTACAAGGATGTTGCCAGGGTTGGAGGTTTTGAGCTAAAGGGGGAGGCTACATAGGCTGGGGTTACTTTCCCTGGACCATCAGAGGCTGAAGGGTGACCTCATAGAAGTTTATAAAATCATGATGGGTATGCATGGGGTAAACAAGCAAAGTCTTTTTCTCAGGTTAGGAGAATCCAGAACGAGAGGGCATAGGTTTAAGGTGAGAGGGGAAAGATTTAAAAGGGACCTGAGGGGCAACCTTCTCATACAGAGGGTGGTGCATGTAAGGAATGAGCTGCTAGAAGATATAGTTGACGTTGGTATAATTACAACATTTAAAGGCATCTGGATGGGTAAATGAACAGGAAAGGCTTAGAGGGACATGAGCTAAATGCTGGTAAATGGGAATAGATTTATTGAGGATTTCTGGTCGGCATGGACGAGTTGGACTGAAAGGTCTGTTTCTATGCTGTACATCTCTACGACTCTATGTGGATTGTTAATGTGTTTATCATTGCAAATAACTTGATGTTTGTCAAAAAGTTTAATTTTCCTGAACTTAAACCAGGCTCTGGATATCTCTATTAATTATTCAGAGCAGTTGGAACTCTTGAAATCAGTACAAAACCCACCCCAGTAAATGACTTTCCAATTAACCCCTTGAGCATATAATAAACGACCAAGACCAACCTTGTAGCAAATAATTATAAAAGGAATTAAAAATATGATTTGGAATGGCAATCAGAATAAGTTAACAAATTTTACAAATGAGCAACAGAAACTATTCTTCATTAATTCATTTTTCTTATAATCGGTTTCATCCCAGAGTAGATTGGTGATCACATTTAAAAACAACAGACCAACAACTTCCTTTAAATTAGCACTCAGGAAATTTAGGTGACCTGGGCTCCTGAGTTAAAAATATGTCACAAACTGTACACGCAAATGTACTGATTATGTCAAGTGGTTTTATTGATGTGTGGATATTCATAAATACTTGAAAGTAGTTAAATACGTAACTTTTTTGTTTAAAATTAATTTATTTTGATTGTAACAATCTGATTTTCCATGTTTCATATGAATGACTGATGTTGGATATCTTGTTATAAATCTTTTGCTTTGAATATGCACTGGGAAAATGAATACAATATTTTGGATGATGGATGGTGTTGTCCTATGTGATTAGGTCCATTTTGGATCTTTCTTCTTCAAGATTTGTCCCTTCCTGTTTTATTTTAACCAACAAAACCATACCTTTAGACAAGTTTCAACATCCACGAGAGCAGTTGAATACCTGTAAAAACCTTCAAGCTGTTTCAAAAGTGCTTGTTTTCTATTCAAACAAGATTGTTTTCTAAAATGCATTCAGAGACATGCGTCTTGCATGTAGCATCTGACTGAAGGAATCTGAGACATTGATCTGGGATTATTGTTAATAATAAAAATATCCATTAATATATACCACAATGATGAACCCAGTAAATAAGATATTTGGCAATAGTATAAAATAGATTCTATTTCCAACTTGTTGTAATTCAATAGTTCTACTGATATATGCCAAACGATGATGGGGAATTCCACAATATGCCTAGCTGACCCCCTCACCCTCTGAAGTGAAGCAACATGCTTTATATTAGAATATCCTGGTAACTTTATATGAATGGTTCAGTCAGTAACCACAGGTCTTTTTCATTTGTTCCTCTCTTGCTGAACGGAGACAACAAACCTGATTTGCTGCAGCGGGCCATTTTGCAGCATGCCCTGTTAGACTTGTTTGTGAACACTCAGGATTTTCTTATTGCATTCCCAGCAAACTTACATGTAACCTGATAACAGTATAGTAAAGGCAGCAGTACAATAAGGATTATGATGAATGATGGAATAAACAATATTTCACCTTTACCGATGTGATTTAAGGGTTGAAAAATCAGTTGAGGGAGGACTGAGAAAAGGAATGATTGAGAACGGGTGAATTCAGTGTAATCCAGCACAGAGAGGTTAATAAAGAGAAGAAACGAAAGATTAAATTATAATAAAGGGAGAAAGATTAGATTATAATAGAGGGAGAGAGGAAACAAAGTAAGAAATAAAAATTATATTTGACCTTTTTAAACATTCAACAGCAATCATTTTCTGAAGGGATGAGACTCCACACTAATAATTGCTAATTTTCTGGCAAGTGTGATGTCGACTGCCAGTAACTTGCAATTATATTGTTAAAAGGGTACATTCGCCATTAAATACTACAATTAACATTCTTTAGTGACTATAATGGGCAGCTAATGTGCAAATGTAGCAAGTTCATGTGGATTTTAAGGACAAGATATTGCTTTGCAAATTTCATATCTTACCTTCGAGGAGCAAGAAAAGTTGGACCTTTGAAGAAACCTAAATCTATGGCTATAGTTAAAGAGAGGCCAAGGTTTGGGACCTTTCACTTCTTTTTCAGGGCCCAGAAGAGTTGGACCTGTGAGGGAACATGTATCTATGGCTGCTGCACTGAATTAAGAAAAGAAATGTCTAAAAGATCCATCACAGGAAAGTTGTGAATTAATTGATTGCTGTGTTAGTGAGGACCATATTTCAGTTCCAATAATTTTGAAAAACTTAAATTTCTAAGCTAGCACAGGAACGTAAGAATGCATAAGGACAGCAGAGGAAGCCAACTTATAAGTAAGATTGAGAAATTTCTGTTTTCTACTAATCTCAAGTCTATAGTTCATTGTACAAGAGTCAGATTAGTGTAAGTGAAAGCAAGTAAAAGCAATTAAAGTTAGTGTTAATTAAAGCAACATACAAGTTGAATGTTAAGGTATGGCAGGTCAGTCCAGCCAAGCAAAAAGACCATCTTTTCATATGTGGTGTATTGTGGGCCCTTTTCGTGACAATGTAACCATGTGCAGGAAGTGTTCTTGGATGCACAAGCTTGAGTTCCAGGTTTCAGTGCGCCAGTATGGATTAGAGTCAGTGAGGTGCATCAGGAAGGCAGAGAACAATGTGAATAATACATTCAGAGAGGTGGTCACAGAGCAAATTAGGGGGAAGCAGGCAGATAGAGACCTTCAGGCAGTCCAAGAGAAATAGGCAGGCATTGACGGAGTCATCAGAAGTTCTGCTCACTCACCCGTTTTCCACACTGGATCTATGTGAGGGTGATGGATCCTTGGAGGAGAGCAGCAAATGAGAAATCCATGACACAATTGGTGGCCCAGCTATACAGCAGATGAGGAAGAAGAGTGGAAGGATAGGACTGAGAGACGATTCTTTAGTAAGGGGAACATACAGGCATTTCTCTGGCTTTCAAGATGATGGTATGAGGGTAAGCAGCATCCCCCTCAACACCGAGAGTAGGACGAAGAATGCCACAGCATGAGTACAAGGCTTTCTGCTGGGGGAGGGGGATGGGGGGGATGAACAGCCAGAGGCCATGGTTCAGGTTGGTAACGACGACACAGGTGAAAATAGGTTAGTGATCCTGCAATCAGAATTTAGAGAGCTAGGCAGAAAATTAGCAAGCAGCACCTCAAATGTAGTAATCTCTAGATTATTTGGCGGCACGGTGGCTCAGTGGTTAGCACTGCTGCCTCACAGCACCAGGGACCCGGGTTCAATTCCACCTTCGGGCGACTGTCTGTGTGGAGTTTGCACATTCTCCCCGTGTCCGCATGGGTTTCCTCCGGGTGCTCCGGTTTCCTCCCACAGTCCGAAGATTTGCAGGGTAGGTGGACTGGCCATGCTAAATTGCTCATAGTGTTCAGGGATGTGTAGATTAGGTGGGTTGTGCAAGATGGGTCTGGGTGGGATGCTCTGAGGGTCGGTGTGGACTTGTTGAGCCAAATGGGCCTGTTTCCACACTATAGGGATTCTACGTCCTGTGCCACATACAAGTGAATACACAAATAGGAAGATACGACAGATGAATGCATGGCTGGACAAATTGTTCAGAAAGCAGGAGACTTTAGATTTCTGGGAAAATAGGACTGACTCTGGCAGGAAATAGCACCTATTGCTAGAGAAGTTGGAGCTGAACAAATTCAGGATTGAGTTCTTTTTGGGATATTTTGCTTGTGCTATTCAGGAGGGTTTAAACTAATTCAGCAAGGGTGCAGGAACCAGAAGAGAATAATAGAAGTTAATATCAGCCTGCATAAAATGCTGGGAAAGCAGAAAGCTAAAGTGGGAGTGGATATAGCAGAAGCTCTTATAGTAATATTTCAATCTCCCCTGCATGTGGGGATGGTGATGGTGGACTGGAGAATTGCAAACATTTTGGTCTTTTTGAAAAAATGTTTATAAAGATCAGCCCAACAATTACAGACCAGTTATTTTAACTTTAGTGGTGGGGAAAAATCAAGAAACAATTATTCAGAATAAAAGTAATAGCCACATGGAAAAATATGGGCTGTTTTGGAAGACTCTGCACTGTCTCCTTAAGGGAAAATCATGTCAAACTAATCACTGGAGATTTTTGAAGAGGTACCAGAGAGGGTTAATGAGAGCAAGGCTATTGATAGACATGATGGCTGTTGATACATAGACTTCCAAAAGGCATTCAATACAATGCCACATGACAGACTTGAGAGGAAGGTTATAGGTCATAGAATAAAAGGGGTAGTAGAAACGTAGATACAACATTGGCTGAGTGATAGCAAGTGAAGACGTATGGTTAATTTTGAATCAGAGATAGTAGGAACTGCAGATGCTGGAGAATCCGAGACAACAAGGCCTAGGCCCAAAACGTCAGCATCTCTGCTCCTATGATGCTGCTTGGCCTGCTGTGTTCATCCAGCCCTGCACCTTGTTGTCACGTATGGTTAATGCTTATTTTTCAAATTATGGTGGATTTGCCCAGGAATTAGCATTGGGACCCTTGCTTTTCATGTTACATGTTAATGATCTTGGTATGCAGGGAATAATTTCAAATTTAGAGACAACACAAAACTTGGGGAATTATAAAATGTGAGGTGGACAGTGTAGACCTTAATAAGGACATGTACAAGTTGGTCGACTGAGCAGGTAAATGGCAGGTGAAATTCAAAGTGGTGAAGAGTGAGGTAATAGACATTAGCACAAACAAGGGTTTAACTTTACCAAAAATCAACTAAGTATCAATTTCAGCAAAATTGTTGAAGGATACCTCTCCATGAGTTTTAATGAGTTATCTCACACAGTTCTTAACTTCTCACCTCATTATGTGTGTACCGCACCTCTATGATGCCGCTCACACACTGTCATGTTAGTGACAGAAGGAATTGCCACTGATGGGACCATTCAGGATGTGACCAGCACCATGTTTAAAACCCAGCTGTCTACCACGTTAATTGCTGCCAGCTAAGAATAGCCTTCACAGTACACAGAGCTGGGGAGGGGGGAGTCAAAAAGATACGATTTTGAGAGCACATTGATGATACAGGTGACACATCACTGGCAATAGAATCTCACAGTCATAAATGTATTGTCTCTTTACAGTGCCATCAGTCTGGTAACAATAACAGCAGCTTCAAGAATGAAGCTTCGGAAGCCATCGATCTTTAGAACCGTACTATTTAAGAACCCTGTCTGAGGGAGAGTTACAATCTCACTAATGCAAAACTTGGTATGCCATCTTGTCATCAGTCAATGTGGAAGCTTTACATGTTGGGAAACTAAAACGTTGATAAGGTTAAATTTTATTTAACAATAGGAAAGGTGAAGAAAAAACAGATAAAAGAAAAAGCTGCCTTTGCTTCTAAGAACAATAGGGGCCATCTATCTTTCAATTTTCCAACATGGCTTACGTCAACGATCGTGATGCATAGCTCCCTTGCCAAAACCAGGGTAATTGTGACTGTCAATGAGCCCACCTCCCACAGTCACCCATGTTCTTTAATGCATTATCGTCTCCCACCTTTATATGTTGAGTTGCTCCCCTCTTTTCAATTATTGCTCCCTCTGCTTACCAGCATACTGCTGCCAATCCTGGTCGTTGACTTCCCAGGACAGCAGTAACCACTGGCAACTACCCCAACCTTTGACTTTCAGTGAACAGGATGGATTGTGGCCCACTGACTTGATCAACTTGGAAAGACAGCCCAGAGAGACCCCTGATTGATGTCTGTGCAGTTCCCCTTCTGACTAAGCCTTTCTGCTCCTATGATGCTGCTTGGCCTGCTGTGTTCATCCAGCCCTGCACCTTGTTGTCTCGGATTCACCAGCATCTGCAGTTCCTACTATCTCTGACTTATCATTGGGTTGCTTTGCTGGATCTACAGTCACTGACAGTGACACATTCCTCAGACCGTAGTTATATGAACCACCGCCCTGATTGCTCCAAGTGGCTGACTGACTGTTCAGGCCCCAGACTACGATCAGACAATGCCCTTAACTGACCATGGTGACACCCCCTGACCAATAACCCTTGATTTGAGTGAGGACTGCTCCCCGTAGACTTTGAGACATGGTTGAAACATGATCAATGTGTTTTTTTTTATTTATTCACAAGATGAGGGCGTCACTGGCTAGGCCAGCGTTTATTGCCCATCCCTAATTATCCAGAGGGCAGTTAAGAGTCAACCACATTGCCGTGGGTCTGAAGTCACGTGTAGGCTAGACCAGGTAAGGATGGCAGTTTCCTTCCCTAAAGGACTTTCGCGAACCAGCGGTGTTTTTTTTTTCCTGACAATCGACAATGGATTTGTGGTAATCATTAGACTCTTAATTCCAGATATTTACTGAATTCAAATTCCACCATCTGCCGTGGCAGGATTTAAACCTCAGGCCCCCAGAACATTATCTGGGTCTCTGGATTAACAGTCCAGTGATAATACCACTAGGCCATTGCCTCCCCCTATTTTTGACATATTATCTGTTGGCACAGGTTGTAGGTGTGACGCTGTCAATAACATCTCTACCCTCTTAATTGGTCACTGCTGATAACCATGACAAACTGTTTGTCTGCACTAAAAGGAAAGTCAAGACAGAAGTTCTGTGAGCCCGAAAGTTTTGAAAGAGGCAACAATACGCAAAAAGACAGAGCAAGGCAGAGAGCAAGTGAAAAGCCTTGAGATTCACCCTGTTCCATTGCATAAAATGCCATGGGTGAGGTGCCAGGAAACTGGAAGTTGGCTAATGTGGTACCACTGTGTAAGAAAGGTGGTAAGGAAAAGCCAGGGACTACAGACCAATGAGCCTGATGTCAGTGGGGGGTGAGTTGTTGGAGGGGATCCTGTGGGACAGGATTTACATGTATTTGGAAAGGCAGGACTGATTAGGGATAGTCAACATGGTTTTGTGCATGGGAACTAACTTGATTAACTTTTTCGAAGAAATGACAAAGATGATTGATGAAGGCAGAGCAGTGAACGTTGCCTATATGGACTTCAGCATGACGCTCGATAAGATTCCACATGGGGACTGGTTAGAAAGGTTAGGTCATATAGAATTCATGGAGAGCCAGCTATTTGGATACAAAATTTTCTCAAAGATAGAAGACAGACGGTGGTGTTGCGGGGGAGGGGGGTTGTATTTTGGATTGGACACCTGTGACCAGTGACGCGCTGCAAGGATTGGTGCTGGGTCCACTGCTTTCTGTGATTTATATACATGATTTAGATGTGAATGTATGAGGTATAGTTAGTAAGTTCTCAGATGACACCAAAATTGGTGGAGCAATGGAAGCAGGACAGATTACCTCAGAGTACAAAGGGATGTTGATCAGAGGAGCAAATAGGCTGATGAGTTGCAGATGGAGTTTAATTTAGATAAATGTTAGGTGTTGCATTTTGGAAAGGCACATCAGGGCAAGACTTATACACTTAATGGTAAGGTCCTGGGGAGTATTGCTGAACAGAGACTTTTTTTTCTATTCATTTGTGGGATGTGGGCATTGCTGGCTGGCCAGCATTTCTTGCCCATCCCTAGTTGCCCTTGAGACGGTGGTGGTGAGCTGCCTTCTTGAACCACTGCAGTCCTCCTGCTGTGGTTGACCCATAATGCTATTAGGGAGGGAATTCCAGGATTTTGACCCAGCCACAGTGAAGGAACGGCTATATATTTCTAAGTCAGGATGGTGAGTGACTTGGAGTGGAACTTGCAGGTGGTGGTATTCCCATACATCTGATGCCCTTGTCCTTCTACATGGAAGTGGTCGTGGGTTTGGAAGGTGCTGTCTGAAGATCTTTGGTGAATTTCTGCAGTGCATCTTGTAGATAGTACACATTGCTGCTACTGAGCGTCGGTGGTGGAGGGAGTGAATGTTTGTAGTGCCAATCAAGTGTAGATTCATATTTCCTTGAAAGTGGAGTCACAGGTAGATCGGGTAGTTTGGTATGTTTGCCTTAATTGGTCAATGCATTGACTTTAGGAACTGGGATGTCATGTTGTGGTTGTTTAGGACATTGCTTAGGCCTCTTTTGGAATACTGGTTCAATTCTGGTTTTCCTGCTATAGGAAAGATGTTGTGAAACTTGAAGGGGTTCAGAAAAGAATGCTTGCAAATAGACCTCTCACCACTCGTTATTGAGATTCTCATCTTGCTATTGAAACCTTGGTGAATAATTAGGTGTAGAGCTGGATGAACACAGCAGGCCAGGCAACATCAGAGGAGCAGGAAAGCTGATGTTTCGGGTCTGGGCCTGGCCTGCTCTGTTCATCCAGCTATACACCTTGTTATCTCAGACTCCAGCTTCGGCAGTTCCTACTATCTCTGAATACTTAGGGTTTTTTTCTCAATGTCAAGAATTTAATTTTTCCAATCCCCTTATCTTTCGCTAACTGTCTTGGCATTGCCCACATCATTCAAAAGTGGGAAACGTTCCACCCAGATATATGGTATAAAATAAAGGATACTGTTCTGAAGTATCGGCAGGAACTGAGTGTATAGCTGGTTGTATAAGTGCATAAGTCATTAAAGGTGCCTGGTCCAATAAAGAGAACAGTTAATAAATCCAACAGTATCTAGGCTTCACAAATAGGCACGCAGAATACAAAAGCAGGGAGTTTATGACAAACTTATATATGACAGTGGTTAGATCTCAGCTGGAGTATGGTGTAGAGTGCATGTGTATGGGGAGGTGATGGCTGAGCAGTATTATTGTGAAACTATTAATTCAGAAACTCAGCTCATGCTCTGGGGACCTATCACGCAGATGGTGGAATTTGAATTCAGTAAATACTATCTGGAATTAAGAATTCAATAATAACTATGAAGCTACATTATCAGAAAAACCCATCTGGCTCACTAGTATCCTTCAGGGAGGAAAATCTGCCATCCTACCTAGTCTGGCCTACATGTGACTTCAGACCCACACAATGTGGTTAACTCTCAATTGCCCTCTGAAATGCCCTAGCAGCACTTATCTGTATCAATCACAAATGCCAGACAATGAAAAGCACCAGTCAGGGATGATCTAACTACTGTCCCTTAACATTCAATGGTGTTACCATCACTGAATCCCCCACTATCAACATCCTGGGGGGTTACCATTGACCAGAAACTGAACTGCACTCGTCACATAAACACAGTGACTCCAAGAAAGCATTCTATCTGAGTGTATGAGATAACAAGGTGTAGAGCTGGATGAACACAGCAGGCCAAGCAGCATCATAGGAGCAGGAAGGCTGACGTTTCGGGCCTAGACCCTTCATCAGAAAATCTGATGAAG